>NW_024884475.1:32396166-32468817 GCF_019232065.1 Centrocercus urophasianus | reverse complement strand
GGGAGGAAAGGGAGGAAAGGGAGGAAAGGGAGGAAAGGGAGGAAAGGAAGGAAGACAACACAAAAGGCTATTCTGCAGTCTCTCAGGAGCAGGTGGAATGATGGAAAGCAGAAAAGCAGACAGGCACTGCTCCAGCGGCACACTGCTGTCAGGAGGAACGCAAGTGGCTGCAGCCTGCGCAGGAGCTCTACCACCCGCTGGGCAGGGAACAGAACGGAGCTCGCTCCGTCAGCAGCAGGTGCCAGAGCGACCCACTCATGCCAGTCTGGTTATACTTAGACAACAGCTCGTGATGCTCATATAGTGCAGATATGGATGAACTTTGCTCCCACTTCAGTCTTTCTTCTCCCTTTGGCTGCACCTTAACTATCCAACCATATTAAGGCCTATAGATTGTCAAGCCACCACTAATCCTATAACCCTCTTGTCAGAGAACTGCTCCATATCTCACCATCTACAGAGGTTTATTCACGAGGCTGTAAGCACCAGGGCTTCCACAGCAGGGAGAAGCACAGAACTCTTCCCATCCTTTGCTTTTGGTTCAGGTGGCTGAAAAATGCTGCTGGGAGCCTTTGCTCTGTGCCCACTATACCAGACTCTGCAGTGACAGGATGTGGTGTAAGGCTGTCAGTAGGCTGACCGGCTGGTTTGCTTTCATTAGGTTTTTCCATGCCTGTGTCTGGTTGCAATGAACTGATGCTCAGCTGTTGCACAAAATCCTCTCAAAAATTGAGTGGCTACTGTAACACCCCATTAACTTAGCCCTTTGTGTAACTCTCTCTTCAAAAATGCTGACCTGAATTTAAACACAATGTGTTTTGGCATAAAAAAAGTTGCATCTCATAAAAGAATATCTGACTTTATAAACCTACTCAAAGCCTTCTACTGAAGAGGGAATTCTTGGTTTCTATTGTGAAATTGATAGATTTAATGAATATATTCCTGTTATAATATGACTTCTCATTCTCCTCCATCATAAATACTTGTCAGGTTTATGATTTTTCACTCATTGGCCGGGAATTGTGTTGCACAAGCTCCGGCTGTGGGTGCTCATACCAAGTTTAATTTCACTCACAAGTAGAGTTGACAAAAGATCACAGCCACTAAGCCCTGGAATTACCCTAGATATTGCCCTCTGTGCTCTGCAAATGAAATCCTACAGAAGACCCTTTGGAGAAGAAGAACACGCTGGTTAACACTCAAAAATCCATTTTGCACAGGGCAGTGTCAGTACACAGAGGCACACTGAATGACAGGCAGGGCTGCCGGCTCCGGGCGAGCAAGTCTGATGCTGCGCTGCACTCCGCGTCCGTCTGTCTGTTTCAGCCTGCCCCTCTCCCGCTTTCTCTCACTCCTCTCTCATGCCCTTGATTGACTACTAGGTCAGATAAGAAATTAAGAGCAGTGAAATCAGAACCAGACCGCACCTGTCCCCGGCGCAGCCAGAAGAGCCCTGAAATAAAGCGCTTACGAAACTGCTGTGATCGTAACCTTCAAACCGCCAGGCTGCTCCAGCTGTCTGCTTCCTCCACTGGCACTACAATGGGGAGCAGGGCAGGAGGCCCCGCCAGCTATTCCCAATGAAATGCTGTCACTTTGGGAAAGGCTGATGCAGTCCGCAGCGCAAGGATCTGTTTTTAGCAACAAAGCTTCTGAAAATAGACATGACTCTACTATTGAGTTCATCAGATTACGGCTCAGTAATAGAGGTATCGCTTTACTTCTATTTAATTGGATGCTGTAAGGAGAAAAGATACTGCTATTATGAACGGGGGAGTGCTCAACTCTGCCAGCAATTGTCATGGCAAGTGTGTATTCTAGCAGAAAACGTTTTTCTTTTAATTCAAAAAGAATACTCAATCTAGGGATTCGGCTATATGTGTTGCATTGCAGGTCCTGATCCAAGAGGAATGCATATGGAGACTGAAACATAATCACTCTATAAGCACACATTTTCCATACACTTAACACTGTATGCCTCCTTTTATTAGCAGCACATTTCAGAGGCAGCCTGACTTAACTGACGCAGACACAGCAGTAAGGAGACAACCACCCTTGCTGCACAGCAGGTAACTCCAAACCTCACTCCATTACCAACTAAGGACATCTCAGCACCTATAAACCTTATGGCAATCTTCAAACCCAAAGATGAAGGAGGGAACCACTCCGCACCCCACAGCAGGCTCTTAACACTATGACAGAGGTGGAAGAGCTTGGGGAACAACAGACTACATAAGCAGGGAGGAAAACACCCTGCCTGCAGACCTACTCACATACCACCATAAATCCTCTGGAGCAGATCATGTAAATCACTCCTTAAAACAACATAATCTGCATTTGTCAATGAGGGAAAGCAAATTCCCAGGAGAACAGGTTACAAACAGGAGCACCTGAAAGAACCTCACTGTCCTCCTGCATCCAAATGCCTGAAATAGAAATGAATCCTAGAAAATGGAAGGGAAACTTGCAGAAGTTATCTTGATGTGAGCAGGTGTAGCTGAAAATAGCATTTTTGTATTTCAAAGAAACATGAAAGCACCAGGTATTTGGAGGGCAGAGAGCTGTTATGTATTGCAGAATAAATGAATCATCCCAACAGAATGATGCCAGGTAATTGCAGTAAATAGTCATGGCTGGGACTTCCCTTGTGATGGACAAAGTAAATGAAAATACATTTGAAATACAAGGAAAAATAAAAGTGAGGCTGATAAAGAGGCACTGTGAATAAAGAAGTGCATTTTTGAAATAGTTTTCCCTGCTAGAAAATAAACTCCCTGTAGATACTTCTACTGCACACCATCAATTAATATTGCTTTTGTGAGCATGGCTACTTTTACTTGGGATTTCTGACTGCTGCCTTCTTACAGTCATCATAGATTTCATTCAAGGCCCACCTCATATTCAAAATCTGAGATCAGATGATCTGATCTTTCATTGGTCCCAATTTGTTTCTCCCTGGTGAAGTTTGAGAGTCAGACACAAATCATACTGATTTACCATTTGGTGGGTTGGCTTTCTGAGAGCACACAAGTTCAGTGTACTTGACAAAATTATTAATTACTTCAAAGGAAGAACCACCACCATACTCTTTCTCACAGGACACAGAATTGTACCACACAATCGTTTTGCATTACACTGGCATGCTCAGGGAAGATGGCTGAGATGTCTTCAGCTGGGGCCCACAGCTTTAGCTTGGGATTCAGACTTACAATAATTAAAATAATAATAATAAAAAAATAATAAAATTGTGTTCCACCAACATATTTTAATTTTCTCAAACTCAAGCTTCCTTCAAAGATTTGTTTCAAAATGAAATGGAGCTATGAAATACTCCACCAGTGGGAGAGAAATACTGTCAGATGTGCGAAAAATGCATGCTAGCTTGTTCTGAAAGGAAAAAAATGAAGAAAAGTAGCTTTTTATTAGGTAGTAGCATGTTTATGGTTTGTCTGGTTTACAACCATAATGCAATCCCTTTGGTTATTAAGTTGTCAGAGGAACACAGTTTAGCACGCAGATTAGCAAGGAAAATACATACTACCTTTCTAAAAGAATTACCCATTTAAATTAATCACTGAAGTGTGAATGAAGTCACAAGGCATCTGCAGGGAGTTTTCACGTACTACTTTTTGGCTGCATGCGCAGTTACTCACATTAAAATACTCATTTTAAGCTCACTGCTGATTTGACTCCTCTATTGAGTAAAAAGATACTGAATGTCATTGTGTCAGCATGCAAATTAGATCCAAAATATTTCCTCAGTTTCAACACAGAACATCAGGGAATCAACAACTAAACAGAAAGCGAAAACTTCAATAGATCTGAAAGAAGAGAGTTATGTATCAAGATCTGGCTCAGGAGTTCAGTGCTGCTCCTCAAAGCTTTTGGGTGGAAAACAAGAGAGGAATATATAGAGATAGTTTAATATTAGATTGCTTCTTGTGACTTATATGCAATGGCTAAGATACTCTTGATCGTTCATTAGCCTAGCCCATATGTTATACCACTGTGTCAATACACATTACACAGCTGAACACTTCTGTTACAATGCCACGGCCAAGAAGAAAGAGCAAAATGCAAGTGCCTCAACCCCAGCCCTGATGGAAAAACTAGCTCAGCTCAGAATTGAGCAGGTTATTGAATCTCAGAGCCAAATCAGGACAACACCTCAACAAACCACTGAGGTTAGTTATTCTCTAAGGGTTGGATGGCACTCCAGAAATGCAAAATATTTTACAGAAATTTGTGGCTCCTTAAGACTTCACAAATATATTCTTGAAATCTCCTCTTGCAACATATGTCCCTGGCACCCAAACTAGAGACAGCATCCAGCTGTTAATCGCACTAAAAACCCTACAAGGGAGAGTGCTTCTCATCTCCTCCTGTAGAGGACATGGTGCCTGCAAGCATCGCAGCTGGTGAGGACTGCGAGGCAAAGACCTGAAGGGAGAACCTATTGAACAACTGATCTTAGTTCTACGAACCTATAGAACAACTGATCTTACTTCTATTTTACATTTCTTTTCAGTCCAGAGCAATAATAAGAAGAAAGAGTATTGGGTAAATTTTCATGTTAATAGGAACCCCATTGTTAGACTCTCCATCCTCATTCATATGTGAGAAGACTTTATGGAAAACTAGGCAACATAAACAGCTTATTTCACAATAATTTTTCAGAGATAATGGCAGTAGCAGAGGCAGGATGATGAACTCATGCAAAACTATTTAATTTTGGCTTTGGACAGTGGAAATCAAACACAGAAATCGGGTACACTATGAAATCAGTTGTTATTTCAGTGCTCTTCAATAGTGGAATAATAAGACTCGGCCAAGAAATAAAATATAAGCATTCAAAAGCACTGGTACTCTGAGACCTGTCCACAGTTCTGGAACACGTTGCAGATTCTCTGCCATTTTAAACACATGGGTTCTCAAACAAAAGAATTACCTGTAATTGTTTATACATAATGTGCAACAGGATCTGACTATAGTTTCCATTTTTTCAAGGCAACAGCACAGAGCAATACCTGAAAAGGATCTCGGTTTGCATAAGGTAACTTTAATAATTCAGAATAAACCTGATTTAAATGTAGATCAAAATTGAAGTACCAGAAAGTTTTAATAGATGACCATCATGGTGTGCCATGCTGATTCCTTCCAGCTGACAAGATCAACGATGCAAGTAAGCTTTTGTAGGATTACAGCTGAAAACAGCTCTGTACTAGTTTCTTTTACTGCTTCACTAGACAAATAATAACCCTAAAACTCACATGAAAAAGTATTTCTAAGTACTCTAGTTATGTACAGAACTACATGCTTTTCTGAATCTGTCAAACAACTTTTAAACATCTCCATAACCTGAGTGCCATACCATTAACCATGAGATCTGGTTTGAATTTGAAATAAGAAAAGGTGGGGAAATGGAATAGGACAGGAGGGAGAGATAAATCCTGTGTTTTTCTTTATATTTTACAAATTTTATTACTTCAGTCAAAAAATGTGACTGAAGCAATAAAATGTTACTGGTGCTCAGTGTAATGGTATGTGTTTGAAATACAACCCATTTGCTCTTCATTCACTTCACGAGAGTTTTTGGCAACCACCAAAGGTTTCAAGTATGTGTGTAAAATATTCTTTATGCTATCATATTCGTATTATTTCTCTACTCACCATTTCTTAATGAGCTATTTTTAACAGTTGCCCACTTATCAATTTTCTATTTATGGCTATGTGCCTTTCCTGTCTATAAACATTTAATGAGATTTGTTTATGAAACTCGTCTGCAATGCTTTGAATGCTGGCAGCCACTACAAGAGGGAGATCGGAGACCAGAGGTGCAGCTCTCCTTCCAAATCCCTGTTCTGACTACAGACTAGTAGTCATTGCCAACTCACATGAAATATAGTCAACTATGCAATCCCAGCAATTATGCAGATAACAGGACACAGCCTGAGTTTATATCATGACATTGCTCCATTGACCCTCCACCCTTAGGGACACCACCTTCAGGAATCATGGAAAGCAATGGGAACCCTGAGGTGTAAATATACTCCAAGTTCTGCTGGGTATTCAGGGAGCTCCAAACGGCAGTGTGGCAAGCTGATACTCAGCTACCTTGTTTATCCCTTGTTCTGGCTCCCAGTATTTATCTAGCTGTTTATGGATATCTAAAAGCTCGAAAAGCTGTTTTCTTTGGCTGTGAACTCCAGTCTATAAAATACTGCTCAGTAAGGGGATCAGATCTGTGTCCTTTAATACCCAGCCAGGTGCTCTTCAGAGTTGGCAGTGGTGCCTTTACTGATAGCTTTGACTGCATTTTATGTCTTTTCCTTTACCATTACAATGAGAACTGCTGTTCAACTGTTACTCCCTCTAAATCATGCATGATTTTGGCTTATAGTGAAAGTAATTCAAAGACAATTTCCCCTGAGCACAGTGTCATACCTGCTAAAAAGCAAAGAAACAAAGAAATGGAGAGTACAGAAATTCCCATGTAATTAAAATGAGTTAGGGATTTCCTTCCTTCCACCACCCTTCCCCCCAGATTTCTTAGTTACCTAAATGGTGACAATTATGTTTCATCTAAGCTCAATAATCTCAATTTCTAAAACCAGTAGAACAAGATCAGTATAGAAGACACTGCAGAGAGGTCCAAAATAAATACACTTGGGTAGAGCATTCCAGATTGCATTGCAATCTTCCTGAAACACTTTGATTCCTACTGCATCATTATAGCAAAAGATCAGCTGCTGATTTTGCTATCTCTTCGACAGGAGCAAGACCAAGAGGCAACATTTTCCTAAAGGAAGCCCCACCAGGACAGCAGGAAATGCACCTCAGCAATAAAGTTCAAAGAAGGATGGAGATTCTCATTCTGGCCATTTTCAGTCATTTTCTATAATTAAATTTCCTCTCCAGTTTAACATTCATCACAGCTTGTTGAGATTTTTTCCCTTCATCTTACAAAAGAAACACATTTTGCTTAAATGGGGTTACAATGAGCAAGTTATGGATATTTTCTTATGCATTTCTTATTTCCTACACTGCTTCACAGGAACAGCTCAGTGGATATATGTGATATGTGACAGCTGACAAGAGCAACCACGTTCCTGGAATGCAGCACAAAATGCCATCCACAGCACAAGGATCATCTCGTCACATAGCCAGGAAGGGTACACAGCCCTTGCCTCTGTTCAGACGTGAGAGCTGACCAAATATCTGACACAAGAAGTTATCTATTCCACAGAGTCACCTAGGAAAACCTACATACTGCGACAAGGTCTCAAGAGGACACTCGTTTTGTTTCAGAGAAGAATAACAGGATATCAGTGCCTAATAAAGGAATTTTAAATAATTTCTTGCAGTCTTAAATGGACTTTGTCAGTATTTCTCCATTTGTTTTACAAAGTTTGGCATAAAATTTTTGCACAGCTGCGGTGGGTAACTGAACTACTGACCAATGAAAAGCAAAATCACCAGAGCAGTGTCTCAGGTCAGACAATGGCATGAGATAAGCCTTGTATTGTCCAGATGAGGCACGTGAGTAAAACAGAGACTTTACCTTCTGGTACATCAGAAACATGCAGCTTTTATTGCCCTGTACAAAAACATTTCATTTTTCTCAATTAGCATAGGATTCAGAAGGTGTATCTTGGAGAACTACTAACATAGCTGATATGGCCTGATTATCTAAACAGCAACTTAAACCGAAGCCACAATATTGAACCTCATAGAAAATGTGGAATTAACAGATTTTACTGAGTTCTACACAATATTATTCTTTCCCATAAAAGAATGTATTCCACAGACAGTTCAGAACTGAAAAACAACAAGAACAAAAGATCTGGTTTATAAAGGATATCTTCATTTACTGATCATCGTCAAGGTCAAACATTTTTCTGTATTCCATCAAAACAAAGCAGAACATGAATCACTAAAACTAGTATTTTTGTGGAATGTTCACATCATGTAAGAGAAGACAGAAAATTCTGCCTATTTGCAGGAACTCAAGGGTAGATAAAATGGCAAAATAAGTAATTTCCATGACATGGACATATGGGCGCTATCCTTGCTTGACCCTGGCAACATTTCAAAGGGAATCTCTCAAGGATTAACTGCTCAATCAATCAGATTTTGTGACATATGCCAACTGGCTCCACAAATGAACTTGCAGTCAAAACGTGGAAATAACAACAGAAAAAAAAAATTATCTGCTATAATAGTAGTTGCAGCAGAACATGCATAGATGAGTTGCATGCTTTGATGGAAACAACCCTCATGTTTCAGAAACTCCATCAGCTTCAGCCTGTAGCAAACTGATCTCCAAACAGACGTGATGTAGATGTTTCATATATGAAAGACCGGATGTTGTGTTGAGGGACATGGTTTAGTGGGAGCTATTGGTAATAGGTGAACAGTTGGACTGGATGATCTTTTAGGTCTTTTCCAACCTTGGTGATTCTATGATTCTACGATTCTATGAAGGCACTCTCCTGCAACCCATTCTCTGAGCATGCTGAACCAGAGGAAATGACAATAGACGCCTTTGCAACCAGAGAACAAGATTCTTCACCAGGCTGCTCAGCAGATACATCAAGACCAAGCAGATGTCTGTGTATGTGCTAAACATGCAGGTAAGAAGTAAGAGCCAGCCTAAACAGACATCTTCTGTAATAGCGCCTGACTTACTCCCAATACAATTAAATTGTGCCTATGAACCCTCATCAAGGCTGCACGCACCTAGAAATTGCAGATATATGCAGTCATACTAACGAGGCAGTCCTGCCCCCAAAGAGCTCAAAACTGAAAGACAGGAGCAAAGAAGCCAAGAAACAATGCCCCCAAACTAGTTTCCAAATAATAATAGTTATCAGACTGATGGAAATACAAGATAAAGCAATCTTCTACCAGCCCTTTTTTAGCAAGTAATTTTAGCAAGAGGAGGGGAAGAAATCAACTATCAATCCAGCTCTGCATTATTGCCTCGGTAAGAATAGAGCCTGTCATGACTCAACATGGTGTTCTTTACTGTACAAATAAAAGTGATGCAATAGATTTCAGGCGATATTACATCAAGGTAAGCAAATGCATACATTCTTTGCTGAATGAAGGCCTAACCCCATATGTTTAATTGAAAAACCTTTGGGTGAGATCAGAACAAGCTGCAACTGCCTTCTGCTCAGAAAAGCCCACACAGAGCCTCATGGAAGGCAGTTAGCCACTGGTAACAGCTATTTGATATCACACATCTATTAGCTATTTCTAATTCTCCACCCTGAAAAGCTACAAAACATTGTATTGAAAACAACAGTAACAAACAGAGAATAAAGCTTATTGAAGAGGTGGAGGGAGAAGTCTGGAGAAAAATGGGGTAAAATTAAGAGTGCAATGCTCTGGCTCCAGTCTGTTCTTCCTGTCTTGGACTGCCAGATCATGGCGCAACTCAAAGTGAGCCTGGAAAAATCTTCCTACTTTTTCTGCTTCAGTCTTATCAGGATATAAAGTTAATGTACCACATGTATAAAATAATCAAATATCCTTGCAAAAGATAATGCTAATTTATGCAACTTACCCAATTTATTTTTCTTTAAATTTTATCAGTCTTCATTCTAACACTTCACATGAAACAGTCTGATAAAAATAGATCAGCCAAACTTGATAGCACTATTTTATTTGCTTCCCATTCTACTAGGGGAAAAGGTACTACTGCTACTAAGGGATTCTACAGCTGTGATCAACAAGGTTTGGAGAGAAAATAGCAAGAGCTGCTCTGAAAGTAATGCCTCCTATTTTATTATGCTGGCCTACAATATCAGAGATAGATGCTGGTGGATGGCAATAGAGGATGAACCACCCCCACCTAATATTCCATTGCATTTTGTTCTCATGTGATGGATGGCAGCAGAGGGGCAGTCTGACTAAAAGTTGTCTGTCACAAAAGGGTATATGAAACAAAGATGCACCATTGAGATCCTCCATCAAGAAAAAATGGCATCCACTGATGCTTGCTGAATGTTTATGGAGACTAAACAGTGGATGTGAGCACAGTGAAGTGGTGGGTAGTGCTTTCCAGCAGTGGCAACAGCAACGTGACAGATGAGCCACGTTCTGGATTACCATGCACAGTTGTCACATCACAAAAATGTAGAGTCTCAACCAGTTTATCCATGCAAATAGGCTAATGACAGCAATTATGCTGAAAAACAATGTTTTGCAGCTGAAAATTTGCTCTATCAGTGTTATTGCCCTCTTTCTTACCTGTTGTAGTCTCCACGGAAATAAGTAGAAGGCATTAATTTCGGAGCAACCGATATACTTGACCTGAGCAGCAAGTAATCATTTACAGCCCATAACTTGGCCTGGATGACAGCTGTGAAGTCACCTCAGTCTGCAAAATGATAACTTCTGTTTAACAGCTTTGCCCCCATACCTGTAAAAACCTTGAGGACTCTCCATGCAACCTCTAGAGACACAGATTCGCCACAGTTTTCTGTGGGGGTTTCCACTGAGTTTCTCTGAGTACAGAAAGTCAGGCACCTCTGAACGTGACAGCGTACTCTCTGCAGCACTGTCAAGGACATCAGTTGTAAAGTCAAAGCTCAGGAATAAAAAGAAATATTTACAACACAGCATTTGTATATTTTTACATCTGCAGTTGATATGTTAATATTAGTTAAAGTCAGTGCATACTCGAAAGAAAGACACACTGAAATATATGATTTAACTAAATAAGAAGTTTGTAAGCTGAAAGTTTGAAGCATGAGTTGACGTTTAGCAGACAGAATAGAGGAATCAAAAAAAGCCAGAAGAAATCAGGTGAAATGGATCTCTGTGGGTCTTCTGTCCAAGTTCCCACTCCAAGCATGCCCAGGGTAGGGATAAGCAATGAAAAGGAAATACAAGTATGCACTGATTTTTCAATCTATTGATATCCAGGATTCAATGAGAAGTTTACCAATTTCTCACAAGAATAAACATTCTAACAGTCCAGATTTGTTATTAGAACATTTTCTCATTTATCCTTTACCTTCTCTTTTCAGGCAGTACACAAGCAAAAAGCAACAATGCAATCTTTGCCCCAAACTCCTACAGTTTGGACTTAAGCGAAACTTAGGCGAAGCACGTGAAAAGCTCTGAAAAAGACTTCATTTCTTTTTAGAAAGAAAGCAATTAAAACAGTTATAATCAGAGTACAAACTGATCTATACACTCAAGGAATAAAACACTTTTTCTCATCTCGATATATTTTCCAGCCAAATGTCTTCCAGTAAAAACAGTGACCTTTCGTAATTTGTTGAAAAACCGTTTTGCATATCCACATTTAAGAAATTAATGGAATACGTTCATTCCTCTTGTAATTGCACTTAGGCTGCAATCTTTACAGCCCAGACACTTGGGGAGGGGGAGAAGAGAAAAAAAAGCAGGGGGGGGGAAAAAAATCAAACATTTCATGTATAGTCTTTAGGAAATACTCTAGATCAAACTGATAAGCCTGCAGACTGCTGTGCATTCTCCATCACAGTCTTAAAAAAAAAAAAAAAAAAATGTGAAACAACCATACAGTACTTCCAGAAATAATATTCAGGAAAAGAAAGACTCAAGATAAGAACCCAATTTTATACAAGTTCTGATAGTTTAGTTAGAAATGAAAACTGCTGCCCTGTCTTACTGCTGTGCTTTTCTTGTCACCTTACCAGGTCTAAAGCCTCTGTTACTGGAGAGTAAAGATTCTGAAATTTTTACTATTAGTCAAGACAAAATAGTATTTCTTGCCATGGAGAGCAGCTATGCTCAAGCTCCTCACTAGTACATACAATGCAGCTGTATGAGCTGTGGTTTAGCTGAAAAATCCCCTGGCTAGGATAAGTAATCCTTTTCTCTAGGATCACAAATGCCTTTTCCTGTGGCTCTCCTGTGCTTTCCACCACGCGTCTTACGCATACACCCAACTCTACTTCTACTACCAGCACTCAAACACTGCAGATGCATCACTTTTCTTCATTGTTTCTAGTTTTTTTCCTTATATACATGAAGAAAATGAGGCACAAAAATACATGAAGATTTGCCAAAATCACATGCTGTGTGTAAGGAAGAAATAAACTTACCTCCTGACCCCAAGCCTGACGAAAACTTCCTTCTTAGAGTTTTTCATTCTGAACTTCTTTTTGAAAGAGGATAAACTAGAGAATATTGACGTGTGATATTTCTGAACAGGCAAGAAAGGAAGAAGAATGGGTGCCTAAGACACTCATTCAGACAGAGCTTGGCATAAAGTCTAAAAGGTCTATGTGCCAGCAGTCCTGTGTTTTTCAGCAAGAGCTTCAATTTCCCCTTACAAAGTAAATGTGCTTTTATTCTGCTGGGAAGCGCAAGCACAGCCTCATTCCAGTGTCTTCTCTACTGGAAGAGCAAATGGAAAACCTAGGTGTCAAGGGGATATCCTTTAATGAGGCTTTCCTTCATTCACTTTATTAAGAAAAATCTCAAAAGTCACATCTTAAATGTAAAAATATCACTACATCAAGGACTCAAAAACGTGTAAAAACTCCAGAGCTTAGGTTTTCAGTGCCAACTAAATTAACCTCATAAGACAAGCATAACGAAGTCCATCTCTTTTTTAAGGTGAAGTCTTTCTTTCCTTATTATTTAATTCTGTTTTCTCTGCTCCCCAAGTACAATCAAACACTGTCTGCCAAACCTCAAATGGAAAAGCACAGAGACCGTAAAGGTTTTCCAGTGAAGCAAGATGCAAGACATTTTCCCTTTGTAACATGAACAAAACAATGGCATTTTCTTCTGAGAAGTGACTGATTTAAGTTTGGCTCAAATTCCCCCCACTGTCACCTCTCCTGAATGAAGACACCCGTCTGGAAAATCTCAGCTGAAACTATTTAAACTTTGGCAAAGCTGCCACAGACATTTAAAAGCATGACCTTCTGACTGAAAGCGTTAAGCAACCTTAAGCATAGGTAGAGTTAGCAGCCCTGTCGATCACAAAAACAGAAGAATGAAATTACATTAATCTGAAGTTTTCACAAAGCAGGAAGGAGATCCACTAACAGCGCTAGGAATACATTTAATGCTTCTTCTAGCCAAATCAATGGCATCCTTTAGTTACAGAATTAACAATAGATATTCGTGCATTTCTCTACAGCACTTCTGCCAAAGGAACTTGGCCCCAACTTTCCACAGCTTGTTATACTCCCTGTATAACAAGCCCAGATCCAGGAAGTTATAAAGTATTCCCTTCTTCAGTCAATGCTGAAGGAAACAGTTTACACTTGAGTTTTTTTCTCACTTTTGCAGGTTTTATTCCTTTTGGAAGAGGAGCTTTGGCAGAAGGATCCATTGTCCCCTCCTCTTCTCTCCTCTTTCCATCCATTTCTTATTTAGCTGAATGTTTGTCCACATCACATGCTGCTTGTGCTTGCATTGCATGCATGCTTGCATGCTTGCATGCACAAGAACATGTGGCTATAGAGTTAATCCTCATCCAGTCAATAAAACTAGATTCCTTTCATGCATTCAAAAATTAATTCAGTCACAAGTAACTGAATCAAATGCAAGAACCTCTAGGGCAACTGATTGTCCGTCCCATCCAGATAATGTAATTAATGGTCTCTTCCATCCTCCAGAACTGTAAATCTCAATCATGGTAACAAAGAGTTATCCAGAAACTTCTAGGTTAGCGCTATTCAATTAAAACAGATATATAACTAGCAGTACTAATAGCTTTGTTTTTAAGATAAAGCAATTCCAAATTGAAAGAACTGTACCAGCACAAAGAACAGGAGATGCAAAGTTGGTGTTCAGGTTCACAGCTCATGCAATTTCCTGGGCTGGTGGATCCGCTCATCTGTGAACGAGAACACTAGTACTGGGAACACTGGTGGAGGCCCCCCAAAATCTCCCCCACTAGCACTGATATGGCTCAGCAACCTTAGAGCTGCTTTGTGTATCCACTCTTCAGCAGCCACAAGGTCACTTGGTTGAAGAAGGAAATGTTCAGTTCAAGTTAGCTATAATTAGTCAGTGGGTGTAAGGTATTCTTATACGTTATTGCTACAAGCATGATAGTAGCTGGATGTTCTACATGGAAAATTACTAATGACAAGGAAATATCTTCCTTCGAAAAACACTGTGCCCTCCACATGGTCCAGTGCTCACAGCCATCCTAAATAAAGTATGGTTTAAAAACATAGCAGGAAGTTCTGCTTTCATACTTTTCTTAAATGCAGATTTTGTAACTACTGCCCAGATGAATGCTAACCAGTAACAGAGCTCTTAGAAAGCATTAATGACCAACTATAAGTATATCCTACATTTAGCTTTTTCTGCCGGAAAACAGTAGGAGTTTTCAACTATACTTTCTCAGAGCTTACTCAATATTTCCACTTCTTTTAAGACTGCAATTTTATAAGAAATTGCATATGGAAGTACAGAAAATAAATGAGCTTATCATAATAGGAATCAGTAGCCAGCATTTACAATAGCCTCTCCACAAGTAATGCCTCCTATTACATTGGTCCACAGTGTCAAAGGCAAATGCTGGTGGTATGGCAATAGAGGTTGAGCCTTCCCATCAATATTCCCTTAAATTTTGTTGCGATGAAACAGATGGCAACAGAGAGGTAGTCTGACAAAATGGTGGGTGGCATAGAAGTATGTATGAGGCAAAGGTGTGTCACTGATTTCAGAGGGATCTAGACGTGCTTGGGCAGTAGGATCAGGTGAATCTCATGAGGTTCAACAAATCCAAGTGAAACGTTTTGCACCCCCATTACCAATAAACTGAGGGATGAAAGGATTGACAGCAGCCCTGCTGAAAAAGACTAGGGGATGCTGGTGGCTGGCAGGCTGCACATGAGCACAAACACATCTGCTTATGCAGATCAAACGTGGGATGTGAACACAGTGAGGTGATGTTATTGCGCTCTTTGTACCTGTTGTAGTTTCCATGGAAATAAATAGGAAGCATTACTTTCAGAACAGCCAACATATTTTTCTTCATGATACTTATTGTGCCATCTGCAGGCAGCTTGCAATTAGGCTTTCCATAGCATAACATGCTGTCCCCCAGCACACATAAGGCTTTTCTGCACAAGATATTGCATGAGTTATTGAGCTGGAAGCTGCTCTCTAGGTATGCATGCTCACAATTTCCTGAGCTGATTTAGGGGTAGCATCTTTTCTCCCACTGATTTCCTGATGGAAAGCCTTGGCTTGTAAGAAATGTCAGCGCAGTGCTCAACAAAATAGGGTTAGTACCCTTCATACTCACACAATTGCATATTAATAGAAGCACATATTTTCACAGACTTATGACCCTGTGTGTTCCCTGCGTGCATTTGCTGTTGTTATCAATTTTAAAAGGGCACTGAATAGTCCATTGCAATATCTGGTATTTATAGAAAATGCTTGTTACATCATACACATAAAAAATACAGCACATACGGGCATTCATGTTTCTGTTCCTGCAGCCCATCTTCTCTGTAAACTGTAGCTCTTCTCTAGAACAGCAAGATTTCCTCACCCTTAACAAGTCCTGATCCCCTCACTTTCCTGTTGACTGGGAGCATATGGAATATAAACCACCAATTTTGTATGTATATTCACTTTGGAGACTGCCTATTCTTCCTTTAGACATAACTGATTTCCATAGAGTTCATTTCTCCATAAATTTTCATCTTCTCTTAAAGGTATATTATTCCAGCCTTGTAATAATTCTGCACAGGAGAATCTGTATTTAGCATTAACTGTACTAAACCTTTGACAACTGGAGAGCCACTTTAATATGAGTCCAAATTACGAAAACGATGCAAAAAAAATAAATAACGCAGAGCTTGGCAGATGTTGTTGTTACTCCAGTACAACAGCATACAACTTTGGTTTTGACATGACTTGAATTCTGATCTAAGAATGAAACACCAGGAATTAATGACTTCCTACTTCTATCCATCCCACTTTCAGATATCATTTCATGAAGGGCAACTTCACAAGGTAGCAGATAAATGCCTGACTTTTCTCCAATTCACCAAACTACTGAGTTTAAAAAAAAAAAAAAAAAAAAAGAAGTCAACGTTGTCCACTTTTAATTCTTATCAATAGAGAATCTATATGGTCTAAAGCATATCACAAACACCGGAACTAGCAAAAGCTAGGGTGAAACGTTGCTTCCTTCAGTCTTTCAACATGAACTGGGTACTGTGCCTGCAAATACCAGTTGCTGCATCACTGATGTGATTTGGGAATTATATCAATAGCCCCAGATCATCAGTTTGGCCTTATCAACCAAGTAGTCTAACAAGGCTCTCTCTTGGCTGCGCTCTCAGTCCCCAAATTGCAGAAGCCCAACGTGCTCTCAGTCCCCAAATTGCAGAGTCTATGCAAGATTCGGCAAGATTTGGAGAGCTCTAAATGGTTAACTCCACATCTGCTTCCATATGTTGGCTTTAATTTTTTAAGTTCTAATTGAAAAAATGAGAAGCTGTAAACTGGATGACAAACATGGACATGAACTTTTAATGTTCCTTTTAATTCACCACACAAAAAGAAGAATTCCAGATTACTACTTTATTTTTAGATATTGCTTGTTCACGAATCCCCAGTTGTGGGCTTGTGACTTGAAAAAGTTGCACCACAGACTGCAATTACATTTTGCAGCTGTTCTAGGTATAACGTTTTAATGTTATTCCAAAGGGTAAATTGTACCGTTCTCTACATTATACCAGCATATGTGCAAAAATTAGTAATCTATAATTATTGTTTTTAGAGAAGAGAAATGCATTAGGGTTTGTTTGTCAGAAGGAATTTACTCGAGGAAAAAATAAAATAGATGACGATAAGTACAAAGGGGAATGGGATGATGATAGAGAAGTGCTGAAGTTCAGCTGCTGCACTCATCATCCCTGTGGCTTCTGGATGGAGCTATAACAAACAGGCAATTTGACATATGCTCCTAAATGCCACCTGGCAGAAATACAAACCAGTGAGTTCTTGTTTTACACATGTGGGCAGGTGAAATCACCTTTAGCAAGGCTGATCATAAAATATTGTGTGTGCTGGGGAATGACCCGCAGTAGCACAGATTTTTTTTAAGAATAAACAATAGGATGAGTGATCACTAGCCTTTCTTTACCAATCTGAAGCTATTAGGGTCTGAAATTAATCAAGTCTGAGAACTGAGAAGCATGTCTGAAACTAACAACTGGGCGCTGAATTCAAACAAACTAAAGAGAGAAGTCAAATTCTTTCAATAATCAATTCAATTGATTTCAGTAATCAACCAATGGCACAGTTATCTCCTTCTGGCTTTACACACAAATTAAACAACTTTTAAGTTTCCTGCTCTAGTTTCAATAAAAAAGTTATGGACTCAGTATATGTACAGTGAAAGAGTAAAATACAATGACCTATAACAGCTGGAGCTCAAGGAATGTTATTTAAATCGTTTCGCTTAGCCTCAGTCTGTGAATGCTCTCACCAAGTTCAAAGAGCAGAGTAAGAAAAAAATTAAGGACAGCTGCTTCTCCACACAACTGTAACAGTGTCATTTATTTCTCTTTTTACTTAAGTGATTTCACCTACAGAACATAAATAGTCTGGTCTGTAGCACCAAGTCATAAACTTAAACTCCTTGGGGCATAAAAGCAAGTCCACTAAAAGTGAAAAGTAGCATCCACCCCAGAAGGAAACCAGGCTACCAGTCTTCTCTTTAAGAAATTTATTATTTATGGCCTAGTCTTATTATAGCAACATTCTGCAGATTTTCTTCTGTGTCAGAGCATTTCATAAATGCTGTATATTCTCAAACTGTAGGTGCATGGTATCAATAAACTATGCAGTGAATGTAACCTTTGTCTTCCAACTCATGTTTGCAAATGAATTTCTAGCATTTCACCAAACAGGTGAAAAACACAAACTGACACGCAAGTAATGTGGCAATTGGACACTCCAATCTAGACTTTAAGACTTCCTCAGTGGTTCAAACTTACGAAAGAAGACATTGTAGCCAATTAAAATAACCTACTGAAGATATCACTTTGAAACACGTCATCTGAGACTACACCTCATTTTGGCTGTGCTAGCTTTTGGTCCAGAAAGGGGATTTTACACTTTCAAGGCAAATACAATGAGCTAACAGAACAAATAATAAAATGCATCTAATTGAACATATTGACGAAGCCAAATAAAATATTAATCATACCAATATCTCTGATCGTATCTATGCCGATGACTTGCAAGTCTAGACTCTTTTTGCTAAATACCAGAAGCCAACCACACACAGCTCATCACATTATTAAAAAAAATGTAGAATCTAATCACAAAGCAAACATTCTGCTATAGTATCTCTGAGAGCAAAATAATACTGAAATGGCGGGGCCCCCTCTCAAAATATGCATGAAATTGCCATTGACATCTGCTGGGGCTCAGCATGCAGCAAAAGAGCAGGATGTGGCCTCACAAAGTGAACAGCTTCAGAATTCTTTAGTTTATTTAGATCCATTTTAATAATTTAGATTTTAATTTCTTAACATGAAAGGTGCTTTCCTTAAAACACATTACATGCTGCCATATTGGTCTGTGGCCCCTTTTCCTTGTACTTTGCACTTACTGAAGGCTGAGTAATAAGAACCTAACCATACCCTTCCCCTTAAAAAAAAATAAATAAATAAAAATAAAAATTCTGTCTATCAGCAAATAAAGATAAGAGCAGCATGCTGGAAATGCTAATATTCAATATAATATAATGCTAAATATCCATTTGTGGTGGGAGAGCTTTCAGGAAAAATAAACCTATGCAAGTTCACATGAAAATGCTAAAAAGCAGTTTGAAAAATGTGAAACGACTTCTTTTCTACCTATGCAAAGGTTCATAATCAGCCAAGAATTCCACTTGAAGGGCTGGAGCCTACAATGATTGAATACATGACATTTACAAATAAAAGCAGCTGGCTAAGAGTCTCTCAAAACTAATCAATTTTCCAATACATTCTATTATGGTTGTCAAAAAATCCAATGATGTACGTTAGTAGTGAGTAGCTGTCAAAAAAAAACACCACGGTAGCTGCATAATCTCTGATTATTTGAAAGTTTGATGGTTTGCCTTAACTAAAACAAAAATACTTCATTATGAGTATTAAGCATTGCCCTGAGGAGTTACATAAAGTTTATGATTTTTCATTTATACTTCAGAATCTTAACCACATTGTCTCACTTATGCATAATCTATCAGCATAGGTGACAAATAGTCTTCTATATTTGCACACAAGGAATATACAAGGAGCATACTGTAATAGCAGCTGGAACTACAAACGCCACTGTCAATCAAACTGGCTGGCATAGGACCATATTTCTTGTCACCAAGAGGCTTAAAGCAAAGAATCTGTGCCTAATTCTCTTAAACCTTACAGGTCAAAAGGTTTTAAAATTATTTTTGACACCATTTCTTTGCTTTGTCAACAGGCCTGAGTACTTTTTAACATGTAAAGGATATCAAAAAGCTGCTCATCGGAACAGTCTGGCATTAGTAATTTATGGGTTTCAAGACCATTGGCACAAACGCACACCATCCTATAACAAAAGGATGGAGATGTGCCCTGGAGGACCATAACTTTTATTAATGCAAAACTTCCAAAGCAAGCACCCGTGCTGCAGGAAGCCAGCAGCTCCTGCTAGCACAGGGATGCCCATGTGCCTTGCCCTGAGGTTATTTCCCAGGATTTGTTATGAAATTTCCCCCCTTTCTGTTTTGGGGCACAGGGGCTTGAGATCCTCGTAAGGAATTGCATTACACAGCTAAGAACAATGTATGAAAGTCAGCTCCTTGCACAGCAGCAGAGTGCCCCAGTGCCAATGAAGTCAACAGCACAGTATGCACTGACAGAGATGGTGTTGAGAAGGGTGCCCATGTCCCTGCCCCTCAGCACTGTTACAGAGCTCTCCTTGTCAAAAATGACATTCATCACAACTTCTAAAGGCAAGCGCATCATTTACCTAGACTTGTCTCCAGGCTTTCCCAACTGTTAAATTTAGAAATAATAAATACACATAATAAGAATTAGCAGTGTGGAAGCCCCCAGTCTTGTTGGAGCAGGTTTCTTGCTGTTCTTCTCCCCCCTCACAAGATTTAGTTCTCCCATCTGCCAAACCGCTCAGCGCAGGAACTGGAGGAGAGGGAAGAGGAGGAGGAGCAGAGGGAGACAGCCAAGAGGACAACTCCTTGCAACCCCCGGAAGTGCTCTGGTGATGAATTTTGGCCCACAGCCCAACACTAGCAAGTACCATTGGCTTCAACTCCATCAGATGAAATATTATCGTAAGGTTATATCCATTTTCCTCCCTGCGCTATGTGCGTGCACTGAGTCTGGTTTTTATTTCGGTTAAAGGCAAGGACACTGCATTCAACAACCCAGACCGAATCTCCTGATTAAAACAGTTCATTTCCTCACAGCATATGCACCGGGATATGAATATCTAAATAAACGTGGATTGAATAAAAATCGTCACGAAAGACAATGAGCGGCAGAACACTCCTGCATACAAGGCCCAGCCTTAACATCACCTTCCTCAGATTTTAGCAAGTAGCTTTGTACTCGTGATCACAGAATGACAACTGCCGGTAGCCCAACTTCCTATTGCTCTGCTTTGCTGTGTTACCTTGCTGCCTTGAAATTCAGAGAGCATCCATGAGCTCTTCAGATCTCTCTGTAGGCAAAGAGATGGACATGAATCTCACCCCTTGTTCTGACCTCTGTAAAGGTTGCAACCAATCTGTCAGGATTGGATGGGTGATAAATAACAGCCTTCCTCCAGGAGCAGAAAAAAAGAGGGAAAATGCACATCTTCCATAGTGGAAGCATGAAAGAGAGATAGAGGATTGCCATAGAGAACTGAGGTGAAAAATATACAAATGTCTTGAAAATGGAAACTGCAAAATTCATAAAAAGCAGGAGAAAGGCTCTCAATGAGAACAGAAACAGTCCAGGAGAAAAAAAGACAGCAGCTCTATGATGAACCCATTCCAACTTCAACAAAAGGAAGTAAAGGAATTTCTACTATTCCTGGAGTACAAAAAAAAATGTATATATATATATATATATAAATATATAAATATATATATATATATATACACACACCCATATATGTTGTTTACAAGGTAACAAAAACATCTCTCTTGGTAATGGATTACAAAGTTAGTGCAACTCAAGTAACTTCTGAACACTATGAATGTTTTCTTCCTCTCCTCTTTAACACTTGTTTTTGCTACTATCTTTTTCTTCCTATTCCTGGTTTAGGTTAAATCTTCCTTTTTTTTTTTTTTTTTTTTTTTTTTTTTACAAAATTAAGGCTCACCCTCATAGAAGAATTACCTCCCTTTCAGTGAAACTGGAAATATCTTTTTAATTCTAATCTCTCCTTTCCACCTTCAACATCTCCACTGAATTCTGTGCTCCTTTCACCCTTATTAGGTGACCTACCATATTGTTCTGTTTTAGTGTAACAAAAGCATACAACTTGCTGCTGATTTATAGCTGAATACATACATATTGCTTGCAATAATACAGTTTTATATGCAACATAGAGCTGCTTTTGGTTCTTCAGATCTCTCCTCAGAAGCTGAGCTAGGGCACGTTTTCCACATTGAAGGAAAAGATAATAACACAAATCAAAAAAAGGGCAATTAAGAGGACACCAAATTACTTTCTGACATGTATGCAAAAAAGAGCTGCCAGGGTTTAGAGCTGAGAGAAAATTCACAAAATTCCCAAGAAACTGGGAAACAGATTAATGGTCACATGGTGCCCTACTTCAGCTTTAGAGATTTATGAGATTTTTTTTCACCTTTGTGGACGTCTTAAAACCAAACATATGTCACTCTTGGTTGCTGACTGCGCCTGGTGCCTTCAGGTTTTCCCTCCCAAGGTTTCTCTTGGCAGGGATCTCCAATTGCTTCCCACTTTTTTTCAGCTAGAAGAACTGGTATATAAGGTACCAACAAGTCTTACTTGCAAGAAAATTAAGCTACAAATTGGCAGCATTAGTCCTTTTCTATTTTCTAACTAATTCTGACTAAATCTCAGCCCCTTTGCTTGTCTGTGTATGAGATGCTTCACATACAGAGCACACAGGAAACTCCCATAAACAGAAGAGCTGAATAGGCTATAGGCATTGCAGCAAGGCTGGTGGACTTGTTAAAACAGATTCAACTTTTACTCAGTGTATGCTTTGAGGGGGCCTGGCAGCAGGCTTTTATTCAAACCTATTGAATTCTGGTTCAATCTGTTGTTTAGGCTGAGGTTTGGACATGTTCTTAGATTTTTGGGAGTGATTCATCCAAAACTTTAAGTTATCCAGGAAAAAATGTGGGATTAAATTAATCCTGGATGTTAGTATTTAAAAAGGAAAAAGCATGTTTAATATGATCTGAATAGCAGTAGAAACCTGAAGCCACAGGAAAATGATACATATATGGGAACAACAGCATAAGTTATTAAAATCAGTTTGTCTTAAATACCAGAAACAGTGCATCCAGAAACATCATCCAGGAAAGGCATCCTGCATCGCACAGGATTGGCTAAGAAAATAATTCAGATAAATCCTGCCAGCACTAGAATGAAGTAGTAACCATAGGTGCTTAATCAGGCATGAACCAAAACAACCCCACTAAGCAGCCAGGTACTCTACAACAGCTGCTTCTGGTTGCACAACAGTACAGGCAGGCAGAGAGACCTAGTTCCCATTTACTCTTCTACTCATATCCTCCCAGAACTCACACAGCAGAAATAAAAGAATTAAGAAGAAAAAAGAGCCGCAGCATTTTCTTGCCAAGATCCAGGACTGTGGGATTTGAATCTGGGAAGAAGGGAAGGAAAAGAAGTAAAGCAAAGCCTGCAGCTGGTTTGGGTCTTGGGTGGGAAGGAATGGAGAACCAACAAACTATTCTGTTCTTTAAGAGAAGATGGGCTAAAGAGTTTGGAAAGAGATTTCTGATTGTGTTGGAAAGATTAAAATGACGATAACAAAATAAGTTTCAGAAATGGAAAATGATCTGAAAAAGGAGACTCCATATCTGCACAACTAATCGGCATTTTTCAGCTGTCTAACCAAACAGCAATTCCACACTGTAGGTTCCTATTAGCAAAATCACAAGGAATGATTTGGGTGCCAGAACATTTATTTCCACTGCAAAGACACATTAAGCATTGAAAAAAATCATCAGTTTTGTTGGTGTTTACATAGGAAATAGTTAAGCTGTGGTAAAGACCTAAGCAATCATTTTTGTTATGAAAAGCAATGACAGGACATTTGTGTTTTAAAAGCATCCAAGTTTATCAGATTATGATTTTTAGAATACTTGTGGTCTTTCCCTAGAGCGTATTGTTGGTGTGCATATGCAGCTCAAGTGTTCCTATCCCATCAGCCAAAACGACTGTGGAAGGAGGTACTTTCATTTCTGAGGGTGGCTACGCCTTTGCACATCCCACATTGGGCCCTGCTCTTCCCTAGCAGAGCCCTGCAAGCCACAGGACCTCGTACTTTTGGCCCAGTGCAGCAAGATATGGGGGAGCCTTGAAATCCAATTTAAAAGAGCTCAGGACCAGAAGAGGTCACCTACTTATGGGGATTGATTACTCTAGAGAGCAGGAGGGTCAGGGAAGCCTCCTCTACAGTTCCCTGAAAAGAGGTTGTATGAGGCAGTGCTTGGCTTCTTCTCCCATGTAACTACTGATACAATGAGAGGGAATGGCCTCAAGTTGCACCAGGGGAGATTCAGGTTGGACAAAAAATTCTTCTCTGAAAGATTGGTTAGGCATTGGAAGGAGCCACCCGGGGAGGTGGTGGAGTCACCATCCATGGAGGTATTCAAGACACGTTTAGATGCTGTACTAAGTGACATGGTTTAGTGGGAAATATCAGTTGTAGCTGGCTAGTTGGACTAGATGATCTTGGAGGTCATTTCCAACCCTGGTAATTCTATGATTCTATATTTGGGTTCATCTTCTCCTTTCCATTGATCTCTCCCCAGCAGTTTGAGAGAATCCAGATCAATTCTCTCCAGCCTCCACTGCTTCAAGGATGCACAGGTGTGGGGAAGAAAAAAAAAAAAAAAAAAAAAAAAAAAAAAAACAAAAAAACCTTATCTGACCATACTAGCACTTGTGGAAAATATTTACGGATTCGGTAAGCCTATTCGGTAAGCCACTGCATAACAAGCCATGTGTTAAGTAGTCCTAAAGCACAAAGAGGACATTGTTTTTCCTGCATACATCACCATCGTATCTGTCTCTTCAGCATACTGCCTGAAAGAAGGGACTGGTACTTTCCAGGCTCATCATCCCTGTCAAAAGAAGATGAAGGAGGTCACTATCATGTCGCCTGTTGGAGTGCAAAAAGGTCCTTGCCACCTGTCCCTTGACAGAGTAACCAGCACATCAGGGCAGGCTGAGGACAACACGTTCCCCAGCACAACTTTCCTTCATCCTGTTTTCCTTTCAAAATAAGGCATTGCTGCAATACAGGACTTTCACCCAGATGGACTCTTAAGAAAACCCCTTCTTCTTCCAACCTGTCAAACTACACATATTCAACGTGCAATTTCAGATCCAATCGATTCTTCAGGCTCCTCTCCCCCTGGCCTCAAATTCTTCCAGCTGAGCACCATAAATGCTTTCTTCCCCACTGCACAAACCTGTGGGTCAGTACAAACAACTGTCCCCATCTCCAGTTCTGTCCCACTCCAGAGGAATGCAGTCCTTTGGCTGTTCCACTCCAGGGAGGCACAGATCATGTTCCCAACATTGCTCCAACACCCATTTATCCACTTCTATGAAGTGAAAGCGTGACTGGTTTTACTGCTGAAGTGTATCATTTCAGTCTGACTGAACAAAAGAAAGAGGCCAGATTTCAGCTTTAACACACTACTCAGATTTTTTGTTTTTGTTTTTAATTTTGTGTGTGTGTGTGTGTGTGTGTGTGTGTGTGTGTGTGTGTGTTTTAAACCATTTTACAGGGTGATTTTAATTTATGCTCAAATTAAAACAATGGGAAGACACCCTTTGCATCCCTTGCACAGAAATAAATAATTGTAACTAACAGTCCATTTCTCTAGCTCAACTAGGCAAAAGGCTATATCACTTCACGAATTTGGTTAAAAAAATAAAACAACACCGAATTTTACCTAGACAAGCATGGCTAAAGACAAAATTCCTCTAAAGTGAATTCACTGCCAACTTAAGACACAGATCAGCAGGTGGAGAACCAGACTAAAAGATCTGAATGGTCACCTACATGGCCATGAAAGAGTATCTTTCCTTCCATGTTGAAATTATGTTTAAATACACTGCCAGCCAAACCCTGCCCAGCCCTGCATTGCACATTTTCAGCAGGTCCAGTGGGAGTGTGTAGCTCTCCAAATCTGCTTCCTTATGCCAAACATAAGTCAGTTTAGGTGTTCCTCTGCTCTCACACCTGAGGAGTTACTCATAAATGTCCCTCACTATTGGGAAGTTTGGCTCTGTTTTCTTTAGACATGATAAGACAGCTATCAACAGGGTTCTCCAAACAATTTGTTTTAAGTACTACAAGATAACAAAAAATAGCTATTAAAGTAACACTGATTGCCACCCTCAGACGCCTAATGTAGCTAATAATCGACACTGCATCTTCTTCTGCAGCATAGCATCATCCCAATACTCACAAGCACAGCTGAACAGAACCAAGATGTATATCAAGAAGATATGTGCCTCACTGAATAAGTTTGGGACATATACTCTGATATTATCTTGGTGGATAATAATATTAAAGCACATATACAAATAACAGGTCTTAAAGTCTAGAGCATGAAAAATGAATTTGCAGGTGTTTACACGTGTGGATTTATGCACACAAAGAAGACAGCGATCAGACCCCTTTGCAAATCAGATCTTTCCGCAGTTTAAGTCAAGAAGTAGGAAAGGGCAGATTTGTTTCCCCCAGATTTGTGAAAACAGATAAGGGATTTTTTTTCCCCCCCCCACAGATAGACAGAGCCAAATTTCAGAGACTGAGTTAAATTGATGTAATTTCCAAAATCCCTCAATATGTCAGTTACAGCATGGAATCTATGAAGCACCAAAACACAGCTGATCATAGTGGATTATTTTCCTCTCTTTGGCTGAGAAATCAAAAGGTTGTTTTCCTCCTTCATGACTGCTTGCTCCCCCCAAAAAACAAATAACTATTTTCTTCCAAACTTAACTGATCTTTACTTTTTCCCCTTTATTTAAAAGACTGGAATGAAAATGTAATTTCCAAATGTACTCTATTTTGACCTAAGTTTCATTTGGTCTGTTTATCTCTCACACGTAGACATCCAGTATTCTGAATTAGCAGTGAATTTACTATGCAACTGCTCATACAGAATTCCTTTATTTTCAGAGAGATTTTTTTTTTTTTTTTTTTTAAATCTCAATATTTGTAAAATCAAAGGGTGTAAAGACAAAGTTGCTGAGAGTGAGGAAATGCAGGGTGAATGTCCATCCACAGGACTGGAATTTGAAGCATTAGATGAACCAGAAGCAACTAGAAGAACCACTGAAAGAAGCTGTGGAGTGGAAGACTGTTATAATAGCTATTTTTCAATGTGTAAATTCAAAACCAAGAGGTTTTTACAAATTCAAAATTGTCCAACACTGTCATTGGACCACAGAATTACATGCTGCAGGAAATAAGAAAAATACTTGAGCAATATTGATGTGGAACAGAATAGCAAGATATATGTGGGTCAATACAGAGTTAACACTGACAACTGAGTTCAGAAAGTTGTTAAATCACATTCTACAAGGTTTAAAAAAGAAAAAAAAACTGATGGAACAGATTGTTCCACAATCAGGAAGGACAGGAAAAAAAACCTTTTCTTGTTTCTGCAAAACATATCATGAACCTTTTGAGTCTTAATTTATCTTGCATATCTCTACTACCTATGTAATTTTATTGTCTTGTCTCATCATCTGGAAAATACCCCATTGCAGAATGACATCATAGAGAAGACTTTGGGTACTATGAAGGAGCTGAAGAGGAATAAACAAGTCCAAACCCTCTCAACTAAATACTTAACGTTAAACTGCAACGGTGGGAACAATCCAGCTAGTTAAACTGAAGATTTTGGTAAAAGATCTCCACAAGGTAATCCTGTCAAATACAGGATTAAATAGGAAAGTTCCATTGGAAGCTTGCAATTCATGGAGGCTAAGAAGGTGCAGTAGCACTCAATGGAGGCAGAGAAGGGTGGAAAAAGAACTAGGGAAAGCACAGTCCTAAATTTCTGAGGTTTAAATAATCCAAGCTTCGAAAGTTCAAAACTGCGGAATCTCTAAGATAATCCAATAGGAAGAAAAGAATTAAACATAACAACTGAAAATTGGAAGTCCCAAGACAATTAGTAAATGGGTTTAATTGACAAGGAGAAATACTACTTTTCAGAAAGGGCTGGCAGACTTAAAGAATGGGAGAAAATATACAGATTTCATCACCTTGAAACCAAAGAATTAAAAATTCAATGTTGTATAAATATCTGCTATCCAGATTACTTTTTTAAGTACATTGCAAATTTGAAATGGTGCAGAAAAGAGCTGCAAAAAGATCTTTAGAATTGGAGAAAATGCTCAACAGACTTTAGCAACCCAATCAGATTGAGCTTTCAATGCAGAGTATTCTGTTATTCTTACTGAAATAAGTAGTAAAAAATTCTAAGAGATTTTATGCACTCATGGTGAGTGTTTTCAATAGTATTTTATGAGTAAAGCAAGGGAAACACAGATGAAATAAAAGTGATGTTTGTTTTCTTTGGTAGGTTTTTGTTGTTTTCTTTTCTTTCTTTTTTTTTTTTCTTTTTAAGCAGATGATTAACCACTGTACAAACTACCAGAAAGCTGGAAAAATTTCACTTCAAATCAAAGATGTTTTTTGGAAGCTGTTTTTCACCTCAAAATAAAGAATGGGAATCTATCTCTGTGTACAAAGGATGGAACTAGACAAAGTCTTCCATCCTGGCACAAAACAGACAGACCAGACAGATCATATTCTAATCTAAGCCTTTGACCCTCTATCTCTCATTCCCATGGTTCTGGTTCCACGGCCTGTGAGACCCCAAAACACATTTCCAAGGTAGTCCCACCTATGCCTAGAATTAAGCCACATTTTACTAGACTTTCTTTCTCCTTTCCTCTACTTTCCGATGAAATATTATCACGTTTTACCATCCACTCAAATATCACTTTACTTTGTAATCAGCTCTTTGTTACAAAAGTAGTGATACCACATGTCTTATGTCTTCTCCCTCTACTGACAAAGATGGTGTTAGAAGAGAGTTGCATTGTGCTCCACATATCCTCTGCTTCTGTGGCATTCAAACCGAAATTTTGAACGTTTACAGGAAGCCAAGATAGGCCATGCTTTTGAAGTTACAGTACACAGAAACATAAGATCAGATCTGCCCTAAACCACCTCAGCAAACACTCAAGCCACAAATCAAGGTTTGACACACAAATAGGGGAAGCACCCACCATCTGAACAGCTTCAGTCCCAGCAGACAATGGCTGCATAAGTGATTGCTATGATCCTGAGCAGCCCCTATCAGAAAACAAGCGGGACCGTGTATTAGAACATCTCAGGTGCAACTGTACCTGCATCTTCCAAGGGTGATATTTGCATAGGCTAGCACTGAATTACAAACGCTGTGCAGCAAAACATGCCATTCATTGAATGACCTCAGCATTTCTCACTTTGCATTGTAATTTTTCTTTCTAAAATACCCAAGTTCCAATGCATTTCACAGGATGTGAAATTTCTATCCCCCTGACTGATGCTCAGTAGCACTTGGGAAAGGGCCAGATATTCTCATCTCAACTTGCTCATTAGATGTCAGAGGAAAGGTCATGCCACTCAGAAGAAAGCTACCCCTCCAGTTCTTTTCCCAGCTCACCGTAGGGTTTCTAGGGTTTCCCTCAAAACTCATACCACTTTGCCACACAGCATGTGTTATCCTCTCACTTCCTTATTCTGCCAGCCAATACATTGTTTACACACAGTATTTTCAGCTGTTTTAATCTGTGCCCCCACAAGAAATCAGAAATGCAAATCTGAATGCTTTTTCTCCTAATTACTCTGTCAGCACCAGCAGCCAAGGAATTAAGGATGTAGGTGCTCAGATTTACATCACAGCTATAAGAAGGAAAACTGAGTGAAACACCTTTAGGAAATAAGCAATAGGCTATGGAAAGCAGAGCCAGAGCCCCTAATCTGCAGAGCTGCAGCAGAACAGCACAGTCTATGACATATGTCAATAAGGATATACAACCATCCTTCCCAGGATTTACAATGTATATATTAAGAAGCTAGAAGGATTTAGCAAAATTGCTGTACTGACAACCTTAAAGCTAACTGCATATGTTTTGACATCATATGTGGTGTGGCAGGACACCACCACAAAGGTGCATTCCAGACAACTCATGCCAGTGTTTTGAATAAGATATGATTTACATTTACTTTTGTTGTGTATTTTTACTAGGGGATAAAAAAACAAAATAAAACATGTCACATTTTGTTTATTCTTTTTTTGGTCTTCTCAGCCAAGCATGCTCTCAGTCTGCAAACATTTAACATTTTCAGCATCAGTGCTTTACCACAGAAGACATCTGAAGGTTATCCTCTTCCCTTTACTCTAATAAATTATAACTCGAATGTTGATCAAAGCACTCTCTCAACTTGAGCAAAGTAATGAAAGAAAAGTTTAAATTAAAATCATTTACATTTTTTCAAGTATTGAAAACACGGGTATGCACGGAGGTTGGGTTTTTCTTGCTGATTTTTATTTTTAAACAGACATAATCACATCTTCTTTAAAGTTACAATTAATCTCTAGCTGAGAGAGAGTGCAACCCATATGGAATTAAATTTCTCTTTGGAAATCATGTGTGCACATTCTTCCTATAAGATGATTTTTACCACACCAGAAACTTCCTAATTAATTGCAACCTATTTTGCTATACTGAAACAGATGTAAATAAGTATTTTTCTAGTTATTATAACCATTCTCACTATCCACGTACATAGAAATTAAAGGAGAGCACTAAGAAGCTCCATGCATCTTCAGACTAAACTGCATTCACTACTTCCTGCAGAATATTTGCAGATTTTTCCTTTTAAATGAAGGACATAAGAAAGATTTAAAAAAAAAAAAAAAAAAAAAAAGTATTGCTCTGAGTGAAGTCAATGCTTAGGCAGGGCTCTTTGAACATCCCACCTGAAGCAACTGACTTATAACAGAAAGTGCTTCAAAGGGATGAAATGCAAAATACAACCACGGAAGAAAGACTTGAAAAACTCTCTTGCTGTGATTTGCTTAGAGTCAAGAGGACTCTATCAGAACCTGAGCATTTGGGAAAATCTGCCAAGAGATCGAGCCTGGTTTTAAGTAGAAGAAGGCTGACAGGATCACAGAAGAGCTTATGTTATTGGAGAACTTAAAAGTGAAAAAAAGTTAAAGCAAAAATTCTCAGTGAAAACAAAATACTGTAGACTGAAACATGCCCAAGAGAGGCAAACGTGGCCTAATGCCAGTCATCATCAGCTTGAGAGGTAGTATTTTATTAAAAAGAGAATTTCATACTCAAGAGACTATTTTGGAGTAAGCTGTGAAATCCGGAAAAGGAGAGTTCAGGTGATAGATGCTGCCAGTAGAAAATTCACAATAGGCTTGTGAGGGGCTTGCTAACAAAGCCCCTGAAAATAATAAAAAACTAAATAGGAAACTGCAGTAGTCTCTCTGTCTAGTTCTATCCAGAAATCATCAGTTGTTATGTGCTACCTCGATAGGGCTTTCATAGAGGTTGGAGGCTAAAGGCCTACAAAATACATAAGAGTTGATATTTTGAAGCTGAACAACCACTACTTTCACCACATAAAGGTAGCATCCTTTGTTTATGCAATACCATTAAAAGTGAACCATGACTTCCAAGATCAGAGTCTTTAATGCAGTGCAACCCCAAAAAGAAAGAAACCTCTTGTTACACAGCCTAAGGCACTTCTGAAAGGAGCATTATTAGGTTAGGAAAATTCAGTCATTGCGATTGGTATGAATATCTGATTTTTAGATCTCTTAAGGCACTGGATCAGGATTCGGGAAACCTGCATTCAATTTCTGTCTCTCCCAGAGACTTCCTGTGTGACCTTGGGAACATCATTCCATTTTGGGGGGCCTCTTTCTGATCACAGATGATATTTCCCTATTCCGCTATATCTATACTAGTTGTTCACACCAAATGTTGAATTACATCCTTCACCATGTTGTCTCTGACTCCATGGAATGTGACCATAGATACCAACACTTTTCAAGTTCTTTGCTTAAGTGAGCATGTACAATAACAGCCCTATCCTTCCCCAAGCACACCTAAAGAAATTGTGTCCATTCTGTTTTAAAGTGCAAGTGTTTCAAAACAACTCTAGCCTTACAAAATGTATGCACTGCTTCAGGAATGGGATGTTCCACAGTGACTTAATATGTTCCAGAGGAATGTTTCTCCAAAAACTGTGCACGTTTTGAAGGAGCAGGTCTGTAGATAACAAAGAGAGACCTTTTCTGACAAAACAACTTCACCACACAACCTTTTCCTACTTTTCTCCCAAAATTTAGTTTATTTAATCACACGCAATAGCCGGCTGGAAGCAGAAGATATCTTGCTTTAAATGAGTACAATATCTAGAACTAAAACTGTCATTTATAACAAAAACATAGACATAGTAGCTTTTTCTGTTGAGTATCTTTCCTCAGCTAGACTTCTTTTCAGTTCTCTCTCCACAGGTATGTTCAGGACTTTTAAGAGTTACCCTAGTGCCTGTTGGGACTCACAATCAACATGACTCCACCTCACACTGCTACAGACTCTCACTTTCAACCACTGACACATTTCATTCCTCACCATCTGTGTCAGTGGCTGTATGAGCTTAATAGGAGGATAGTGGGATCTTTAAAAAAAAAAAAAAAGAAAAAAAAGAAAAAAAAAAGAAAAAGAAAACCACTACATTTAAGAACATCCAACTGTTCCACATCTGCACTCTGCCTAGCCAGATTGAAAATGTGTTCTGAGTAAATGATGGAAACAGGTCACTGTAAATACTTGGCAACAACACACATGGCAGTATCCCACTTCTTATTTCAAAAGCCAGTACATTGCCTCTGTAATGGAAAAAAATCTGAAGACAAAGTGATTTGCTCCAGATAGATATTCAGACTGTTTATTTTCATGTTGAACCCTAGAAATCTTATTATGTAAACACCCCCTCCCAGAAGTAGGATTTATGTTTCTTCATTTGATAATCAGAAAGGTCAAATATATTGAATTTCTTCAAGTGACATTAGATCTAATAGCTTATCGTTAGCATTTTGAGCTGCTGTCGATGAAGTGAAGCCTTTTAATGGCAGACTCATTTCAATATGCTCCATTGCTCTCCTTGAGGATGCTCCCAAAAAATTACCTCGAGCAAAATTATCAAGGTAATTATTTGTGACTTGTACTTGAGTGGAATCTAGCTTATTTTTCACACAAATGCTACTCAGCTTTTTTGAGCACCAAGGATAAAGAGAACAAAAACAGATAGAAGTATTTTGTTCTTGGAAGCAGCCCTTCACAATGTATAACTTCATGGTAGTAAGGGGATATGGTTTCAATTCTAACCTGAATCAAACTCTAAATATTCTGACATATATCAAGTGGACTTGCCAAAACATATTCTTCCCTTTCAAAACATTCCATCGGCTCTGGCCTCATTAAACCATTTAAACGCCACTTCGTTTCAAAAAATTAAAAATGCAATATTAAAAGTAGATTACAATGGAGTAGCAAAATGATACGAAACAGTATTTCAGTTATACTTCATTCTTTCATAGTATGTCAAAGAATTCCAAAGTTTTTGCTGTCAGTTTAGATTAGAATTAGGTATTACTCAAGTGCATCACTGTTGCATTGACTAGATTCATTTCTACCAGTTATTCTGGAATTACAGAATTTTTTTCCTCCTCAGACTTTTGGCCTCGTTTGTGGCAGGTTAAGGTAATGTAAGCACCACTATGAGGAACACCAAAATGGTCACAGCTGGCCCTTCTTCAGAGTGGAATTGGAGCAGTCAATTTTCAGAGATTCCTTTCAACTTACTCTATGAAATCCTTGAACATCTTTTTTCCATTCTGTTCAAACTCATTTCCCAAATGTTTCCTTGCTTTCACTGACAGATACATTAGATTATATCAACAAAGTTTCTGCTGCCCACACAAGTCACATTTTCATCAACACTATGGCAGCATTCAGCATCACCATCACAACTTCCTTTTCTATCTGGTCACTAAATAAGCAATTCAAATACTCTAGCTTAAATACACACACACACAGTACATTCATGTTGGTTTTTTTTGTTTTACCATTGACCTCCTGTGAGAATGCAGGGATTTAGGCTGAAGGAAGTCTTCAGAGCCAGAGGCCAACAGAAATCAAAAAGAATCAAATTCCTGATGATATACTCCTCTACACACACATCTACAGACAAATTGCTCCTATAACTATACAGATTCCTATCCATTCGGTAACATCCTTCACACTGTGAAGAAGCCTTGCTATTAAACAATCAAAGAGAAGGTCCTCTTATGGACTATTTTTCAGAAAATCAGGGTGGAGGACAAGAAATCAGCTTTCACTATGCAGTCTGAAATGACATTATACAAAACATTATGTGTGTAACGTTAGTAAATTGTATAAAAAAGAATAAATAGCAAAGTTACTACACATACCTACTTCAAGACTTACATTCATTACTACTATACAGAAAGACACTGGAGCACTTGCAGAACATTTTCCAACATACCAGCTGAACTGTAAAAGCATAAGCTAACATGTAAAATTACTAGGAAATTTTTACTAAGCAGGAGACTACGGCATGGTTTCAAGGTACACTGGTTGAATAAGCAGGTCAGGTACACTATATGGATTTTCTTTTTCATATTTACACTGTTTCTTAAAATCCTACTCAATTGCACTCAAGATAGTCAGAAAAATCACAAGGATCCACATGTCTCTTTCATCTGGTCCACAAAGCCTTTTCTCGGGTTTGCCTTAATGACTGAAGAGCTTTATTGTCACAATTCAGCACAGGCTGTATGAAATGGTTTTGTTTTGCTTTGCTTTTTTTTTTTTTTTTTTTTTTTTTTTTTTTAAACCTATTTTAGCCACATCTCTGTGGCGTTCTTGACCAGCAGCAGAATTTGTGTTGCCTTGAAGTGCTGTAGGCTAGCACATGAGATGCTCCACAGGTGCTTCAGTCCGGGGTAGTCACATGTTGCAAGCTCAGATATGTGCAGATAGTGAATGAATGTAATAGCAACAGTGACAGCAAAAGACATCAACTAAAGTCTCTAGAGTAGCTTATGCCTGCAGTCCCAATTCATCTAGTTAGGATTAGTTGCTGGTGGTATTTTAAACATATCATTGTTAAATAAGACAAATATATCCCAGAAATCAAGCTCAATAAATAATGCCAATCTATGGTTATCAGACACAGACCGCTAAAAATATACAAATCCATAACTGCAACTGGTCCTCTAAACCTGCCCAGATCTCTAAAGCTACAAGATACAGGCACAAGCTGACAGCACTGGGCTGTGAAGTCCTCAGTGTCTGCAGTCAGCAGTGCTCAGTTAGCACAGTCTGTTTGGAGTGCAATACTCCTGTATTATCTATACCTCTGTAGGCAGATTTATCTACTATATAGCTGTAGATGACAGGTGTATTATTAGACTTAAGGGAAGCAAACCAACATTTAAAGTAAATAAATACTGCCTAGTTAGAAGTCAGAGGTGCTTCTGTGCTGCTGTGTTGATAGAGAAGAATAAAGGCAAATCACTCACATATATAGCTTCTCCTTCCCTAGCCTCACAAGTCCAGATAGTCCTAAGGAAACTGCTCTGCAAGGAACAATGAATAATGTGGTTTGGAAAAAAGAAAAAAAAACATAATGCAGCACTAATCAAATGAGTAACTGATCAGCATCTGGAACTGGCCACATGCTCATATTCATCACTTTAGAATCCAATAATACAACACCTGTGAAAAACAACATCATATTCATCCTCCAAAAGCACATCCAGAATACTTGTTCCAAATCTATCCAGATTTAGGTGATCTAGTACTCAGAACAAATATTTGAGGAACTCTTAGATATTTAATTATATCCTATTTGTTCCAGTTCTGTTCTTTTTCTCTTTTTGGGGAACAATTCTCTAATATAATGCCGGTGAAACTACATGGACCTGATGTCTCAAATACCACACATCATACCATCCTTCATTATAATGAGAGCCAAAGCAAAAAGTCTGATCCCTGTAGCTTCAGGGATCTGAAAACAAGACATAGCATTGATCTTTTATTCAGTACAGGTGTACTAATGCAAACCTGGGAACTTAAAAACAGCCAACCCCAACCAAATAAAGGTCGTGAAACAAATCATGAAATGCAGAACCAGATAAAAGCTATTGACCTAGGAGAGGCTGAAGAGAGCATCCTTTCCCCTATGTATACGAGTACACTCATCATTTCCAGAATTATGTATTCTTTTCATCCCAGATGACACAGCTAACAGCATCTCTATCTTCCCTTGCTAGATATATCTCAAGATATACTTTGCACAGTCCCATGTCAAGAAGCTCCAAAACTGAATTACACAGGTATCCAAAACAGATGCCCTCTACTTGCTTCTCTGTTTATTTTATAAATAAACACTGTGAAGTTCTCACAGCCACAACTGCATGTTCATATGCTACAGTGCCATTTCTTTTTCTTTATCAAAAATGATATGCAAGATGTGACCATACAAAGATACCATCTTGCATTACTTCATGTGTCTTATTTTTTTTAAATCATGGAGAAACTTTGTTTAAAAATGTGCTTTTGTTTTGTATTTTTACAAATGATTCTGGAAAAATCAAAAAGCATTCATCTAGAAGTTATAAACAGGAGATAGGAGATACAATACCTGAAATTGTTCTGCATTTCCAAGGAAACAGGTGAAACTCTGCTGTGAGAAGTTCACATCCAACATTAAGATTATGCAACATTAAGAACAAATTGCCCCTTGCATTCTTCCTAAATGAACATCTACTGCAGGGAGAGCCTGTAAGGGTACAAAAGCTCAAAAGGAGGAGTTCCATTATCCCTTGCCTGTCATTCAACCTGGTTATTCAGAAGACAAGGAAAAAACAGTTCATGTGAGGAAAAAACACAACAGGAAAAAAATACACTCAAATCATCCACAGTTTTACACTAGCCTGAGAAAGGGTGCTTTGCATCTGCTTTGTCTTAGAGGATATTTTTCATTCTTATTTGTTGTTCTTGAAAGATGCATAAATATTTCTTTGTAGCAAGGACAGTTAGATATTTGTAAATGCAGATTTAAAAATGAACTGAACAGCTCAATCTCCAAGATTCAGAAAAAAAGTACATGACCAAACAACTTTTCCCCCCCTTTGAAAGAGATCTTTTTTCTTCCAGAAGTAATTTAATGTTTTCATTTCACACAAGTTAGCTTTATATGCTCTGCTCAACTTTTTCTTATATAACATAATCAGTGAGGTCATTCCACTTGTTAATTTCAGATTTGCTCAGCAACGATCACTGAAAAGTATTTCAGTGGAGAAGACCTTAAATACTCCTACACCAGAACGCATAAGGAACATGGAACTCTTTGGAGCTGAGTTTCTTTTCCTTGGAAAGTCAGACCACCATTTGCCTCAAGCCAGCTGGAAAATGGAAGAGGACAACCACAGAATACTTTTCAGCAGAGGAGTTCTTATTTTTAAAAGAGAGGTTATTCTGAAGGCTAATAAATGAGTTGCAGAGCTGGTTTCAAAATGCCTGCAAAGTTTAGACTTCCACTTAGAAGAATTAAGTCATTTTCTTCAATGTGGAGACCAGAGATATCATGCATTGCAGAACGATTTAAGTTGTAGAGGTACTGTGAGATGCCCAGGAAACAACAAAAAACTCAGCTTCACCAGGATCTGACCTAATGTCAATTAAATGGGCTGAAATGACTCTTTAACAGCAGTTGCAAAGGTTGGATCTCATTCTGCAGCTGCTACAAGAACTATGCTTGAACAGAGGATTGGGAGCAGATGACATCCAAAAGTCACTTCTGCCCTTAACCATTCTGCATGATTCCACAAGTAGCTGTGCAGTTTGTAGGACTGTGCAATGATCATAGAACTGTTTGAGTCGGAAGGAACCCTGAAAGGTTCCCAGCTCAATCCCCCTGCAATGAAGAGGGACACATACAGCTCCACTGAATGCTCAAAATTCCTCCAGCCTGACTTTTGGTATCTCCAGGGATGGAACACTCCAGGAAACCTGTGTGTATGCCTCTCCACCCTCACTGTGAAAAAACTACTTCTTTATACCCAACCTAAACCTCCCCTCTTTTAGCATAAAACTATTTACCCTTTCCTAATCACAACAAATTCTACTGACACATCTGGCCCCTTCTTTCTCATAGACCCCCTATAGATACTGAAAGGCCACCACTCTCAGTTCTCCCTGGAGCCCTCTCTGCAGCATGAGTGCTCTCCAGCCCTGGGTGAAGCAATCCCCACAGCATTTGCATGGAAGAAATGATGGGCTCCTTTTATGTGAAGGGTCTAGAGCAAGTGAAAGGTGGGTTTGGGTTTTTCTGGCATTTATTTGAATTCTTGGGTGATGCTTCTTGCCCACAAGTAAAAAAAATAAAACATGCCAGGTTTCCCAATGACTCCATCAAAAGTGTTTAAGCATTCGCTCTGAAGTCCCATTCAAGAAAACTCTAGCCTTCACATCGCACATTATGCCATTCTTTGCAAAAGCTGATGCCAGCCATTCTTTGACAGCTATTCTTCTGTACTCTTAGGAATTGTCAGCTGCTAGTTTGCTGTGAAAGACAGTTCCTTTCATACAAGTGTTTTTTATCGAAATGCATTTGTTGGTTTAACTCTACAGCTTTAGACTGTTTCTGCAAATCATTTTTTATAATTACTTAATGTTATTTCATATGAAAGTCATTACAAGTAAAATCTGCTGCAACCCACTAGCAAGAAAAAAAGAGGCAAGCTCAGTTATTGCTTCTGACCCAGAATTGCAAGTGCTGTTGGCATTTCAAAATGCTCGGAGACTCCTACAGTTTTCTAGAACTACATGGTACAGCTCTTAGCATTCCATAGACAGCACAACTGATTAATTGGAAAAAAAAAATAAAAATGCTTTCCATAATTCTAGATAGTATTCTTCATGCTTGAAAGACAGCAGGAAATCCATGTACCCAAGGCAGGGAGCCACATCCTTGTTTCTGCGGGCGTGGAACAAGTTTTAATTTTTCACCTTTAATGGCGTAGCAGAGTTGATGCACGACGCATTCCAAGTGGTTTCAGGCCTCTTCAGATTTATTTCCACCCTGAGATTTGCTTTTTGTAACTAAGATCCACTCACTTGTGATAGAGGGAAATGGCAAGCCCAAGCAGAAGAGAGCAGAATATCACGTCAGGGGAGATTTCTCCATTAGATGCTACAACACCATTTTTCGTAAGAAATTCAACAGGCTCAGATTTACATAGTCTTTGAATGAAAACATGGGAGCTCATCTTTAAGGGACTTTTCTAGTTCACACAGACAGATCCTCAAAGGGTAATCAGATTGCAAAAATAACCAGAGTGCTGCTAAAAAGAAAAAAAATAAACCCAAAATATTAGGGAAGTCTTTCCTGGAAATACATTCCCTCCAGTTTTGAATCTTCTAATTATTTTAGAAGCTGAGAAAATTATGTTTTTAAAGCTTTCCCAGAGGTTTAGATCCAATGCAAAGAAAAGTAATTGAGAGACCCACTGCCTCGGTAAAATGAATCCCAGTAAATGCAGAACATTCTTGAAGTATTAAAAGACAGCTTGTGAAATCAGATCTTGTTTTCTGTCTTTCAGTAAATATAAAGAGAAAATAGAAGAGTACAGGAAAAAAACATAGATGAATTGTGCTTAAGGTTCTTTTTTGTCTGTAAATGAGAAAGTTACAAATGCTAAAAGCTATTCAAAGATAACAGATCTTTAAGGTAACCACCAAAACTTAAGGGGAAAGAAAAATGATTTCTCCATCAAATTTTGTAGAGATGCGCATGTTATTCAGATGCCATAACTTCATCTCCAAAATTAGAGCCAAGACAAGTCAAATAAGTTTGGCTGCTGAAAAATTATGAATGGGATGTCCAAAGTTATATTGTCTCAACTAATCTGCTCCTAAACGAGTCTGGAATTTCATCAGCGCAGTTTTCTCTTTTAGAGAAGACATATATGCATATGTGGAATAGTTTAAATGCTACTTGCTGGAGAACACTTATGTTTTCACATGCCGCAGCACTGTAAGTCCCCTGAAAAATATCAGGGCTGTTAGGTTCCTGTGAAACGTTTGGATTTTCCTTGCATTTCTTGTGAAAAAAAGACCAATTAAACAAGACTTTTGAAATTGCTCACACCAACAAAATACTCAACAGCAGTGAAAAAACATGAATACCCACAGATGGGCTTTTGAAGGAGAAAATTAGTTGTTTAGCTGTAATTGTCAGTCTGCCTCTTGGTGCATTACTTATTAGGGATTTGGCCTTACGGACTGCAGATAGGTGAGCAGCATTGCATTGCTGCTAGGTTGCCCAGTAAGAAGAAATATTCCTCTGTTCAGCTTAACTGAAAGAAAAAAAAATCTCAAACTTACTGCATCGGTCACACATAACTTTAAAATTGCATTTAAAACATTGATTTTAAACCGTTTAGTAATGTCTGACAAAACTGGAAAAAAAAAAAAAAAAACTGGGAGAAACAGTTTTTGATAGTATTTATCATCATTATTTGAAGGCCAGTCAAATATAGCCAAGTATCAGTTCCTGTTGCTGGCAGTAACATGATAACATTCAGAGTTCTTGGGGGAATCTACTATGCTCAACTTCTCTAGATATTACAAGGCTTGTGAGGCTGGGCTGCTACTCTTCTGGGTTTCAAACCTGAGCATAAGATCTATGTCACCCAGAAGCTTGTTGCAAAGGATAACTGAAGATGCTTACATGGCATTTAGGACTCAATTTAGTGGGAATGGTAGCGAGGGGTTGATGGTTGGATTAAGTGATCTTAGAGGCCTTTTCCAACTTTAATGTTTCTGTAATTCTGTAATTCCTGACTCAAAATAAAACAAAGATATTAGTATTTTTTCCAGAACTCCTTCACTTAAATATTTCTACACTTGAACTGAGTATTCAGAATTTAATTTCTTTCTAATTTGTTTTCAGAACACAATTTGAAAAAAGAATGAATAAAAGACATTCAAAACTGAAAACCTGCATTACTGTGAGATGTTACTAGGGACACAGAAGCGCTGTTAAACAAAAGCTACCCTCAACCCTCCAAAACATTCCATATTTTCTTATTTAAGTCCCATCATAAAACTCTCCTCTGCCACAATGGCCACCTCCAAAAAACTCAGCTTTGAAGCCAATGGAAGTACACTTTCTGCATATATATCTATCGTAGTCATTTGTTGGATGTTTTAATTGCAATCACTGGTACCTGTAGCACCTTTTCCCCATCTTATGCCCATGGGGGATCTTGCGTAACAGTGACCCAGACTTCATACTTTACCACACCTCAGATGCAAAGTACATTTAGCCAATGACACTGAAACCAATTGGAAAGAATACCCAAGCAGAGGAAATACAAGTGGCTGAGAGTAGATGTCAGTCAGATACTTTCACAAGAGGTTTGAAAGCTTCCATGAATTCATGCATCAATGAGATGCTTCATAAGTGCCATTTCAGTGCTGTCTTTGGAAATTGTTCCATGAGGAAAGCATGCTTATTATGGGAAAACAACATATGCTGGTCTTGAAATTAATAAACTCAGTCCAGTTTCATGCTTACTGTAATGTACTCCATTTAATTGGTGGCTAGAGAGCATGCTATTTAATCATGCACATATAAAGCTTGGATATAGCAAAAAAAAGTGTAATCCAGAAACTGGAAGTAGTTGGTGACTAATAACATTTGAACTTTCAATAACTGTGGTCAAGTTCTCATTGTGTAGAGCTCTAGAATGAACTAAAGAGTTTATTACTATAATTAAGAAACATACAGATCTTTTATTAGAAACAAGCTATTTGGCTGAGATTCACAGTCTCTCAAATGAACTCCCTCTCATTCTACGAACTTGCTCTCTTCTGCTCATTAAGTTCCTAATCAGTATACACACACTACTGATGCTGGTGCCAATCAAGGAGCCAAATGGTTCTTACAAAGAGAGATATCTACCAGCACCTAACCTCTCCAGGTACATGCAAGCGCTTCCAGTCCCCAGGGGATGAGGCAGGCTCCAGCAAGATCCAAGCCACCAGATAGTTGCTCATGAATCACATAGACATCCACAACATAGACATTCACAGTCACTGATCACAACTATTAGGCAATCTTCCGCCACAAAAAGATTGAGACTGTAACTGTTCCCTGCCTTGGATTTTTTTGTTTTGTTTTCAATTGTAAAGCCATCTTATTTATAATATTCCTGAAGGACTTGCGCAAGAGGAAAGCAGACATTCAATAAAATTAGAAAAAGAATTTGTGCCAAGTCTATCACACTTCATGCAGAGGGCTCCAAAATTCATTGGCATGAGAAATTCACTAGTATCCAAAGGCAGACAAATCTAGATTCAATATTTAGTAGTCACAAACCTAGGAGATCTGCTGAAAAGGATAAAACCTCCTGCTTCAGTTTTAGCTCAATTTCTCATTAGAAGGGATTAGAATGAAATTTTCATAGAAGCCTCTAATTCCTGTGGGGTCTACCATCCTCATCTCAAGCATCTGGTATGGTCATCAGAGAACTGGTAGTACATTTCAAAAACTACAAGCACAATCCAATATGGCAATTACTACATAGGATTTTTCCACTTGATAAAAAGTTAAACAGCCCATCTGATGCTGCTGTCAAGACGCAATTCCAGAACAAAGCACCAAATAAACATTTGTGTATGGACAAAAGAAAAACTGGATATGCTCACTAACAGCAAAAATTAGTATTCAATTCAGAAAGAGATGCAAGATTGCATACCCAGGCTACAGCCTACCCAACCAATTCCTCCGGGAATTCTTTTTTTCCTTTTCTTTCTCTCCTCTCGCCCCCCATCCCCTCCCCCCCAAAAACAAAGACTGCAGTGAATACAAGCATCTTCAATGGGCTACAAAGTCAAGTTGGGGAAGGGAGAGTTCACTGCTTATTTTTTTTTTAGCTCAGTGTGAACCTTCTGCTGCTCAGTAAGTGACAGTGAAGGAACAATAAGATTATTTTCTTCTGAACACCATTTCTTTGCAAAGCGAGAAACACAAGTGTCTTAGAACCAAATGAAAGGGAGAACAAGGAATATTTAAAGTAACAAGAAATATAGTTGAAACTCTCACAAGAGAGAGAAAAGCAGAATATTGTTATTGTCCCGTTTTCTCCAAAAAAGTCATAACACACTAAGCAGGTGATAAGTAAGTAGCCCCATGACTTCTAACAATTTCTCTTTTCTGGCAACACAACTATCATATTTATATAATCCCTACACAGAACAAACTAAAACATTCAGCAAAATATAATTGTTCCAAACTAAAAGAGAGGAGATTTAGATTGGATATAAGGAAGATCTTCACGCTTAAGGGTAGTGAGGCACTGGAACAGGTTGCCTAGAGATGTGGTGGATGCCCTGTTCCTCAAGATATCAAAGGTCAAGCAGGACTGGGCTCTGATGTCCCTGTTCATTGCAGGAAAGTTGAACTAGATAGATTTTCAGGGTTTCTTCCAACTCAAACAATTCTGTGATTTTATGTTCAGCTTTCTTAAATGCTGAGTACTAAGTACCCCAGTCATGGCAGATTCACAGTGTCAGTGACGGAGCTGCTCTCAAGTATTTCATTCAATAGGTGAAATTCATGTCACCTGCTAATCAGTATTCATTAAAGCAGCGGTGATTAACTAATTTTGCAGACACTATCTAAAAGCACCATCTCTAAACTTACCCATTCTAAGTCATTCCTGACACTGTATTTAGTGGAGATGAAAAGGAAAGCACTTACACCAGGAAGTGGTGTAAAATCCTGAGATGTCTTGGACAGAAAAATGTAAGAAAGTTTTCTAGCTCCTTTTTGTCCAGAATGTGCTAGCTTATGAAAAGTAGTGATAGAAGGAACAATGGGAAGGCAATGTTTTTCAAGAGAAAAAAAACTTCATGTACTTGCTCAACTGTACATCTCAACATCCAAAACAAAGCCACGTTTGTTTTTGCTGACTGTAGGACATGGGAAGTCATGCAAGAAAACACATTTGTAAAGATGCTTAGTAATTCAACCAGTAAGAAGCAAAAAGGAAAAAAAAAAAAAAAAAAAAAAAAAAAAGGCCTTTCATAGATCTTCTATATCCTATAGTCAGAAACAAGTATAAGATTCTGCAATAAGAGCTCTAGAAAGCTCACTTCCCTTATACATCCACAGCCTAGGCAGGAAAATGCTACTTAACCCTCTTAGAATACAGCTTACAATCTACTGCTGAGAAGTGACTTTGAAATGCCTTTTTGTAAGTATCAACAGCTATAAAACCTTAAGGATTACTGAAACACGCTGTTTCCTCTTACTTGATTTCATTAATAGCTTTTTTTTTTTTTTAATTATTTTTCTTTCTACACATTCAGTGACCAACATTTTACACTGTTTTGCCTGTATGTCTTATTTTTTGCTGGTTGCCAAGACGAAAGCCTTGCCCTCTTCCTGGATCTTACCCTTTGATCCTTTCCAGAGTAATGTTCAGAGTTCAGTCCTCACCTGTCTCAGAGACTAAGCAACATGAATACCACGAGCTAAAGCCAGAATATCCGCAACTCTGGAGAGACTGAGGAAGCAGAGCATGCTACGTTAACTTGATTCATTTCAGTAGATGTTAACTCTGATGCTAATGAAGACACTTAAACTCAGCAATAACATTTGGAGTTTTACTACTAAGCAAAATAAACACAAACTTGAAGACAATCTAAGGTTATGGAAAATTGCTTCACTTATTTCAGCCCCAGAAACCTCTCTCCTTTTACCTATGTTTCCTGGCTAAATGTTGTGCTGTTAGCCACTACAGAGAACTGGGGAAAACACCTTCAACATCTTTCTCAACAACATAAACAGTAGAATTGAGTGAACCTTCAACAAGTTTGCAGATGACACCAAGCTGAGTGGTGCCAATGACATAAGAGAAAGGAGGGAAACTATCCAAAGGGACCTGAACAGGCTCTAAAAGCAGACACATAAGAACTTAACAAGATTTAACAAGGCCAAGTGCAAGGCGTTGCATTTGAGTTGAGGCAATCCCAGATGCAAATACAGACTAGGAGTAGAATTCACTGGGAGCAACCCTGAAGAGAAGGTCCTGATCTGGAAAATCTGAACATGCACCAGCAATGTGCACTTGCAGCCCAGAAGGCCAGCATTATTCTGGGCTACATCAACAAAGCGATGGCAGCAGAGAGAGGAAGGGGGAATCATCCCCTCTGTTCTACCCACACGAGGCCCCAGCTGGAGTGTCCAAGTCTGGGTCCCCTGCACAGGACGGACGTGGAGCTGGTGGAGCGGGTGCAGAGCTGGGACACCAAGATGATCAGAGGGCTGAAGCATCTCTCCTATGAAGAAAAGTTGAGGGAGGTGGGCTTGTTCAGCTTGGAGAAGGCTCCAGGGAGACATCATTGCAGCCTTCCAGTACTTGAAGGGAGCTTAAAAGCAGGAGGGCAGCCACTTTTTTTTTTTTTTAATTTTTTTTTTTTTTTACACAGTCTTATAACAATAAGACAAAGTGGAATGGCTTCAAACTAAAATAAGGGAAATTTAGGTTCGATGTTAGGAAGACATTTTTTATTCAGAAGGGGAGAGGCACTGGCTGCCCAGAAGGTTGTGGATATCCCACCCCTGGAGGTACTCAAGGCCAGGCTGGATAGAGCCCTGAGCAGCATGACCTGGTGGTTGGCAATTTTGCCTAAAGCAGAGGGTTGAAACCAGATGATCTTTAATGTTCTCTCCAAACTAAGCCATTCTATGATTTTCGGTGAAAATTTACTCCGTATTTAGCTTGATATAAAACTAAAAACATGTACAGAAACACTGGATATTTATTCTTCCCCAAAACACATTCATCACATTTATTTATGCATCTGACTTTAGCACCCTTGGAAAAAAAAGAAAAAAAAATCTGGACAAGTTAAAAAGAAATTCCTGCACTTCAGAAAGTGTTCAGCTCTGGGAAGGAGAGAAGAGGAGCCAGGAGAAACCAAAGATAGATAGGCTTTAGGAAGATACAGTGAAGCTGGAAGGGATATGATTAATTCCATTTCTTGAAGAAAGCATTCAGCTTTCTAACATGTGGGGAGAAGTAGCTTATGTGGCAGGGAGGGGAAGGAATAGAAATTTAAGCTTTTGTCAGTCAGTAGGCTGATTCTTACTTTAAGGCTACCTTTTATGCGCGTATTCTGTTGTAATCACCTAAAACTTTCATATAACATTGTCTTTACAAACCTAAAATGTAATTTAAGTTTTTGATCTAGGATGATCCATAGGAAAAAAAAAAAAATGATGGCTAACAGTTTCTTTTGATTCCCATTAAATACTTCAACTGAAGAAAGTGAAAAGAGAGATTTTGTATCCACTAAGCTGACTGAGCTCTTACTGAGAAATGTGAAATTATGCAGATGTAGACTTCAAGAGCAAGTTTCTTCTATTATGCACACACAAGTAGGAACAGAAGGTCACAGAGTGGTTAGCTAAGCTCCACTGCAAATATAGCTTATTTGGGAACCACACAATGGTATATAAGGACTTGACATAAGTTAGCAGAAACTATAGCAGTGATGTAAATTTGTGACTTCTGAAACGGCTGCTAGTCCTTAGCTGATTTAAAGAGAAATAATCTGCTATTTTCCTGATCTGGATGAGACAGGAAATAGCAGGGCACTTGGGCAAATGGTGCTCTAAAAAATGACATTGCCTACTTCCTCAGGTCAAAAGCAAGCATAAATTTGGAACCCCTCAATATTTTGTAGTATCCAAAGCTTTTTAACTACATTTAAATAAAGTCATATGTCTTTCTGGGATGAGCAGCACATTCAGGTTCAGACTCATACATACTGAAATGCATTGTTAAGCATTTGCTCTCAAGACACATTGAAAGACAGTAAAGTTCCTCTAGGTCTACTTACTGAATCTGACAAATTGGAACAAACAAAGAAGAAAATCCAGTCTGCATCACTCCAACATTAGGACCTGTAGTTCAAGTCTCATGAAAAAATAGGCTTGCCATATTTTCACTTTCATATTTCAGAAACAGTTTTACAATTTTATCAATATTTATTGATAAAATGAGCTACAAAAATAGTTCTCCATTGATACCATTCATAAGGCAGCTATAAAAATATTAGTAGGTATTCATTTCCTGAGGAATTCCCTAATAAATTTCAAGTTAATTTTAACATGACATGCCAATTTGACACCAACACTGTACGTATTTTGTATTTATTGGGTTGATTCCCTAATTTTACAAAGCAAAACCTTTCACGTTGTATTTTGCCATGCTGTTCACTACAAGTCTTTACTCCTCGTACATAGATATCTACAATTATGCAAGTTTTTTTTTTTAAAAGGTTTCACAAAATGTTATATTCTTATAATTACAGATTTCACATGCATATAAGGATATGAACAGTACTTCATTAGATGTTCCAAGATCACCTTTTCTCTATTGCCTTCAAGCACAGACAGTGGAAAACACAGTAATAATAGTGGGGTAGCAAAGTCCTACCCTGCATCAGGTGAGAATATGTTCAAATGCAGCAGCCATAGAAACAAAGGAAATAATCTGCTTACCCTTAGAAGGCCCCAGGTAGGCAGGGATCTTTAGGGAGATACCTTTCCCTCCACTGCCAGCCCTTAAATGAAGTTTGCAAAGGAGTGGATCCTGGCTGCACCCCTTCCAGTCAGTCAGGCATATTGCATGCACCTGAGCTCCCCTGGGCTGGCTCTGCCTTCCTGCCAGGTACTCAATCACTGTTTCAAGCCATGACTTGCATTTCCATTACACATGTTGACCTTCACAAGTACCTTGAACCACATAATAGTAATTTCAATACAATAAAATTAAGATGATTCATTTGCAAGAAATCCTGTATTTCACACTGAAGAGTAAATGTAACATTATATTTAACAGGGATAGTCTGGCCTTAATACTGCAATATTCCACACATTAAAGCATGTTGGATATTTGTTCATTCAAATAACCAGGCATGAGCATGAATATTAGAGTCACATGCACAAAACAGGAAACTAATGAACTCCAATGACTAGATTTTCAAATGCTCTGAGTTTTAGATCCATTAAAAAGATAAAACCAACTCTGGTAACAAGTAAGCAACTGTTTTGTCTTCAGATGTTCTCATTTTAACCATGAGTTTTAAACTATTCTTTCAATAAACAAAGAAAAATCAAATCATGTGATACAGTAGCTTTCCACGTTTCTACAAAAGATACTTTTGCTAGTAAGTCACACTATTCTCTTCTTTTCACCACTGCAATAACAAACAGCAGCTAGTAATGAAGTATTAACATATGTGGATTGGATAGAAGGACCAAGAAGGAGATCATCTGCACAACTGAGTCATCACGTATCTTGTCTTACATAGGAGTTTGCAACAGAACACATGTATTAGCAATCTTTGGACAAAAATATTTCTAAATCTACAACCAAACTTTGACATAACTCACTTTTTATCCTAATTCAAAGGGGATTACATTCTTCAAATATCTTGCACTCTTCCACAAATACTTTCAAAAATTTCCTTTTTAGACATAATCTGAGTGCTACAATAACAGACTTAAGCAATTATAAGAATACCAGCAGGTAAACAGGATGCAGATATGGGAATTAGATCAGAAGACTTAAAGAGCAGCAATACCTATCAATGAGTGCACTGACTTGCACTACAAGTAGTCTCCTTACAGCACACTGAGCTCACTGAACTAGTTACATTTGCTTTAATTTTTCCAAATTGCAAATACATTTCCTGACTCAGTCAGTTTGCAGATGACACCAAACTGAGTAGCACAGTCGATACATTGGAAGGAAGGGAAGCCATCCAGAGGGACCTGGACAGGCTGAAGAAGGGGCCCATGAGAACTAAAGGAGGTTCAACACAAGTGCAAGGTGCTGCATGTGGGCCAGGGCAATGCCAAGTACTTATACAAACTGGGAGAACTCCTTGAGAGCAGCCCTGAAGAGAAAGACTTGGGGATCATGGACTTGAGCCAGCAGCGTGCACTTGCAGCCCAGAAGGCCAACTGTGTTCTGGGCTGCATTAAAAAAGGGGTGGCCAGCAGGAAGAGGGAGGTGATTGTCACCCTCTACTCAGCTCTTGTGAGGCCCCATTTGGAGTAGTGGGTTCAGCACAAGGACATGGAGCTCTTGGAGCGGGTCCAGAGGAGGACCACTAAGATGATCAGAGGACTGGAGCACTTTTCCTATGAGAAAGGTTGATGAAACTGGAATTGTTTAGCTTGGAGAAGAGAAGGCTCTCGGAAGACCTCATTATGGCCTTTGAATATTTGAAAGGTGAGCATAAACAGGAGGGAGAAACACTGTTTATGAGGGTGGATAGTGATAGGAACAAGGGGGAATGGTCTTAAACTAAGACAGAGGAAGTTCAGGTTGGATATTAGGAGGAAGTTTTTCCACACAGAGGGTGGCAACACACTGGAACAGGTTTGCCCAAGGAGGCTGTAGATGCCCTATCCCTGGAGGCATTCAAGAGCAGGTTGGATGTGGCAGCCTGGTCTGCTGGTTGGTGACCCTGTATACAGCTGGGGGGGTTGAAGCCAGATGATCATTATGGTCCTTCTCAACCCAGGCCATTCTATGACTTCAGTTCAGTGAAACTTGAACCACTGTACCTGAATCTGGATTTCCCTTGCAATTACATGGACACCAAAGCTATAACAGAAGCTTTCACTAAACCGAAAACTAGCTTCTCTTTTGGCCCTTAGAAGTTACAAGATCATACCCCCATAAACATGCCCTACTTCATATTGCGGTAGCTGAAGAATCAGCTCATCAGCATAAACCTGACTTGGGAAAAAAATTAAAACAGGTGCCCTTGTCATCTTTATAATGGCATCTTCGTTCCAGCTATACTTTTAGCATTGTGCAGCTACAGCATTATGGAGGATGGACTATAGCTTCTTAAGTATAGCCATAAGGCACATTAGGAGATCATCTACTGTGCCCAGTTTCCAACACAGGAACAACCACACTTAGATCATTCTTGACAAGTACATGCTTCAAATATTCTTTATGTTCCCCAATAAAAGAGACTTTACAGTCTCCTAAAAAAGATATTCCAGCATTTAATATTTTTTCCTACAGATGAAGTCACCAAAAACCTCCTTCTAATTTAACTTTCTACCAATGAAGTCCATTGTCCTACTCACTACAGGACCATTATTTTGTTTCTAGAATAGATTTGTAAACTATTGTGTCATCCTCTAGCTTTCTTTTTCTCACCTTAAAGAATCCTGTCCATTCAGCCTTTCTTCATGGATCCTGTTCCTAAGTATCTAATGACTCAGTGCTTTCCTTTGTTCTCCCAGCAAACAGTCTAAATCTTTTTTGGAACCTAATGATGAAACTCCAGCATTCTGGATCAAGCCTTACAGAGAGAGGAGAAAAGCTGAGGTCCTTCTTGCTACAGTCCTATTCAAATGTTAGAAAAAGCACAACACAGTTAAATCTCTTGTGACTCATTGTAAGCGCTGAATCTTTCTCTGCAGAACTTATGCTTAACCCTATTGCTTTCTTGTCCATATTTGCAAAAGCAATTATCACCACCACATAATCACTCAAACCCATTGAATTTACCTGACACTTTTTAGATCATTCCTAATTTACCAAAACATTTTTAATTCTAATCCCATCCTCAACTAAAATCGTGGCTCAGCTCATCTTTGGTTCATACTACCCTTTAAAACAAAATAAAAAAAAAAAAAAAAAAAGCAGCCATGTCATCAAGGAAATTTTCAAACAGAAGCAGGCTCCAAATATACTCCTGAGAAAGTTTGTGTGATAGAGCCCTTTGCTACAACCACAAATCACTAGTAACTATTCTACGGTACAATTGCCCAACTGATTTTGTACCTACTTTACAATAGCTTCACCTACCTCACGTCTTGAATTCATTATGAAAGTGTTGTGCAAGACTTCTAAAAGCCTTTCTGAAGCCAGAATACAGAAGGATTTATTGCTTTGCCTCTATCCACAGATACATTGACCAGCCATGGAAGGCAGTTACATTAGTTAAACATGATTTTTTCTTGAAATATTTTTGGCTGCTTTTCATCCTTTATTTCCCAGATACTTCCAAACTGTACATTAATTTGTTCCAAAATGTTGCAAGAGAGTAAAATCAGTTTGACTAGTCTACAAGGTTCCCTGCTCCTTTTCTTTTGCCAACCCTCTTTAAATAAGCATTGTCCCTTTACTCAGCTTTTTAGTATTTCAACCACCCTCAACAAATTTAGAAAGATACTAAATAACAGAATAAATCACTTCATTTTGAAGACGAGGCCGGATGATGTGAAAAGAAATCCAAGTCTTACTTTTTGGATCCTGCAGAAACATCATTTTTGAGATTTTTTTTTTTTTTTTTTTGCATCTGCATTTAATGGGGTGATTAACTGCATTATAAAATATTAACTGTACTGGCTACAGCATGTAACTGACCCATTCAGTGTTGATGGATACAAAACAGTTAAAGTCAGTGTTCTCAGCATCCATCCTCAGAGGCACAGACAAATTTTGCGTATTACATCCAGAATTTCACCCTCCTGAACCACAGGCATAACAATATCTCTCAACCAGAAAAAAATGGAGGAAGAAATTCTTCAAGCTCCCAGTCTGGACTGATCACTCAAGAGACACAGCTAACTTGGATAAATGTCCAAACTCAACGTTGATTTTTGAATTGATGCTCCTGAGGTTTACTCATACCAATCATTAGTCACTACCATTTATTAGCTTGCAGATAAACTGAAATAGATCCTGGGAAAGAGAGAAAAACATTCTCTCAGGACCTTGGTTATTAATTTTATTTATTAAAAAAGAGCTAAGGCTAAATTAATAACTTTCTATGTATCTAGCAGAAGGTTGGAGGAGAGAAGGAAGGCTCTAAAACACTGTGAAAGCAGGTCTCTCCCATATGTACTCCTCTGAAGAGGTCACCTTCTATCACAGGCCTCACAAAATCAGGACCATAAACATCAGTGAGCATTAAACACTGCTACATGGGAACAAGGCACGCACAGGGTTATTTGGGAGGCATACCAGAGGACTGCACCAGCACAGCCCTTCGAAATGACCCCTGCCACACTGATTCGTGGGCCCTAAACAGGCAGGCATGCACAAACAGACACTGAATTTCTCATGTCTGACAGACGGGAAATTTGGAGCTGACTAAACACATGCCCTACCCTATATTCTTAACACAGATAGCACTTTATTGACCCCTAGCTGATGGAAACGCCAGAAGAGTACCATCTGAATGTGACCCCTTAATGTAGTCCATGTGTGAAAATCTTAAGAAATCGTTCTCCTTCTAGTGGAGGCCAGGAAATGAATGAAAAACGCCTACTGAAGTCAAGGGATTTACATTGGCATAAATCTGACACGCAGAAAAGATTAGGGATCCAAAATCTGTCCTCCAAACAGAGGCCAAAGGGACCCCAGGCAAGGAGTTTCTCCATTAGTTTCCATATACATAGGCACATCATTCCTTTTGGAAATAAGAAATAGCCAGTGCCATGAGCTTTAACACTAACAAACACAAAATATTGTTATTTCAAACAATAAAAAATCCTCTAAAGAACACCAAGGTGTTTTGCTTTTTTTCCTACATACCTAAACTGCTTTTCGTGTTAACTAAGTTTTCCAAAAGAGTCCAGCACATAAGGTACTGAAGATGCATTGAAATTCAATGGAAGACTGGCCACTAAGTCTTATTTCAAAAATCCAATTATTCTTAAATTACTAATTATTTGCAGAAAATAGATATTCAGATGCATGTAATTCACTAAGTAGATATTCCCAATGCATATGATCTTTGCCAAAACAAATCTGTATTTGCTTCAACACAAATATATGTATAAACCACCATTCATAGATTACAGTACTGTGATTCGCTACTAAATAAAGTCCATTTTATATACACTCATTTGAGTTAAAGAATATTAAAATGAATTCCAACTTACTGATTACCAAACAGCATCCTCTTATTGACGTCTTTATTTAATAAATATGCTTTGAGAAATGTTTGGCAAATAATATTGCTCTTATATATCTTGCTATTTCAGAGATATTACTTCTGAGGAAACACTAGGTCTAGTAACAGAAATATCTTTAAATCTTTTAGATAGCCAGTCCACAGGGAAAGGTTTAAGAAAGGATCAAAGCTTGTCCTTTCAGCTTGAATTATTCCATTACAGCTGAATGTGACATAATTACAAAAGATGTTGGATGTGGAATCTCATCAGGATTATCTGACACTCATCTTTGTTGAACAAGTCCCCCCAGCTGTTGCTCTGATAGCACAAATGCGACAGGAGCGTAGAGCTCAAAGTAGCTGTGACTGACCGCTGGCTTTGGGTTCTCTGGCCACACAGCAGCTTTTCAGCCACCACAAATACTAAGGCTGTTTAGGACTGACTTGCAGGCAAGAGGGAACACCAAGTATGTTACTCAATTTCTGAATAAGAACAGAATTTATAGCAACCAGACCAAACTTCTACCTATGTTGTTTAGCTGATGCATACATATAATTCATCCTTTAGTATCTGAAAGTCAACAAAATTCAGTGCCTGCATTTTTACCCACAAAGAAAAGGGAAAATCCTGCTATGTTTTTTTTTTTTTTCATTAAGACATGAATAAACTGCTGTTTATGACATTTAAGATAAAGCACTTTCTCTTTAAAAAAAATCTAAATTTCTCTTTAAAATCTGTATTTCTCTTCACACTTGGTGCCTTCTTAATCAGTACACACAAGCATAAATAACAAAGAACAGGGTTTTTCCCTCCTTATAGTGTCATTATATTGAGTGTGCGCCTTTTTTTCCCCCTAATTCTGCAAAGGGATCTCAATTGTAAACTATAACATCAAACATCAGATCTTGAATAATTACCCATTCCAAAGGATTTGGTAGCTGTAAAAATACTTTTCTTTCCTTCCTTGTCATGGATTACATTTCATTCATACATTATTAATGAAGTTAAACTACTAGTAACATGCCAAATGTGCTGCATAGGAGATTTGTGTCTAATCCAGCACAAAACAGGCCCAGTCACATAATGATAGAAAAAAAGAACAAATGTCAACAGTTTCACACTGGGACTAGATTAAGCAGACCATACTTACTGATTTCTTACACAGGGATTACCTCACTTTTAGGGCTATGAGAAGACAGGCCACACTTCTGTGTTTTTAACACAAAACTGCACCTAAAAAAGGTCCCAGAATCTGCTTCCAGATAGATGCACACACACACACAGGCTGCAGTTTATTAAACATGGCATTCAAACTCTCCTCGAGCTGACAGAAAACAAAGGGACACCAATAGTAACATACCAAAAATGCTTTTTCTGCTTTAGATACCAGTCCAATTTGCAATGAAGTTTGCTGATAGTCCTTAAGGGGTTATTACTTACAATCAGACTCCAACTGACTCCCAATTAAACTAAATTAAGTGGTGTTTGTAAGGTTTACCCTACTAACACAGAAAACTTTCTTTGGCTTCGGATTTGAGTCACACCAGCAGCCAACAAGTGTCAGCCTGATAACTTAAGCGCTCACTGAAGCCAAAACTGAGCTCACTCTTAAGCACTCACAGGACCTGGCATTTGGCACAGAACCACCTGTCAACTAAGTAGTAAAAATTTCCACAACTAGAATTTGCCTTCTGTTTTTTAATCTCCTCTCTGTGAGGCATATTCTCTAAACCCCCCTATGACAGATGCAGGTGTTTGTTAAAACAGCATACTTCAAGGCACAGCTTTGTGATGTGGATAATGTTGCCCAAAGATGCTTACTACTGTATCAGGAATGCTGAGACCATGACGCAGGCTACAGAATCAGTAAAAACTCACTTTGCCATTTCAGATCTATTCAAAGTAGTAGTTCAAGGAGTAGCTGTCCCAACAGAGCAGGCAAGATCAGGTGTCATCTGTCTGCACCACCCTGAACTTGAACTTGATGCCAGATTGGGTATCGGCCCCACTCCTACAGCTGGCACAAGCTGCTGGCAAGAGTACAGTATGTACCACGTTGGGCACAGCAGCACAGCCAGGAGCCTGTGTTGATCCCAGCCTCATTAGTCTGTGCCTTGGCCTGGCAGAGAGGACCGTTGAATCACAGACTACATTTGCAGCTCCAAGTTGCTCCTTCTTACAGCAGAGCAGGCTGCAAGCAGCTTTGCCTTTCAGATTTCATACTATGCAGTCATAGCTGCCTGGTCTCCAAAAGTTCCTATCATCTTCCTGGCACTGATTCATATGCACGTGAGACTGTACTTCACACCAAACCTTTGAAGAGATGCTGGTTTTATAAACCAGAACAGTAAGCACACGCACAGGGTTGTGATCTCCAGCTCCTTCAGAGGTTAGGGTAGCTTTCTTCAGAGATCTAGATAGGAATCTACAAATACCTCAACAATAATACAAGGGCAAGTCGCCTCTGAAAGAGAAATGTCTTAAGCTGAGTCTTCCTCCAACCAAGTGGAGAGCCACCCCATAATCAACCTACTGCCTTCTGAAGGGACATCCTGTACCTCACCAGGAATTCAACTACAAAAGCAAGTAACTGAAAACAAATGAAAAGTTATTCAGTACACTGTATGCTCATTCTGAGCTCAGAGGAAAAACATGAAAAAAAAGCAGCTGGAAGATTACCTTGTGCAAGGCTCTAAGTGTTGATAAAATAAATACATAGAGTTATGTAAAAGTTTATTTGTTTATTAAAAGTCTATGCTTACAATGCGTAAGTCATTGTAGCAGGACCAGGTTTTTAGATTCTTAGGGTTTTCCTCAGAAGCCTACATATGAAACAGCACATTATATCTACTCCTCAACCTTGATTTCATTTCTTCTTGCACATTCAGCCCATGGCAGTATCAGAACAGGGAAACAGCCTAAGTCAGAAGAGAAAGTAAATAACCTAAGCACATGCTTAAGAGAGATAACCAGGCTGCATCAATTTCTCCATTAGGAAACAACCCACAGACTGCTGGAAGGTGCAGCAGACAGCACCTCCGTGGTGCCTCTCTCCTCCACACAGAGCATAAAGCTTCTTTCTCACTTAAGAGGTCTGGAGCATACAAACTCCATGGAGCAGCTCTGGTGGAGCTTTCTGCAAATACTCTGTGAAATGCAGCTCCTCCTCACTGCAGAAGGGAGCCTATGAGGAAAGCATTAGGCAGCATCAAATTCTTTCTACATCTCGTGGACATTTTTTAATCTGGACTATTTCCTCTCTAGTTTAGGGCCACGGACTTCTCTAAGCAACATTTGGACCTCACAGGTTGCAAGAAACGGTGTTTCTGAAGAGGTTAAATAAGAATGCTAGGGAATATCCTCACACAAGTTTTCTCTGCTTTGCAAATCTCATTGGACTACATGACTTTATTGCATGATGATGATGACATCGAAAAACAAATTTTAAGTTCAAGTTCGTGCAACTTCCCTGGCACACTTGCAGTTAGTTAAAGTTTGATTTTTGATCTCATGAAATGCATTAAGTATGAAGTGTCTGGCTTCAAAGAAATATAACACCATAAAGTGTATGCTCAGCTTCAGTAAATTCTAATTTATAATTGCAGCCTATGCTTTATCCAGTTTCAAAGTAGTTACCAAGTCAGAGAAGTCATTACATTTCATTTAGTAAAAGAGAGCACATCCCAAATGAGGTGTCTTTAAAGAAAAGAAACAGGACAACTTGTGTTGACATTTACCCTTTGTGCTATGCAAAGCTCTCCTGATTCATCACCTGTTCATCTGCTGCTGACACATCACTGGCCAACATCTGTTTGCATCTTAAATCACTCCTTGCTATGAACTCTCCCTAGTTATGTTCCCCTGGTAAAAGTACAAGCCCCATTCATACACGGCCTACTGGGAGGAATGCTAGGAACTACTGGAGAGTTATGACATGCAAACAATCTTTTTTAATTATTATTATTACTTCTATTTTGCTGGTTACTCTTAATCTTTAACAAATAAAGACGGGGGGTTTTTTTCCAAGTACTTCATGGTCTGAGAGCAGCAGAAAATTAAAACAAACAAACAAACACACACTGATTTTCACTATTCATTCCAGAGGGAACTAGCAGAAGTTCAGAAAAATGGCCCTTATCACAACTTATGTTTTTGAACCCCAGCTTTCCTAGCCCCCTCAGCATACCTAGATCTGCTCCAGGCATGGTGCAACCATCTTGTAAGCAGGCATACATCAGCCATCCATCTTGCATCAGTCACCACGCATAACAAAGTTAGAAAATTCAAAGTAAAACAACCCTTAGCAGCTGATAGGGAAAACAAAGAAAACGGCCAGTGACTGCAGAACATTGGTCAAGGGAGCTAATAGTTGTAGTGAACAGCGATAGGCATAATCCTGAATGAACCATTGTTCAGGATTTGAGCCTTTAATCAGTAATTTTGGCATGTGCAAATCACACATTAGGTATTTGACAACTTCTATGCTTTTTAAATATATAGAGTGATGTGCAAAGAAATTTTCATGAGAAGTATAATAGTGAACGCTGCTGAAGCAGAGCAACCAGTGCTGTCTTTTCCTTTCCCTTCTCTGATTCCTTCTCAATTCCCTAAAGGACAAACAGCGCCAGTCCCCACCCTTTCCCCAACACAGTAAACGAGACAGCACGTGCTCATTTCTGCAAGTACACCCAGAAGAGGGGAAAAGCTCTTTCATTAGTTTCTCTTGGGATCTGTCAAGTGGGAAAACCTCACAAGTCTTACAGAAGAATACAACCTAAACTTGTGCACCAGGAAACAGTTCCATATTGCAAAAGCCACTGGAGGCTTGCCCCAGCAGGACATCAATTTGTGGAGCGATATTTTATGTTATATGTGGTTCAATAAATTAAGCCAGCAAAAATTTTACAACTGAGATGTTAGTATTCTCTAACAGATATTTCTCCATTAGAAAATCCTGATTCAGAGGGACTAATAAATTGGTCCAGTAGGTGTTAATCAATAATATAAATGAATAACCAATGAAAAGCTGTCACTAGTATGCCAAAGGGGAAATCATCCAAGAATGAAATCAGTACAATAATACAAGCACGTTGTATCCATTAACAAATACATGTAAAGCATACTGGATTGACATCAATTCCCAGTACAAAAGCACGTACTCTTTACACTGCTCAAAATAATTAATTTCATACAGTGTTTTCCAAAGTGAATTTTTCCCTAATTGTAAATGATAAATTGAGCTCAAAGATGCCCATATATGTGTACACACTCAATATTTCGCAGGTTTTCCTTCTAAATTATTCCTACAGACAGCTTTTTGCTAGAGCTCTTCACACCTTAGAGGAAAATCCCAGGAGATTTACAGGGGGGGGGAAAAAAAAAAAAAAAAAAAAAAAAAAAAAAAGGCATTTCCTCTTATTCGCTTGTTGAAAACACACCCAGTAACAAATTACCAGGATGGGCACAGCCTGCCCTGTTTTAACATCTAAAACATCCATGCAAGACCCTCACACAGTCTCCATGCATTTATAAAGCTCTGGCTTCGGTCAAGTTAACAGTGTTCATTTTAACTCCCTGCAGATTGCAGTGCAGCCCACAGCTACTGCAAGAGCTTGCTGATTTTTGTTGCTCAAAACTCCCATTCAGGTATGAACTACCGGTCTTCTGAGTTCATGAGCCTTTGTCTGTCTACATTAGGACTCCTGGTAAAAACACACAGAACATCTGGGACAAATCTCTTTCATCTCTGAAATTAAATCAGGCCCCAAATCTGTATATGCAGTGCATGAAGCTAGTGAGATTACTCCCTTTGATGACAGAGGAAAGATGGGCTGTATCCTTTACTCTTTAAGAGGGAGGGAACAAATTAACTACCACCTTATATAACTGTTTCCTTTGTATTAATGCTTCTTCCCTCCTTCATCAAAAATCCACTGACTAATTTGACCATCCACATCTCTGCATCCTTCTACTTGACAGTGCCAAAGGAGTGACTGCAACAGCAGTAGGAGAGGGAGATTTTTCTCTCAAGATTTGAAGATAATGTCTCATCATCAGTACTGGCAAAGACATATGAACATAGCTTAAGATAATCACAAAAAATTTTGCACCTTACAGTCCATATTCCTTCGCGAGAATTGAAGGTTTTCACTTCTATTAAGTTTCTATGGCTTTCTGCCAACAATTGGGCAATAAAATCTACATTCCATAAACAAGACCTTCTGAAGTTTCACACAGCAGCATTCTAGCCACAGTTATCAAAACCCACATGTCCAGAGAAGCATCTTGTCAGCAAAGGGACTGCTAGCATATGAAGTATGAGGCAGCCTCACATCTAAAGCCGGTGTTATGGTGAGGCACAAATACTCCTCAGAACAGCATGGAGGCCTTCCAGATACTGATACACAGTGCTGATCTCAGCACATCTTCAATCAGGAAGTAAAGAATAAATTGGAGAGTGACAGTAGGCAGCTGCTACTTTGTGTGTCTGAGGTACACAGGATAGTCAATGTAAATTCCCCCTCCCCTACACCTTCCTTTTACCCTATCACTCTTATGTTACTCCCAATCATCTCCATCACATCTCAAATTTTACAGTGAGATCTCTGCTGTAGAGAAATCAGCCCTAAGTCTAAACTGCATATTTATAGTTCTTCCTCACAGGAGTTTTCTATTGTATTCACATTTATTTCCCTTTGTGCTTGGGCTGATCTCAGGCTTGATAGCTCACACTCACCTTCATATGGACCCAAAGAGACATTCTGGCAGCCAGAAGTTCCCAGCATGTTGCAAAGTTACAGCCTAACCACTTTTGCTCAGAAAAGCAAAGAACGCTTATACTGAACAGGAAAGTAGAACCCTTTTCAGGCAATGAGTGCTATTCTTGTGACCTTCTGTCAACAGAAGAGTTTTCCAGCCATGGGTTAAGCCAACATTACAGCTACTTCACAGAGGGTAACTAAGCTGCAGACCTGCCAGTTCATCTTTTCTGCAGTCTTGCAAAAAGCTCTATGAAAAAAGTAAATAGGAGTCTGTGATGAGCAACACAAATAGAGTATGTTTTGTCAGTAGCACCAGGTAAATCTAACAACAGACATGTTTGACACAGATGTAATAATGTGCAGAAGGAACACAAGTGTGCCTAAACCTCCCATAGGTATCCAGTGAGCATCCACTGTCGGATCTGCAGCCACTGGACACATGGTAGGTGAAAGATTTTAACATCGTTCCTGTATCACTGCTACTGCAAGAGATTTACTGGCTTTATTTCAGGCATCTGGCAAATTCTGCAAGCCCTTTTAGACTTGGAATTTATAACAGTTGAGTCACAAGGAAGAAGATTTCTGTTAGAGTTAGCACAACTATTGGCACTTCTTGTCTTTAAAATCCCTCTTCTCTGAATTTAGGAAAAGAATATATAGGCATGTATTTCTTCTACAAGCAGCATCTACTGTACCTTCTAAACAAAGCTTACTATAGCAGGTGGATGTCACAGTTTTGGCCTGCGTGGGCTACATTGAGTGGAAAGAAATTGTTTTAAGCCTTGCGTTCAAGGTGCCCATCAGATTTTTGATGAAATTTTACTCTTTCTGTGCTTCATCCTTCAGAAATTGTTCACAAAAGTACCTACCATCAAAAAGCAATAGTGCTGTTGAAGGCTAATTCTAAACAAACTGGGCTACCATTGTATTAGGTATCAGAAGAACACTTAGTTTTCTTAACCAGGGACTTCCCAGAGCCAGAAGGCCTCGAAGAATATTTTGGAGACATTGCCAATGTGGCAAGAAAACCCAAGGTCTGTGAATTCTTATGATGGTATGAAAATTGCTAACAACCATCATGAGGAGAACTGACTGGAAAATTATTAACTTTGTGACATTTGTGTTAGATGTTGTGCAGATAATGTTACACTGTGCTTGATCTGTGGGTAACCACCAATTACCAAGTGGTGAGCAATCCTGAAATAAGTTAGTAGTGTCTCTCCTGAGTGCGCAGTGATTGACTCCTTGCAGACCCAGCAATGAATCCACTTTTTGGACAACATGAATAAGGCTGTCTTTTTCTCCAGTAAGAGAGGTCTTAAAAATTGGGTAGAGAGATGTGATCACATTTTTGTGTTGAGTACCTGACTGCAACTCCATATCTTCCATTTGAAAATTGGCACATAATGTATTTATACCAACTGAAAATCAAGTCACAGATATCCAGAAAATTCATGATTTTTTTTTTTTGCACCTTTGAAGCCTGTTATCAGATTCCTTTATCACAGTGGAAATACAGCTTCATATTTTTCACTGTTCTTGAAACTGTGTTTAGCCAGTGTATCACAATGGATAAGCTTATTTGCCATCACTTGAATCAGCACTGCTCTGTACCCTTCCCCATACCCTGTGGTTTCAGCCCAGACAGTGCTGATGGCACACACTGAGGTTCAGGTGATGCTGAGTAATGGGTGCATGCCCAGGGCATGATGGAATAAGGCAGGCCCCAGTAGGAACTATGCTGGGCCACATGTGGCCCACAGGTTGTATATGTCTGCTACAACTCTAACAATCACAGGACATTTTAAATGGCAGATAAAATGCTTCAAGCCAGTAAGAGATATTCAAGTATTATAAAATACAACTTTCAGCCTATATATTTTCCTCCAGTGCAACTGTACTTGAGTTGTTTGCAATCCACAGGGAATTCCCACTACTCCCATTCAAATGGGACTGTTATTGTTACCATACTGACAGCTACTTTTAAAAATTTGAAGTGACTTAATGTGATAATGAACAGGACTCTCAGTGGATTAAAAGAGGGAAGATCTAGAATATCCTAATTTATACATTTCTGTTGGACTGATACCTATCAATCTATGAATAGAATAAATTGGTAAATACCTATGTACACACTCAATATTTACTGGAAGTTCCTTAATTTTTAAATAAAAAATCCTAAACATTCAATAACTTTTAAAATAATGTTAACTCACTCATAAAGATGCAAAGTACATCTACTGGTTATCTTCAGATATCAGATTCAATGCTTAGTTCATGTTAACATATGGTACAAATCCATATTCAAGTTACATTGTTAACAATTCACCCATTATAGAAAAAAGCCTATAAATAGTTTTGAAGCATCAATTACACAAGTTCCCATTAAAATTCCCATTCCTACTGGAAAAAAAGCATTCAGTCTTACTTTAACTCTCTTTTGCAGATCTTTCTCTCTAACCTCCTGTCAACCCAAGTTACTTTCCTCAACCGTACATATAGTTCATTGAAAAAGCTGCAGTAGTAAATTTGATTAGTGTCAATTCTAGCATTCCTCAAAACCTCTAAGACTTCAGAGACCTGTGCTTACTCAAATGTTTTCAGCTGTTGATAGAAAGCATATCATAGCATTATGGCTTACAGAATGATTTCCTGCACTTATTTAGACATGTGTAAAAAAAAAAAAAAAAAAAAAACAAGAAATCAGTTTGTATCATTCAGGAAATGAAACAATTCGCAGTTAGAATAAAGCAGTCTCTTGAGCACCTCCAGGACAGCTGTTCTCTAGCCACCCCTATTACTCATTGAGACTACAATAGACAAATAACAGACAATGAACTGAGAAGTCTGCACAACTCAAACCAAATCTTGTTTTGAACCATTTTATAAGTATTGTTCACAGTGATTTTTTTTTTTTTTTTTTAGAACATTAACTTTGACATAGTTACCAATCCCCTACTTAAATTTTCACCAATTAACATGCCTCCATAAAGTTTATATAAAAACAGCACATACCTTTACGATTCACAAGCCGCTCCTGTGCTCGGATTTATACAGATCTCTGAATAGATTATTTGACTGAAGTAACCACTTCCACATAAGCTCTCCATGTGTTCTCCAAGAATGTCTGATTTCATCTCAATCTCATTTCTGTCACATTCACACTTTTTTGACACATCCACAAATTTCAGCTTCACATGATCTTTTACCTTAACAAAAAAAAAAAAAAAGGAAGCAGTTGTGAAACAACTCACAAACAGTCAACATAATGTATCTGCATCCAAAGCATACTGGGCTATGTATGAGGATAAAGAACTCCAAGGATTTGAATGCCAAGACTTCATAATCCTGCCTTCAAAACTTTCAGCACAGCCTTGAGCAAAAATAAGTTGTCACCCCCATTACCCATAAAAATGCATTAAAGCTACTCCTGAATTTCATCTTATAGGAAATTTGACAGATACTGAGGCATTCAGGACCTGCCTACACAAAGCAATGCAACACCACATTCAGCTGATGCTGGAGCCAGCTCTGAGGGAGCAGCAAAACTCAGTGGCCACTGCTGCTCACATCCCCAGAAACCCAACATGATGCTGGGCTCAGAATTAATGAAGCAATGCACTGCTGATATGCAGAAGCCATTCCCAGGCTCAGCTCAGCCAATTCACGTTCAAGTAGACCATGTTCCTCGACACAGCACAGTTAGGCAGTGAAACAGCAGCCTTCCAGCCATGAGAGACCAGGCTGGCCACACACACACAACATACACAATCTCATACCTCAGATTAACTTGAGTGTACTGCCATGCAAGAACCATAGGACTGTTTTAGTTGGAAGGGACCATGAAAGACCATTTAGTTCAGCCCTCCTGCAAGGAGCAGGGACACCTCCAGCTCCATTGGGTGCTCAGAGCCCCTCTAGCTTGACCTTGGGTGTCTCCAGGGACAGGACATCCACTGCCTCTCTGGGCAGCCCATGCCAGTGCCTCACCACCTTCACTGCAGAAAAACTTCCTTATATCCAGCATAGATCTCCCCTGTTCTAGTTTGAAGCCATTTCCCCTTGCTCTGTCACAACAGACTCCCCTAAAGATTTTGTCCCACTTCCTTCTTAGATGGCCCCCCCTTTAGATACTGAAAGGATGCTCTCTGGTTTTCACAGAGCCTTCTCCTCTCCAGGCTACACAGCTCTTCAGCCTGTCTTCATATGGAGGTGCTACATCCCTTGGAATTTTTCTGTGGTCCTCCTTTGTACACACTCTAACAGGTCCAATATGAAAAGGGGGTGGAAGTAAGTCATTTGAACCACTTCCCATGGGACAGGTTGAAATTGTTCTTTGCCAGGACAACTCTGAGATCTAAAGAACCAAGATTTTAGCTGAAGTCTCTGTAAAATACATTTTTATTATTAGGATGAGAATGGAGACCTCAGTGTTGTCTGACAAAAAGCATAGAAGGAAAGCATTTCAAGAAGGATGATAGTATCATGCCTGGACCAAGCAAACGATTTTGAATTAAGATGGTAACAATTTATTGAAGAGCTGGAAAGTTTCTTCATTTACTAGAACTGAGCAAACTTTTGAAATGTGCAAGTAAAAATATAAATAATATATGCAGCACTCCGTCTTTGAGTAAGGGGATTTTGTTTTCTGAGTGAACAATTTAATCCACTTTTTAATTTAAAATTATTAATTATTGAATTGCACCCAAATTTAAGCCTCACAAGAACTGTAACATTTTTATTGATTAAAAAAAAAAAAAAAAACAAAAAAAAAGAGAGAGAAAAGGCAGACTATTGAGGGAGTCCTTAGAAGCTATTTTGTTTATGCGCAGTGTAAAGAAACAGCTACACAACTTAATCAGGGTTACCAGTTTCCTCCCTTCCTTCTGCTCCTATGCTTACCTCCCACAGATAGGTAGGTAACTCCTTCAGCCACAGCAAACTTGTTTTGTTGGTGAAAAGCCAGCCTGATCTGACCGCTCAGGATATATTTGCTCTCTAATTTGGTAAATGATTAATCACCAACAAGAATAATGGCAATGCCTGTCTCTTCAGTGGATTATGTTATCACTACAATACTTTACATTGGTAAATTCATGTGTGGTTCAGCTCACGCTTCACTTAAATATTTGACTAATGAGAGCTTTCTTGCAGATATTTCCTTGCTGTAGCAGCAGCCTCTCCAAGTGACAGGAGATATGAAACCTATATTAAAACACCATAATCATCTTAATAATTAATTAATTTTTTTTTTAAAAAAAAAACCTATTGTAAGACTAAAATATAACTAATAGCAGTTCCAAAGCAGGAGCTGAAACAAAACAATGAAAGAAGTGAAAACAAGGCAAAACAGGGCAAAAGATGAATTAGCAGAAATCTTTGTGAAATCGCCCATATCACCTCTCCTCCACAGAACATGAGCACACACTGTTGAACTGAACTTTTCAAAGAAAAGTGAGGTGCGCATAACGGCACTTGTTGATTAAGCTTGTAGTAATCTGTCTGAAAATAAATTCCAAGCATCCCAGCACAGTGAGGAGTACTTAGTGTATAGTCTTTGTCACCCAGACTGTTGAGGATGCAGTCCTATGAGATGTTAATTAACTGATTCAATCGCAGTACTCAGCTTGTGCTCAGAGTCCTGTGGCACGTGACATGCTCTCCGTTCTCCATCACTTACAGAATGGAAAAGAGAATATTTCAATCTCTCCCCTCCAAACATGCAGTATTACCTTACCAAGGAACCAGATTATTACTCAAGATCAGCAGGAGTAGCACTGCTTGAAGACAAGTTTGAGGCGGTGCTTTTTTTTTTTTTTTTTTTTTTTTTAAAAAAACAGTCCTATATAGGAGAACTTCAATCACTACAAGACATTCAAGAAGTATAAACGCCCAAAAGCCAGCATGACATTCTGACAGTGATAAATTGCTGTTCCTTATGTCAAGGGAGTGCACACCAACAGCTGGCTGTTGCAGGAATTGGACACACATCCTGTCACTGCAGCACAACCTCCTTACAGACCTTGCCCTCATTCCAGCTAGCCAGGAGAATTTCTTCCATTGCACCCAAGCACACTGCACATATTTTCTCCTATTTGGTAGGAGGAGGACTCTCCGTTCACTTCCTCTCCATATGCAAGAGGTAGTCCCAGCAAGTCTTCCTCACATAAATAAAGCATTTTTAGATAAAAATTTATTTTAAAGGCATTTAATAAAATAATAAGGAAAATTACAAGAGCCTGTTAATAGAGGTTATTTAAACAATCATCATTAGTGTGATACTCTCCACCTTAAATACATAGAATCAAGATTCCATACTTTTTCCCCTCCATGAATTTAGCTTGAAAGTTAGAAATGCACAGATCATGAGAACTCCATGCAAGTGAAAAAACACTGGAGTAATAGCAGTGTTGAATATAGGAATGTAAATCTCTGAGCTCCTTATATTATGAAATAAAGTCTCCTTGTGTACATAAAATGCAGTTCAATGTTAAGTATTTTCTAGAAAATGGGGGACAAATCCCAATGTAATCTTCAGACAAAGTCAGATGCTTAATGCCTGTAAAATTATAGCTGTGTCTGGTCCTAAACTTGAGGGTCTTTTGACATACCCCCTGTAAAACCATTTTTTCCAGGAGCTTACAATTTGACCGTGAAAATTTGATTCTGGATGAGTGTATAAACCTTCAGCTTGGGTTGTATTTCTGAGTGGTGCCAAAAAATACAAACGAGTTTATTTTCACCCATGCATAGGAGCAGCGTCAGTCTTTAAAGGATGCTCTTTGCATTCAAAATTTCACATTCGTGTCATTTATATACATGGGGCAAATTTGAAGAGAACAGCAGACAAGCCGCATTTCTAGCTAACCTGCTTTATAAGAATGCGCCGGGCAAGAGAAGAACAGAAGCCCTTGCTTGTACAGTGATAAGTACACAAAGTAAATATTACAACATTTTTAAACACAGTACTAAAAATGAGCACTTATGGAAGGAAAAAACCTGAAGCCGCTTCCCAAAAAAGATTTTCCTAACCTACATTATTTTAAGTTTATGAAAAATACAGTCTAAATGATTCTATGTTCCCAGAATTACTATTTTTTTTAAACTCTATACTGAAAAGAATAAGAGGGCTGGCCAACCTGATGAGGCCTTCCTGCTGTTTTGGGGCAAAGGAATAAAGAAAACTGAGAAGCCAGATCTGATCCTAAAACTCTTTTCAACAACATGAGACCCCAGCAATAGCAAAGGGACAGACTGGCTGGTTATTTTAGCCAAGTGCACGTGTGCTCCTGTCTGCCTGCAGCCCACAGCTGCTGAAGTAGGCAGTGGGACTGAACAGGCACATGGGCAGGCATCTTTAAGTAGAAAAGAATATAAGCAGCAACGTTTGGGTTCAGATTTCAAATGCAGCACCATCCAGCAGCACTCATATCCCGCGTCACGGTGCTCACTGCAGCTCTACTTTCAGGGCACTCAGCCTCATCCATGAGTTAAAACAAGCAGCAGAGGAAGGGTTCACCTGTTCTGCAGTTTGACACCTTAAGAGCATGCCAGTGAGACCAGGATTAGAGTCATAGTTTGCTCAGAGAGAAGAAAGGATTCTGTGTTTTGCGGGGAGGTGGTATATAAGTGCCTGAAGACAGCTGCCCTCGTTTCTGCTCTCTGCTTGGATGCTTTCAGCACAACCGTGAGCACCCGCCCAGGCATCAGCCCCAAGACACCACAAGGAGGCTAATAATCTAATCCTCTTTTTGCTACCCCCGAACAGAACTTGCAATTTAACAACAAATGCAAGTGCAGGGAGGAAAAAAAAGTCTTAATAGCAGGGATAATTATGAACACCCACATATAATCTGACAATAGGAACAATTCAAGTAACCAAACTATATTAAAATCAGCAGGAGAGCTCAGCTCACATGGTTTGATGCCACCACTTCTGCTAGTTACTAGAGGTGCCCTTTACAAACACGCATCCTTTCTTCCCTAGTAACAGCCTGTTTCTGTTATTTTTGTGGGTTCTGCTGAAGAGTAATAAAAGGGTCTGCCAAGAAGATTCCTGGTCTCTGCTATGCACTGAACAAGTCAGAGGCCAAGTTACCCTCTTCAACTGTTTCTAGGGGTGTCTTCTAGACAGCAGCTTTCCCCAGCTATGCCCACATGCTTGCACACCCTCTGCAACAAACAACATACAAGGGTCATCTTCCTCCCCTGTCTCTGCCAGGAGGCTTCTGTGCCCTGGACATACGCTGGACATACCTGGGACAACACTGCCAGATTGCTTCTGTCCAACCCTTTGGTTGTGTCTAAGCAAAGGATTTTTAATGAAGTGTATGGACTCTGCAGCACTCAGATTTCCACCTTGTTGAGCTACATATCACTGGGCAGTCGCCCACCAGCTGAGGAACTCCTGCCCTTTCCCAGGAATTGAAGTGTTTTCACAGCAGGAAAAAATAAAAATTGCTATTTTAAACCTCAGTTCTAAACATTGCAGTTAAGGACAAGATGCAAATCCAAGCATAAACAGCTGCTGAACTGCCTACAGCCAAACCATAGAAATCAGATATTTCTTATTTTTAAGGATATAATCAAAGTGCTTCTTGTATACTTGAGAACCACTTTAAACCCAATGAATAGACAGAACTCTACTCCTTCCCATAGGCAGCTATTTAAGTTCTGCTTTCTCTCTACATCTCCTAGGTACCTTATACTAAATGATTACATTTGGTAAAAGTATTATTTAAGATAAATAATGTTACATTGGCTCTACAAACATATGTCCTCACTAATGAGAAAATTAAGATGACCTGATGAGTATTTTACTAATTACACATTGAAGATACTATCTCTGGTATTTAATACACATGGATTCATTCATTTACATGAAAAAGCCTACATCATTACAGAATAAAAGTATCTTGTAGCAGGCACGTGTGTCCAAAGGATCTGTTACATCAGTGTATTGTGTATGAGTCAAACATGAAGAAAGGCTTACATGCCTAGTGGCTTGCTTGTTTTCTCTCCCTCCCCAAATCAGCTGCCTGGATAGCAGGAAAGTCATGCTTCCTTGGGACAGACAACATACCACTCCTTTTGTATTTTGGAAGCAACAGCAAATTCACATCCATTACAGATCACTTTTTAATTGACAATGGAAGTATTTAATACACCTTTGATCTAATCAGTTAATGCACAAATATAAAATGCTCAGTATGAAATATAATACTCAGTTCAACTCAGCCATCATTTGGAGTGTGGGCCCACATGGGGCTCCACACACACAAAGCAGAGCACAATGCCTGCCAGTAACCTGCCAGAGGGTTAGGGAAGGATCCTGACCCTCACCTTTTATAAGAACAGAACAAATTTATGCTTTAGAACCCTGTATTAAAGGCATGACTGGAGGAGCACACTAACAGAAGGAAATGGAGGATTGCCTTCCAAGTAGGGCTTCTCTCCCCTTATACCCTAACAAGAAGTCCCATTATTGCACACATACACACAAAGAAATTTGCTTAGTACAAGCTTTCCTGAGTCAGACCTGCCTACTACTGCTCATGCTCTTGACTTCCCAGCCAAACACTAGCAATTAATGTAATGGTACAGCCATCTGGAGCACTGGTTGATTTTGTACAGCTGTTTGCTACTTGATCCTTAAGAACTTTACTCACAGGACCAGGGCCTATGCCCTAGATGTGCTGCTGTGCACCTCACAGGTAGAGTTGTGATGAGCCATGCTCAGAGAGCATAGAATGTGGCCAGAAATGTGCCTCCTGTGCAATACAGGTACAAATACAACTACACTTAAAGGCAGCACCCTGAGGGTACAAGAGAATGAGATCAAAGAAAAGAGGGAGAACTGAAAGGGACTAATAGAATGCAGACAGAAGAGCACAGGGTCCAGAAAGAATTATACCAGCGAACTAACCAGGGAAGTCTGGTGCCCTTAGACAACTCAAAGGAATCACTGCATCATCTTTTTGTTGAAAACCAAGCTTAAGTCATATATACTAAGGCCAGCCTATGACAGAAAAAAAAGAGGATAGGAGATACAAAAATAAAGAAGAAAACATACACCAAAAAAAATACCAGGTACTCAGGGCTCATTCCACTTTGAGCAGCAAAACAGCTGTTCCAAGTTGCTTTGAAACTGTTCATGACTATTAAAATGCATAATATATCCATCTGTGGTATGCAGTTCTGAGACACCTGAGTATCAGGATTAGAAGGGACCTCGAAAGAATTCCAAAGGAGAATACAGCTTTAAAATAAAAAAAATATCATAAACAAAGATCCTTTGACACAGAGCGTATCTGCTGGTCTCACTAACTGACTGAGCAGGACCTCAAGATGTGCAGCTCTGTGCTTCATGTCCCAGAACAAGTTGAGATTACCTGAAAGAGTCAATTAGGTATTTTGCAAACCACAAAGCAGAAAGCATGTAAGGTGTTTATAATAAATCGTTTTTCATGTTTTCCAACGTAAACTAATTCTTACTTTCACAATGTTGGTGGTTTTTTTTTTTTCCATGCTTCCCCTTCTACCTCCCCCTCCCCACCCAAAGGATGTCAGTCATTTTCTAGTCAAAACTAAGCAGTTCAGAACACTAACAGTTTGTTTCTGTACATGCACAGCATGCATGTATTTTCCTGTTTCATATCTGCTACCCTATCACAACTCTGCTTCCACCACAGCCTACCCTATACAGAGGAAGACAGATTTTAGGTAACATCTATGCAGCATACAATAAAGCCAAGTTCTCAATTCCTTATAAAAGTACACAAGAAGATTTTAAGATCAACCTCTTGGTTTTAGGGTGTCTTTATACTCTCAAGAAACCATAAGTTAATGTTTGCTTAACCCTTACTTTAGTCATATCAGAGTATTACAAGAAATATACATTTTTATCTATGAGCAACAGTTTGGTAGAAGAAGTTATTAATACAGTCAGTACAGTACACACTCCCCCAAAATGTTAAGATTCACGTACACAGCTCTATAAAACTATGTCAAAAAATCTCCAAGAGAAAACACACAGGTAACAAGAGGTTAAGCTTCACTCTTTGGTCAAGCCCCATTTATAATCACAGTAAATTCTGGTGATGAGAACAAACCAAAATTCAAAACCAAAAATATTTTTCAAGGAAAGCCACAGTATTGTTAATATTATGTTTTAACATTCTCCCAGTATTCTTGGCTGCAAAAACTGTTCTTGGCCAAATGACAGACTGCAAGCAAACTATAAATATGCTTACATTGATACCAGATTAAAGTACTCGCACTCTTTTAGTGTAAATTACTCCTGAGTAGCTTGCATCCTCATCTTATGTACACTCTCAATGCCTCCAATAGTCCACATGGCAATTGCTTTTTTCATTCAGAGATCTTAGCACGTTTTCAGCAGATGTATCATCAAGTGTTTTACATGCCAATCTGTTTATCATTAAAATGAAAAATCAATATGTCTGATTCAAGCGTAAACAGAAGTTGAATGTTCAAGCTGTCATTGAAAATGACGTGCAATTATAGAATATGATTTGCACTTGGCAAATCACTGTTTCCTAAGAAGGGCAACAGACAGTAGCAACAAACTTTTCACAGCAACTCAGTGCAGTGCCACTTATAGCCAGGGAATTCATTTCATGACTGCAAAAAAATACCTACGTAACCAGAAAGAGCAATAAGCAAACAATCACTGTTAAATTTAATCATTATGTATGTTTAGTTGATGAGAGAACATGTCACTTCATGTTGCTGGGCTGAGTCCAGATTTTTATTTAAAACAGAAGTACTGAAAATAATAACTTCAAAAAAAATACTCCGGGGTTTCTGTTCCGGACCATTAATTTTTCAGTCAAATCAAACTATCATTTAATTGAATCCTGATGCTGGGACTTGGATTCTACATTAAAAAAAAAAACTGGAAACTAAAGCATATAACAATAATTTGTTATGCTGAGCAATTCATCCCAATATGTCAAGAAAAAAGAAAGGCAAACTCAAAATAATGTTAGCCTACTTTCTACAGTGACACAAAACTAATAACGAAAGGAAACAAACCTCAGTCCCAGCCAAGGAACAAAGCCATTAACCATCATTTCCTCCAAGATACACTTAAAAGTACACACAAGATGAAAGAGAATACAGCAAGAGGAGAGACTTAGATTGGACATAAAGAAAAATCTTCTTTGCAATACAGGTGGTGAGGCAGTGGCTCAGGTTGCCCAGAGAGACGGTGGATGTCTTGTCCTTGGAAACATCTAACATCAGTCTGGAGGGGACATGGGGGGGGGGGGGGTCTCTGAGCACTTAATGGAGTTGTAAGAGTCCTTGCTCATTGCATAGATGGCCTTTTAGGGTCCTTTCCAACTCAAACAATTCAATGATCTATAAATACTCTTAACATTTTCATGAAAAGCCAAATAATTCCAAATTTTTAGGTATCCTCTGAGCCAATACAAACACACAGGTCTTCATGAGCAGCAGAGAACAATTTCAAAACAAAGAAAACTACCTCCAGAGTTGTGTCACATCAAGTACGTAAACACAACTGGGACAGGGAGAGTTGTTTCTCATCCAGCCTGTACAATCAATAAGTGTACAGAGGTGTAAAATCAATTGCCGTACAGAGTTCTAGGTTAAGTAGGATTATCGCAGTGGAAAGATAATAAGCAGAAAATGCTTACCGATGTTGTAGGCTCATAATATTCTCCACGAGGCAGGATCTCCAGGAAGAGATTCTTCCTTGGGGGCAGTCAGCTCTTAAATGGGTCTAGGAGAGGCGCAGCCAGGCTCCACCCCTTCCAGTAGCACAGTTGAATTGCCTTCACCTGTGCTCCCATGGCTGACTCATTGCTTGCCTCAGGTGGTCAATCAGAGGTTTGGGCCATGATTCAGCAGCTCCCATACAATGCCATACACGCAATTTGACAGCAATAAGAGAACACCACTTCAGAAATAGGAGTTCTCTTTTTCTGATTTTAATCATGATTTACAGAAGTCTTCAAACCTGGCATATGGAGTCTTTAATTAGTATTTTGGTCCTCTTTGTGTCGTAATCCTATTCTCCCCTACTGCTAAATTACTAGAGACAATATCATCCACAGAATGAGGTAAGCCCCTCCATTTTTTACTTGAGGCAATCATTCAGCTGACCAGCTGTAAACATTTTCAGGCAGACAAGAACATACTGAAATATATCACAGAATCACAGAATCACAGAATCACCCGGGTTGGAAGGGACCTCAAGGATCATGTAGTTCCAACCCCCCTGCCTAGCAGGGCCACCAAACACACACATTCAGATCAGGTTGCCCAGGACCCTGTCCAACCTGGCCTTAAACACATCCAAGGACGGGGCATCCACAACCTCCCTGGGCAGCCCGTTCCAGGGCCTAACCACTCTCCTTGTATAGAACTTCCCCCTAACATCCAACCTAAATCTTCCCTCCTTCAACTT
>NW_024884475.1:32386464-32396156 GCF_019232065.1 Centrocercus urophasianus | reverse complement strand
CCCTGCTAGGCAGGGGGGTTGGAACTACATGATCCTTGAGGTCCCTTCCAACCCGGGTGATTCTGTGAATTCTGTAATCAGAGAAAAATGTGTTTCTACTATGCAGACAGAAGGAAGCATTAGCTTCTTCCATATGTAGAGATCACCTGGGATTGCAAAGTAAAAGGAGCACTGTTACTCTAATTATCTGATTTGGAAGAGTAAATTTTATAACTGCACCCTCTGCCATATCTTTATTTTATTGCCACCAATAGGAGCATTAAGCACTTAGCATATCTACAGATTGTACCAGCAATCTCACTGCTGTAAGTTAAGCACCTTGCTGCTTAGTTAGGCTTTTCTAGGTGTATTCCTATCACCGCATTTGACTCCTTCTCATCAGCTCAGCCAGGTTACAGAACCAAAAGATACACTTTCACGTTTGCATTATCAAGTGCTTTTAACAAACATCCAGAGATGCAGCAGCCTTCAAATGCACAATTAATAGACAAGCTTGCACATCAGTTTGTTGAATTGCACAATCAGGTTTTTGCTTTTTGGTTTGTTTTGTTGTTTTTGTTTGTTTGGTTTTGCTCAGGAAGAACATGCAAACATGTCTTAGTCTCCAAAAGACATATCTAAATTGCTTTAAATTGAATTTATTGTATAATATTCCTAATAAATATAACAGCTTAATGATTTAGAACAGCAAGCTCTGCTAAAGATTATTAAATGCTAGCCTGATAAATAAGCTTTGATTTTTTCAATATATTAAAATCCAGATTTACTTCACCTCCCACCCTAAAAAGAAGAAGGAAAAAAAAAAAACCAAAACACAGCATTTCCCACACCACTGCTAAAACTAAGTCGCCCTCACCATTAGGTAGAGAGCAGTGAAGAACTCAACATACGGAAGATAGGGGTATAAAATATATATATATTATATAAAGCAGATCAATTGTGTCCCAGTTATTTGTATTGTTATAAGGATAGCATTTAATTCTCTTGTGTATTCATTTATTATCTGTTTAAAACATTGATACTGCTGGATCAGAAATACAGCAATCTGCACAAACTCAGTGCAGTTTCAGAGATTCTAGAAGAAAGACAGAAGCATAGATGTACACAGGAGGTATATTTGCCTTCTTTCTCGCACAAAATATCAGGAAGAACAAAGGCCTGTTATGCTGAAGAGTGGAAGTAGGAGCTTCCTAAATACACCAAGTATTGCTTTCCCTTGAAAACTTTATGCTAGCTTGAGAACTAATGAAATAAAAATAACAAACCAGGAAAGAAAGTGTCTGAGCTACACACAGAAATTGCCAAACCCATGAGCAAACAAGACCCTAGATTACTGAGAAGCAGAATCAGCAGTAGAAATATGATTAACTAAGAGCAACCTCCAGGTTTTACCTACCACATCATCAGCAGATAAAATCCTCCTCTCTATAGACTAACACAGTCCATTCCCTTAGCACACGGGTTGTTCTTTCTAACCTTGTGTTTGTTGTATTAGCTACTCAGAAGTCATAACTGAGATCCCATAAGTAAAGACACTTTGGTCTCCTCTAGCTTGTACAGTATAACTATTAAAAGACTTGAACTAATATGCCTATCCACACAACAAAGTTATTAACTATAAAAACAAAACTTTCTCTGAAATACATTAAAACAAAATCTGTTTAAATCCTTAGCTCCTCCATGGTACTCAGACCCAAAACTCAGCCCTCTTACAGCTGGCATTTAGAGTGCCAGCACCTGACTGGGATCAGCAGGTGTTAGAAGTTACAAGAATTGTGCTGTTAATTGTCTCTGGGTGTGTTTTTCTCCAGTACTCAGGGTTCCCTTAAACTGCTGTTCTAAGATCATTGCTTTTAGTTGCCTGTAACAATGCTAAATGCTAATCAAGGAGGCACTTTTGTGTTGAAGATGCAATTTTTTTTTTTCATAAAAATAAAATAGGGAGGGGAAAAAAAAAAAGCAAAAAGCAAACACTGGTAAGTGCATAGATAAGTCTTGACAGGACAAGGAGGAATGGTTTCAAACAAAAAGAGATTTAGATAGGATGTAAGAAATTTTTTTTCTACAGTAAATGTAATGAGGTACTGGCACAGATTGTCCAGAGAGGTGGGATGCCCTGTCCATGGAGGCACCCAAGGTCAAGCTGGAGGGGCTCTGAGCACTTGAAGGAGCTGTAGGTGTCTCTGCTCACTACAGGAAATTGGACCAAATGGACTTTAAAAGGTCCCTTCCAACTCAAACAATTCTATGATTATCAGAAGAAGAGAAAGGCAAAATAACAAGAGATTTCTCAAATCTTGAGAACTTTTGGTATACTAACACTTTCTAAGTAAGACCTGCTATCTAAAGGCAGGTAGGGTTCTGCTTTGGGTATGTTTTCCATAGGAAAATACATCAGGCTAAATTCTAATCCTCGTAGAATCTGTGTGTAAACATCCCCCAAAGGGAAAGCTAAAGTGGATGTGTGAGACCTGGGCTCTGGAGTGGAAAAACTCCAGAAGTGAGCCCTCTGGCAGGGCTCTGGGACAGGAAGATCGTAATCAGCTCTGTAGCTCATCCTTCTAAGTCAAGCACAAAAAAACCTTAAGGAATGCCTGAATGATCTAAATATGCCTTCCTTTTATATCTTCCTATCATCTGCAAATAAAGGATTACTTGCTGTTTGTACCATAGCTCAGCAGGCATGACAAGCAGCCCCAAAATGGAACGCTTTGTGTTTCATTCAGCAGATTAGGAAAGCCCACAGACAGGTTTGCAAAAAAACAGCCTGTCATTTGATACAGACTGGGCAGGCACTGCCTCCACTGCACAAGAGCTGACGTTGCCAGGCCTTTTTGGGTACCAGGAAGAGCTGGAGTTTGGCATGCAATGATGCTGCTGCCTATCACGCTCTTTTCCCTGCCCACTCCTGATTGCTCAGCCTGCCCAGCCACTGCCCAGCTGTGTACCTGCCTGTTCCCTGAAAAAATTATGCTGTCTGCTGCAGCTGTGACTCCTACTTCAGTGTTTGGAAATTTTTTCTCTCGCTCCCTCATCTGCGAAGTGCCAAGGAGCTCAGCTGTTCAGCATTTCATTGCTGAGATCTTTGGGAAGGCATGGAGAAGCCACAAATGGGCTTCACTCCTTTTCCATCGGAGGAGTCTTAAACTGAAAGAGGGAAAGAAAGAGAGAAAGGCAACTTGAGGCTGTTTTTTTTTGTTGTTGTTGTTTTTGTTGGTTGGTTGGTTGGTTTTGTTTTAGTGTGTGTGTGTCCTCGCCCTCTATGAACTGAAGAATCTCAAAGTTTTCACCCTCACCACGTTTTGAATGTCTCTCTGCCCTCTCACGTGTCTCAGAGCAGCAGAGGGAGTGCCCCCACCTATTACTCATCACCCAGCTATACTTGGAGGGAAGGCTATATTTCAGACTTTCTCATCTCTTTGCAGAGACGGTAGAGTCTGCTACTGAGAGTAGTCAGAGGAGATCTTATCACACCTCTTAAAAGGATTTTTCTCCCCAACTAAACAAAGTAGGAGTGGCCAATGTCATCTATATTCATGCTGTGTTTTATAGCTCAAACATCAGATCACTCCTGCTGTAATCCAGTTTGTAAAGCATGTTTGGAGGGAATGAAAACAAAGCAAAAAGTTATTTTTTTCACTGAGTGTAGATCAAAAGGCTTACATGCTGTACTTTTACCACAAAGCAAATGTTTGTGCTATGTAAACTCCCAACAATTGAGATTATAATGAAAGCACTAACAGACATTTTTATTGACCTACAGCTCACTTATAATCACAGGTATGTTCAGTAGCTTTTAAAATCCAAGAGGACAGAATTAACTTCCTGGCTGTTCTTACTGTCCAGTGTTTTCTGAGCCTCCCTGCTTTGACGTGGGCTTTCATTTCATCGGGAGGTTGTTGCCACAAAGCATTCACAGCCCCTGCATTCCTAGCGCTTCAAGGCAAAAAAGAAAATAAATTAAAGTCAAGTGGGTTGTGTGAAAATGTTTGGGGCTCAGAAATCAAGAGGGGAAACAATAACCAGGATCAGCAATAGCTGCCCAGCAGCAGAGAAAGACAGGGAAATGAGCTGCAGAAAGATCTCCTTACGACCCCAATAACTTTTGCCTACCAAATTTAAAGGGCCTTTTGATTTCCTCCCCAAAGGGTGCATGGGGATTGTGTTGATTTAAGGAGCACAGGAAGGCAGCGTGGCTCTCATCCCCAGCAATGGTGGCGTAAATAAGCCCAGGCTAAAATAAGCCCACAAAATAAGGCCAGTAGACAGCAGACAGAAAAAGCACAATATACCCATTGCAGAAAGAGCTCAGTCATGAGATCAATGACTGTAGTTACTGCAAGCAAATCCATAAACATGCATTCCTATTAATCCACAGAGCTGAGTTAGCTACAGTTGACAGATAAGTAATGGCCTCTCTGAGCAGAGCAGTGCTGTACGTGGCAGTCATCCTCATGAGGTAGTACTACCACTCCCAGGGAAGGCCATGAGACAGGAGCAGGCTCCATGTTGTGAAGGACCCGCTCACGTTCAGCAGGGTAGCATCTGTGAGCATCTCACAGCTGGGAAGCCAGGCTCCTGAAAGGAGGGAAACCTGCCCTCAGATCTCTTCTCCTTCCTTGTCTGCTGGAGCGGTTTGGACACAACAAACACGTTCAGATTCCCTTTTTTCACTATTGCCAAAAAGAAGCACCTTTTAACTGTCCTCTCCAAGCCCAGCTTCAAAGTCAATGTCTTTTTGCCAATGTCTTTGGGTGAAGCAGAGGCACTCCTATAGGCTGTATATAAACTCGTCTTACAGTTTAGGGCTTTGGTGTGTGTTGTTTGGGTTTTTTTTAGCCGGAGATCTTTCCAACTCTTCTTTGCATTTTATTATACCTACGCTCTGTTTCCAAACACTTTTTGATAAGCTGTCCAAACATGCCTAAGTATGGCTTTATGTGATTGCTGCAATGTCATCAGGAGCCATTTCATCTAGACTACCACGTTAAGCTAACTATAAATTTGAATAACAGATCACATCATAAATTCCATCAGAACAAATATTTTTCTAAAAGCATTTAACGTTTTCTCTGACAGGGGATGCCAGAACAGCTTCATATAAAAATACAAGTTTAAAAAAAAAATAAAAATGAAGCAATGCTGAACTGATGAAGAAAATTTGCCATTATGTTTCCAAGCGAAGTACTTTTTAAAAGAACTGTCTAATAAGGAGCCAGCTCTTTGACACGGTGCGTTACAGTGAGTAAGCAACTTGGCTGCACTCCCAGGCAAAGAGCAGCTCACTGGGTGCCACCACATTGCTCTTACACAAGAGGTTTCCCCAATCGCTGGTTAATATGTTAAACTCTTCTGGGCTCTGTGGGGAGAGCAGGGACACCATGTCAGTGTTCCTGCCCCTGTCACAGCCAGTGAGCAGCCTGGGGTCAGACCATGGCATGTCTCTCACTATTTCCCTGTGAAGAGGCACGACGGTGGCAGTGGCAGCAGGGGCAGCCATGGTACCATGGTGTTGGCAGAGCTGCCTGAGACATCCATGAGCCTGCCTGCTTCTAGTGGGCTCTGAAGGCCACAGAGTGGAACAACCTCAATGCATACCAAAACCTGACTGTTATGCCTCAAAGTCTTCTGCCTTGAAATTTCAAAATTGCACAAATGCACACCAGACCCTTTCCCAAACAATTTTACCAAGAAAAAGTGGCAGACATGAGGCGAGAGACATACTCCAGAGCCTCCACGGAGAATGGGAGCAGCCACCCTGAAGGACCACTGCCACAATGGACTGCTGAGGGCCATGGTAACTCACATCAGAGCAGGGATGGTCTGAGGGCTCATGGATGGCACACATCAGCTGGGACATCAGCCGGGACACCCCAGGGGCCTGTGGTGACCCACATCAGGGTGGGGACACCCCCAACAGACAGTAGCTGGGCAATGCCCATGCACTAATTTATCCCAACACTACTACAGAATGGCTTTCAAGGAGGCCAGGTGCCATTTTCCCCACAGAAGTGTTGGATTGATGAAGTCACACTGCCCATGACCATCCAGCACAGGGAAAGTTTCAACACAAGAAGGTGTGCAGCCTGAAACATAGGCTTTCTCTCTTCATGGCTGGCAGAAAGTGAAGCAAGTGAAAGGAAAAACCACCACAGAGAAAATATGGGGTATTTTATAGCATGGGGTTTAAGCTGCAGTTGCAGCACTACTGCAATGATCTTAATGACCACTGCAGTTTCGGGTTTGTAGAGAAATTCTACTTCTGTTAGGAAGAAAGAAAAAAAAATAAAGCAAACAAACTTATTTTGGATAATTTTATTTTGGTGAAATTTGCTTGGGTTTTTCTGTTTCCTCAGTGAGAAGCTGTGATGGGGGAAAGAGACCTGTGCTGAGAGATGGAAGATTTCTGACATGTTCTTCTGATTTAAGATAGTTTACACACACGCACAAAGAGAGAGAGAGAGATAAATCAGTGGCAACTTGAAGGCCTTGGAAAACAGAAAGATGAGAAAGTGATTTGCTGTGAGGAATGACATGAGGAATGACATGATATCTGTTGGATACTTACTAGATACTCTGGATACACCATCTAGAACACTGTAAACAGGCTGGACGGAAATCATGACATCAGACATCCCAAAAACTGTGCAAGAGGAAAAAGCCTAAGTGATGCATATTTACCTCATCTTCAGTAAGCTTCTTCACAATCAGTTCACAACCAATAAATATAATAAAAGTAATAAGAAATACTCTCTTGTAACAGAACTATGGTATTCAGATATTTTGAAGTCATTCTGGCATTATTTTCACTCTTCTCATTCAGAAGCATTCAGACCAGAGCCGAGCACCACACACAAACACCTCAAGCTGAACATTTTACAGCTTGAGGGATGGAGTAGCACCAAAAAAACATGAAGTCCAGCAGAAGCAGCTATGTGACAAGCATAGCAAGGAGAGTGAGCACAAACAGTGCGAACACTCACAGCATGAGCAATGAGATCCAGCACGCCGCAGCCATCAGAAGGTGTGACACCTGCGTGGTTTCCGGATGAGAGCAATAGGAAGGCAGTGAGCTGGGACACCCCAACAGTAGCAGTACTGTTGGGCTATACCTGTTTTTTGAAAAATGTGACATCCCCTTCAGCCTACACCTGCAGCGCTTAGCAGAATGTCTAATTTCACCAAGCACGGATGAAAATGAATTAAGCAACTACATGAAGATCTTGGATTTCCATAAGCTTTGGACAAGATGTACAAAGCAGTGTAGAAAGCCATGCTAAAAAAAAACCCTCCAAGTGGCACCCCTTCTAGGGTTTCTCTGCTAAGCTCTCAAATCCCCCAAATTTGAATCCAGCTCCTACAAGGAAACAAGGGGTGGTTTCATTCAATTGCTGAACTACAACATGACACTACTGAGAAAGAAGTCCAATGACAGTACTGCAAAGTCAGATAGAGGGAGAAGAAAGACGTGTTAAGTACACTGAGCTGGACATGGGATATGAGCAAGCTATGGGCTGAAAAGTCCTGTCACAAACGACTGAATCCATACAATGAGGCTTGAAAACCAGTGCTAGGCCATCTAATCCTCACTGATAAGTGTTGCTACTGCACAAACCAGATTGTGAGGAGATGAGGCTCAACGGGGAGTGTAAGGCTTAGGTCTAACCAGACAATCCTGGTTGCTGTAGCTCAGTAGCTGGCTCATGAGTGATGGGTGGCACACACTGACGACATGGACATCATCAGCCCTGCTCAGAGGTGAGACATGAGCTGGTCAGACTGGCATGTGCTGAGAAAGGGCAGCGATCCTGCAAAGTAATCCACAGAGTAACCACACACTGAGCAGGAGCCCTCTGAGCATTCACAACCTGGGTTGGGATGCTGCTATGGAGTGGACAGAATGAGAGAGGCCAGCATAGGTGCTAACCCCATCCCTCTGACTCTGCTTTCTGACTCTGAAATAAGGAGTGAACACATACAAAACAGGAGGGGGAAAAAAAAAAAAAAAAAAAAAAGAAAGAAAAAAAGAAAAAAAAGAAAAAAAAGAAAAGAGGGAGGGGAAGATGCCTGTAAGCAACAGCTTGCTTTGTCCTGAAGAAACAGCAGCCAGAGCAGGAAGAAGGAATGTGCCTGTGTGTGTGCACCATGTGGGACAAAGGCAGCTCCTTTCCTTTCAGCCCTATTGGAAAGCCCCGCTGTCATCTCTCAGTCTTATATGCCTGCAAACGAGCAACACCACGCACGACGTGCTTCTTGGTGTCTTTGATAACAGGTTTCTGTTGTTACTCTCATATGAATTTTCCTTTTGGAAAGATGTATGCATCCAGTTTTGATATTCCGTTATCTGACTGCAGACAAGTTGCAGGCTTGCATGTCTGGTGGGTGCAACACACACACACATACATACACACGTTCACCTCCTTCCCCCCTCGTGCTGACCTCTCTCCACACTTCTCCACCCCAACCCGATGAGTCTGCTCCGGGCCCGTTCCATTCCCAGCCCCAGGGAAGCTGCTCTCTCTGCCGTCGGAAGGCGTCCCGGCGCTGCTCTGGGGCGGGAGCCGCCCCCCGGTGGGCTGCGTTTTACCTCGGCCCCGGGACTCGCTCGGGTAGCGGGGTGGGGGCGAGGATAAGGCTGAGGCTGCGGAGGTGGGAAGGAGAGTTTGGGAATGGTTAAAAAAGTTCTCGATAAGCAAATTCAGCTGCTGTCAGAGAGATTCCCCCCCACCACCACCCTTTTTTTTTTTTTTTTTTTTTTTTTCCCCTCTCCCTCCTCCTCTCTCCCTTTTTATTTTTAAGGCAGTTGATGTGGTAATTAAGAATTTGGTGAGAGCCCGGTCAGGTCATCTCGTTTCTCAGATCAGAGCCCCATCAGAAATTCTTTCAAGTGTCCTTCTGCGTCGCCAAAGATGACAACAGCAAATCAATAAGCGCTTGAAATGAAAGGGGCTGCCGGCTAGCCCCCGAGGCTACAGATTTTCGCACCGCCGCTCTCTTTTTCTGAACTTCTGGTGCTGTGCGCTGCCTCTCGTAGCGGAGTCGCCTTTATGCCTATGCTCATGACGAAGGTAAGCTCTCGGCTCGCACACTATCGCGACACGGGCTACTGCCACCCACTGCCCCGGGATATCGCAGAACTGGAGGGCCCTGGTGGTGTCTCCTCTTCCCTCTCCTTCTGGAAAAAAAGAAAGAGAGAAAGAAAGAAAGAATTAACAGAAGAGGAGTAAGGGATCAAAGAAAAGAAAAACAAATAAGGGGCTTGAGGTTACTTTGTGCTTACGGAGATCGCTGCGCCCCATCCGCACTGCCGTCCTCACCCCGGCGTGCCCCGATGTACCTAACGAGCGGGCTCCACGGAGCGCCCTAATTGGGCAATTCATTAGGTATTCTTTTAGTTCGAGTGGTTAAGCACTCATTTCGAACCGATGATAAAACGGCCGGAAAACGCGAGGCAGGGCCCCTGTAATTTATATGCAAATCGCTGCGTCCGTTCGAAACGCTTAATTTTGGAACAATCATTGTGTTGTAACGCCGGGATCAGCCGTCCGAATGAGCAATTTTGAAACCGACTCTGGACGGGAAGAAAATATTCGAGCAGCCCAACAGATCGATAGCGTCTGAGCGTGTTAACAGAGCGGCCCTAGGTATCTCCATACGCGTTCACCGCCAGATAAGGAGCGCAGAGAGGCGGG
>NW_024884475.1:32385009-32386364 GCF_019232065.1 Centrocercus urophasianus | reverse complement strand
AAGCTGAGGGCAGAGGGACGGAGCGCTGCGAGCACAGTCTGCCAGCAAAGGCAATCAGAGCTCGGCGCTGCGCAGCAGAACTCCGCTCTCCTTCGGTACCTCCGCGGAGGCCGATGGAAAACACCGAGGGACGTTTCGTGGCCGCACGGTGCCGGCTGGGGGGGGTCTTAATTTTCATTTCTTCGGAAGAGAACCCCGGGCCGACCCCTTTCCGTCAGCAGCCCTCGGGCTGTCACCGCCGTGGCAGCTCTTTGAGCGGCCTTTGCTGCCCCGGTTTGTGCTCTTCCGTTTCTCTTTTTGACAGAAGGGGAGAGAAAAAATTGGAATCCGGGCATTCAGGCGGCTCCGCGGTTTCCAGCCACCCTGGACCTTCTTCCACAGCAGCATGTCTAATGTATTCCCCGGTGACTCCGGGCATTAATTAGTTGTTTAATAGGAGTATGACTAAAAATGTAAAAGAAGGATTAGGAGCGTGAAACGTATGTCCAGCTCCTTCCACACACTCGAGGAGGGAATGAAAATCACCCGCTCTCCTCTGTTCCTCCAGGAGCCATTTGCATTTCCCACCAGCTGCTCACTTGGGCTGCAGAGGGGTAACGAGGGTGAGAGCGGGGCCGGGCTGCGCCCCGCGGGGCTGCGCACCCGCGCAACTCCCCGTTAAACCCCGGGAAACGCCGGCTGGGAGCCGGCAGTGCTGCCTTTCCTTTCTCGGATGCGCCGGGAAAAATGGGTTTCACTCGGCTCTGCGGTCTCAAGGACAGAAGCAGGCATCCGAGGGCACGCTCCGTCCATTTGGTTCTCCCATAGAACCCCTCACATCGGCGAGGGGCACACGGTAACTGCAGGCGCAACCCCTCTGCTATGCTGCGCTGCGCGGGGCCGGGAAGCAGAGAGCTCCAATGCACCGCGGCTGAAATCTTTTCAAAACAGCCACCGATAGACCTAGTGCTGCCCTCGAACTGAGAAAATGTGTAAAGAAAATGTATCATTTCTTTTTTTTCCTTTTTTTTTTTTTTTTTCCGCATAGTCCCTCCAGAAACAAAACTATGAAAATGCTGCGAAAAAAGCGTTCCGTTTGGTTTATTCTAAGTAAATACATCCGACTTCGTTTGTTTCTCAAAAGCCGAAAACGGCTTAAAATCGAAAACCTCTCCCTCCGCCGCTGGGTCGGGGCCATTCGGGGCAAACGGGGCCAAGAGTGATCCCGGCACGAACGAGCAGCGCGGGGCAGAGGAGCATTTTCGCTGCCTCGGCTCTGCGTTGGTGGTCGGATGAGAACAATAACCCCGCGGATTTGGAGAAAAAGGGAAAAGAAAAAGGGAAAAGAAAAAGGGAAAAGAAAAAGGGAAAAGAAA
>NW_024884475.1:32384485-32384999 GCF_019232065.1 Centrocercus urophasianus | reverse complement strand
AAAAGAAAAAGGGAAAAGAAAAAGGGAAAAGAAAAAGGGAAAAGAAAGGAAAAGAAAGGAAAAGAAAAGAAAAGAAAAGAAAAGAAAAGAAAAGAAAAAGGAAAGGAAAAAAGGGGAAAATTGAAAGAAAAAAAAGGAAAAAAGATAAAAAGACAAAAAAGGAAAAAGAAAGGAAAAGATGGGGGAAAAACAGAAAGGGAAAAGAAAAAAGAGAAAAGAGGAAAAGAGAAAAGAGAAAAAAAGTGAAAAAGAAAAAAAAAAAGAAAGAAAAAAGCGGGGGGAAAAGGAAAGAAAAATAAAGAAAAAAAAAAGAAAAAAAAGAAAGGAAAAAAAAAGAGAAAGAAAGAAAGAAAAGAAAAGAAAGGACAGGGGGAGGCGGGTGGAAGCAGAGACCTCTCGCCACAGCCCGGCGCTACGTCTCTGCACCTGAGCAGGACCGGCCCGGCCTGGGAAACTTCTCGCACACAAACTCGCGCCTCCCGGGCAGGCGGGGCGCGCTCTACGCGGGCGCGGA
>NW_024884475.1:32380016-32384385 GCF_019232065.1 Centrocercus urophasianus | reverse complement strand
AGCGCCGCGGAGCCGCCGCCCGGCCCGGCCCCGGGGCACTCGGAGGAGGCTCCGTGACGTCAGGCCCGGGGGCGGGGGCCGGGGCCGGAGGGAGGCGGTGGCGGCTCCGAGCCCCGCAGCCAGCGCAGGAGCCCGCCGCGGCCCCGCCGCCCCCGGCAGCAGCGGTAGCGGCAGCAACAGAGCGGCGGGGCGAACGGCGGCCGGCCCCGGTGAGTGGTGCACGGAGAGAGGGGCACGACGGGGCGGGACGGGACGGGGCCGAAGCCGGAGCTGCCCGTCCCCGGAGGCTGCCCGGGCTCGGGGGGTAGCGAGAGGCTCCTTCTTTGCAGGAGCAGGCCCGCGGTTACCTGTGGGCCGGGCCCTGCTCCTGCGAAAGGCAATTACGAGCGGTCGGCCCTCTCGATCCTAATTTCTAAACGGCTTCTCTTGGCCCGTCGAGCGCCGGAGTTCTTTGGGAACGGCTGCTGCCGCTGCGTCCCGGCTTTCCCCGTTGGGGCGGGTACGACAGAGCCGGCCGCGTCTCTGCGTGGGGTGGCTGCGGCCGGGGAGCCCGTGCCTTGCGGTGGGGATGTCCCCGGGACGGCGGTCTCGGCCGTCACCGGCGGGTGGGCGGCCTCGCTCCGAGCCGCTTTCGTTGTGGAGGCGGCGGCCGTGGGCCGAAATCCCGGCGTAAAGCCGCTCCCACAGCCCTCCGTGCTTCGGGAGTTGTTGGGATGCGTGCCGGGGGACTCGGCTTATTTCTTTTTAAAAAAAATTTTTTTTTTTTTCTTTTTTGTCTCTTAAAGAATAGCAATAGGTACAAAAAAAAAAAAAAAAAAGAAAAAAAGAAAAAGAAAAAAAGGGGGGGCGGGGAGGGTCGGGGGAAGAAGAGATAAAAATACATTGTGTGACACTGCTTCGTTGTTCGCGTCTTGCAGGTTTTACAGTGGTAGTTCTGCTAGCAGGTTCTTCCCTAGTGGAGCCGGCCCGGGAAGGGAAGGGAAGGAAAGGGAAGGGAAGGGAAGGGAACTCTCTGGGCTGCTAGTGTGAGCCTGCAGAAATGTTTAATTGTGAACGAGGAGTGTGCAGAGATACGGCACTAGCAACGGCACTATAGGTGGAGGGCAGAGCCGCCTGCAATTGAGGCACCGCGCTGCAGACTATAGGGAAATGCTTCTCGTTCCTCTTGGACCTGCTCTGCAATGTAGTTTATCAAAAAATACGAATTTTATTAAAAAAAAAAAAAAAAAAGGAAAGAAAAGAAAGAAACAAAATGAAGAGGGTGAGAAAGGGAAGGAGCATTACAGTCAAGGAGCAGAAATCGGCCCTGCAAAGGCATTTTTCTTCATCGAAGCGGGTGAATACGGAGAACAAACTTCCCCCCGGCGTGGCCGCTGTCCCGTCCGTGGGTCAGGCGAGACCCGAGGTGGGCAGGCGGCCGCTGGCTGTGCAGGACTCGTTTCGGGCAGCCGGAGGAGAACGAGGGCTGCGGGCCGCGTCCCAAATAGGCCGTGCCCGGCGCTAGGCCCAGCGTCCGTTCCGAGCCGCGTCGGCCTCGGGCAGAAGCGCTGTGTCACGGCGTCCCGGGACCGCCAGGCTCGTACCGTGCCTCTCGATACTTTGCTTTGGGTTTTCCCGTCCTTCTTTCCTTCTCGTAGCTGCCGGGGTGGACGGAGCGCTGCCCGCCGGCACCGGTCTCATCTGCGGTATTGCCGAGACCCGGCCCGGCTTGGGAGTTACAAAAGGGGCAGCAACGAAGCGCACCGAAGCGACGGTGACATGCAAATTGTCCCCGAAATTATCATAAGTAAACACTGGAAGCCTGGACTAATAAAATCCCATCTGTGTTACTTCATATCGAGTTAGTAGAGAGCTGTGATAATGAATTTTGTAATATCTCCCGAACAGACATCTCAATCAGGCACTAATCCCATGATTTTACCGCCCAGCCGCTCGGACCGGGGGGGCTGGGGACCTTCCTCCGCGTCCCCAAAACGTGGTAGCGGGAGGGAGCCGGGCCGGGAGCCGCATCGGGGGCTGCGCTCTATTTTCCCCGGGTGCGACCTCTCTCCGTGGGGGGAGGTCACGTCAGCATGGCTGCGACGGGGCTCCTGGGCACCTGTTGTTATTATAATTGCTATTATAAGTGCTGTGATTATTATATTTATTATATATGTAACTGTAGTCCTGGATTCGTTGCTTTAACAACCCAACGCGCTTCGTCTTTTGCAGATAACGGGTAATGGAGTCCAACTGCCGTAAACTTGTCTCAGCCTGCGTGCAGCTAGGTAAGAGAACCCACCGCCCCGCGGCCTCCGATCGGGGAGCCGGGAGGCGCCGGGGGAACTCAGGGACCCGCCGCCCACAGCTCCTCCGCGGGCCTCGCCGCTCCGCGCCCGGCCGCCCGCCTGCGCGGCACTATGGCGCCCCCTGCCGGCCGCCGGCCGCTCGCGCGGCACCTCCAGGTGCGCACCCTCCCCCAGCCGCCCGCTTCCAGCAGCGCCCCGAAACGCTCGCAGCGCTCGCACCGTGCCTCTCCGCTGCCGGCGGGTTCTCTCTGCTAGCTTGGGTTTTTTTTTTTTCTTAATTGTTTCCATTTTTAGCCCCCCATAACCTCCCCATAGCTAAGGGGTGCCACACCGCCTTCACATCCTCTGCCCGCTGCAGGGGGCCCGAGGGTGGGCGAGCCCAAGGGGTGATAAAGAAAAACACCCAGGCAAACACATTACAAAGAAGAAAACAAGCGTTCTGTATTCCAAGAGACTGTTTAATCCAAGATAAACGTAATTTTGTTTAAATAAAATATATTAACCTGAATTAATAATACAGGAAACTAGACGGAATTAATAATGCACGCCTTGCCGGTGTCGTGGTTAAACACTCCCCTGTGGGAATGCCGCGTTAACCCCCGCGGCTCAGTGCTGTTCTGGGAGTAGCCTCAGGCTCAGAGCACCATGAGGCCATCGGACATCGCACCCCGCCAGGCACCCCGGTGAGGATCGGGGGCGGCAGAGAGTGAAATGCGGGGTGATCCCGGCCCTGCAGGCTTTAGGAGCCAATAAGTTTTAATCCCGGAAACATACGCCATGTTGAATTGTGCTCAAATCGGTTTTGCCGGGTGCTGGCACTTTGTCCTTCGGCCGGTAATAAGTGTTAAATAACGTGGAAAGGAAGGGTGACATCGCTTTATGTATGGTTGGGAAATAAGGAGGGCCTTCCTCCCTCCCGACCAACAGGTGGTCTTAATCAGAGCTCTGAGCGCAAGCTAATGGGGAAGTGGGAACCTTTCCGATAGAAGAAATTTACGAGCCCTTCCCTGCCAGCTTTACTCTTCAAAATATTTATAAAAGTAATGCCGCCATGCGCTCGCTGACATGCTCACTTTTACTTCTCCCGCCGAGAAACAAACGGATATTTTCTTAACCGTCAATTAGGAACGCGGGTTATTGTCATGCACGTACAATGCCCTGCCTCATTCCCCTATCATCCATTCTGCGTCCTACCCGTCGGGCTAAGGGGGAAATCTCTTCCCGAATAGCTTGAATGCCATTAATTGAACAAGAACCCATGGAGCAGCGCTGGGTTGTACAACTTGCTGTTGTGGGGCAGATGTGCTCGGGTGGCAGCTCTCGGAGTGCCCCGACGTGCGGGGCAGAGCCCGAATCTCTACGATTTGTCTTCGAATTCCTTCGAGGTTTGCGCAGAGGTTTTATCGATTTTTTTTTTCCCCCTTCGTTTCGTTGCGCTATGAATCCCGCGGTGCTCGTCGGTTGCGGGCTGTGCCTGAGCATCAAAACTTCAGGTTTTACGTAGTTTACTCCGAGAAAAATTTTTCGTCCCTCTGTGCGTCAGACGTAGGATAGTGAAATAGTGAGGGGACCGTCCGGGACCGCTTCTGTCGGAACGCGTGTTTGGGAACGGGCAGCGCGACGCAGTGATTGCGCGGGTTGGGAGCTATAGGTGGACGCACGGCGAGGAGTTGCTGCCTACGGATGCCTCTAACGGCAGCGCGAACGCGAGCGTCGGGTCAATGCAGCGCTCCTGCGGGAGGACGGAACGAAATTCGGGCAGAGATGCCGCAAGCGAGGCGGGTTCTGGAGCTCCGGCTTGGGAGTGGGACCGCTGCGCCCGGGGAAATGGAAATAGTCAAGTGCGAAAATAGCGCTACAGCCGAGAGTGGCAAAGGCGGGTGCCCTGATTACCCGGAGAGGAAGAAAAATTGCTGCTAGGTGCATATGGTTGGAAAAACACCCAACAGGAATGCTGGCTTCTGAGGGGCTTATTCGAATAATTTTTACGAAGGGCCAAGGGATGCTTAGATTCTACCTGTGCGTTTTTAATTGAACGAATAGAATCTATAGAATTCGTTAGCTGCCCGAATTGTGCTGCA
>NW_024884475.1:32377799-32379916 GCF_019232065.1 Centrocercus urophasianus | reverse complement strand
CTTAAAAAAAAAAAAAAAAAAAAAAAAAAAAAAAAGTTAAAAATGGAGCAGTGATCCCGCCTTACGCCCAGCCCCACGGAAGGTGCCCGGTGTGAGCTGTGGCCCCGCCTCCCCCCGCTGCCGGACGGGGACAGACCCCTCACCCGAAAGTTTGATACCGCGTTTCGGCTGTCGCATCAATTGTGGTTTATTTTTTTCCTTCCCCGCCGGCGCGTGAGAATAATATATGCAGCAGTTGTTAGCCTCACTCCAGGGAAAACGAAATGTATAAGGAAAGCTTATTCGTGAGGAGGAATATACTAATGGAACAATCTGATGTCTTCTTAATCCTATGTAAAAAGCTCTGTAGTCTTCCTAATATTGACTGAATGGGTAATTAATGGCTCTTCATCGAGGAGAATACGCGGTAATCCGAGATAGGCGGGAGACAACAAGGGAGGGGAGCAGCCGGTAAAGCGAGCGGGACTGCGCAACCCCGAGGTGTCGGTCGGGGAGAGGGTTACACAACGATCCTATAGGGAGATAAAGGAAAAGTGGGAAAGTAAAGACCTGCGGGAGGTGGGTGGGTGGGGAGGAGGGAAGGGGGCAAAATAACACTCAGAATAAGATAAAAATAAACCGAATACAACCAAGGAATAGCAAAAGGAGAAGGAAAGGTTCCCCGGTCTCTATTATTAGGGGTTGCGCCCGGCACCCCGGGCTGGGCTTTGGGGCGGCCCCGCAACGAGGAGTGCGGGCCCGAGAAGGGATGGGAGCTGCCAGAGGGAAAGGAAAAGTTTAAAAAAAGAAAAGAAAAAAAGACTTTTGACATTTTAATTGGAACCTTTAGCGCTAATATATGGCTTGGGTGCCTACAATGAGCTTGTTTTTCGGTTGGCTGACAGCTTCTAAAATATTATTTCGCTTGGGAAATAAAAGCTTCATCTCAGCTTCTAGGTGGGTATTTTTGGATTTAGGTGATTTATGGTCGCCATGACAACTAACGCCGCCTGCCCGCTCCCCTCCCAGCCGGGTGCGGGGCTGTAGGAGGGGGGAAGAGCCTAAACCCCCTCGCTTTTGGGGATCTGCTTCCCCTCCCCCCGGTGGGAGCGGAGGACGCAGGGCCGGGTCCGCACCGGGGGGGTCCGACAGCGGTAGCGAGGGTTGGGAAGGGTGCGGGGACAGGATCGGTAAACAAATTGCGCGGAGCGGAGCCGGCTTCGTATTGACTCAGTTATAGGTCATCGGCTGCCGGTGCGGAGGGAGGAAATATTTACTTTACACATATACTTTATGATCTTGGGGGAATTAGAGGAAATTCAATAAGAAAACGGCTAGAATCATTTTAAACCCCCTATTTAAGAGACTTAAGCAAATTAGAGTCTTATCAGATTAAAATCCACTACAAATGTAAGAGCGTTGTCTCCGCCGAAACGCTGTGGGGTCTGAGGAAAGAGATTCGCTGCCAAATCTCGGGGATAAAAACGCGTCATTTAAACGGCAGATAATGAGCAGAATGTAAATTAATTTAACCTTCTTTACTAACAGCCCGCCAAAGGAATATGTGCCGTTCGGCGATAAGTGCCATTGCGAGGAACGGTGCGAACATCAGCGGGCGGAGAGACCCCGGAGGGGGGAATGAAGGGAGGGGAGGAAGGAGGAGGAACTGTCCCACGGGCCGGCGGCACCTGAGCCCCGGAGGGGGGGGAGGACGGGGCGGGCACTGCTGCGGGGAGGGCGCGGGGCCGTAGCGGGAGGCTTCTCCGGCGGGTCCGGGCGGAGGCGCGGAGATTACGCGTGCTCGGGGCCGGGATTCGCGCAGCCCTCCCCGCATCGGTGGCTGCGAGGTGGGGGCTTCCCGAACCGCACCGCGGAGAGCTGCTCTCGGCCGTCGTCTCTTCGTTGCCTTCGTGCTCGTTAAGGCCGTTCGCGACCGCCGGCGCCGCTGTCAGCGGCCACGAGCCTGTCCCACCCGCCGCAAGGCCCTCGCTCTTATTGCCCAGCCGGGGCTGGAGCCCGGCCTCTCCTCCCGGGGCCGCCCCGCTCCGCTCCGGCAGCCCGGTGCCGCCGCGGGGGAGGCCCGGGAGGACGGGGCGGGGCGCGGCGGGGGCGGGCGGCGGGAGGCGGCGCGGGGGCGG
>NW_024884475.1:32071479-32377456 GCF_019232065.1 Centrocercus urophasianus | reverse complement strand
GCGCCGCCGAGCCCCGCGGCGGGCCGGGGGCCGCCGGCCGGGGAACTGCGGTGTGGCCGTGACGGCTCTTGCGGGACCGGAGCCTCTCGCTCGCCTGCCGCCACCGCGCCCCCCCGGGCGGCGGGGGCTCCGGGGCGCGCCCGCCCGCCCAGGCGCTAGCAGAGCCCCGGGAGGCCGCCCAGGGAGGGCGCGCCGCGACGGTCCGGGCCGCCCCCCCGGGCACACGCGCTCCTTCTCCCGTCAGCCCTCCCGGGCGCGCCCGTCGGCTTCGGCGTCCTTTCGCCGATGAGTTGCATGAAGGACCCGTTAAGCCTGGAGCGCCTGGGAGCCGGGAATAATAAGCTGTGCTCTTCCTCACCTTCCTCCTCCTCTTCCTCGTCCTCCTGCCATCACCAGCAGTCCGCGCTGGCCATGGCGACGGCGCTGGCGCCGGGGCAGGCTCGCTCCTCCCTGGAGGCCGCCAAGCACCGGCTGGAGGTGCACACTATCTCCGACACCTCCAGTCCCGAAGCCGCAGGTAAGAGGCGGCGAGCGGCGCGGAGCCCCCGGCCCGCAGCGCCTCGGTCCTGGCTCGGGGCGGGTGGTGATGGCTGCGGGAGAACGGTGTAAGTGGAGCGGGTGAGAGATCGTGTGTTGAGGGCGAGTGATGGGGGAGCGAATGGGTGAACAACGTGGAGAGTGAAGTGAGTACAGATGAGCGAATGTTGGGACGCAGAGGGCGGAATATATTGATACAGAAGGGTGAGTAATGTGGATAACAGACAGGCGAATATGTAGTGAATAACGTGGATGCAGATGGCCGAATTGTACGGGTACAGAGGGCAGATAAAATGGGTACAGGCTTACGAATATATGTCGAATCGTGTGGGTGCAGATGGGTAAATGAAATGGATACTGAGGACGAATGACATGGATACAGTGGGCAGGTAATGTGGGTACAGAAAGGAGGTAATGTGGATACAAATAGGCGACCGTATGACGAGCAGCGTGGATACAGATAGGCGAGTAACGTGGATGTGTATAGGCGAATAACACGGGCAGATGGGCGAATGGTACAGATAAAAGGATATAGGATACACAAATAACATGGATGTAGACGGGCGGATAACACTGTTATGGAACGTGAATAATACGGAGGCAATAGGGTGAATAACACGGGTATAAACAAACGAGTGATACGAACAGAGGATGAGCGGTAACGGACGACAATGGGCGAGCGCTGCGGTAGAGGCGGGCGGCCAGCGCTGGTGGGGACGGGCCGCACTTCGGCTGTCCTCCGGCCGGTAACGCGTTACGCGTACGCGGAGAGAAGAACACCGCCGGCGTCGGGAGCGCAAACGGACGGGAGAACGCAACTCCCGTAGCGGGCGGCGGAAAACCCGCAGAGGAGAGCGGAGCCGGCGGGGGCCGGGCGCGGGTTAATGATTAGCGGCGCGGGGGCAGTCCGCGGGGAGCGGGGCGAGGCTTAGGAGGCTGAGGTGCCCCTGTTTTCCGCCCCGCTGTTTTCTCTTCCCCCCTCGCAGAGAAAGAGAAGAGCCAGCAGGGCAAGAGCGAGGATGCGGGGCCCGAGGACCCCTCCAAGAAGAAGAGGCAGCGGCGGCAGCGGACGCACTTCACCAGCCAGCAGCTGCAGGAGCTGGAGGCCACCTTCCAGCGGAACCGCTACCCCGACATGTCCACCCGCGAGGAGATCGCCGTCTGGACCAACCTCACCGAGGCCCGGGTTCGGGTGAGTCTGGGGGCGGAGCGGGGAGAGAGATCCGCGGCCTCTTTCGGTTTCGGGTCGTCGTGGAGAGTGGCGCTCGGCCCTCCGGCTCTGTTCTTGCTGCGGAGCGCGGCCCTCCGCGGAGCTTTCTGCCGTCACGGTGCCGCTCTTTCCGACGAGAGCCTACGGAAACCACTGGCCGGGAGAGCGGCCGGGATCAGGCTGCGACCTGCGCGGCTTCTAACGAGAAAAAGATGTACAACACACGCGGGCCGTGGCCTCGCTCCCGACGTGCCCATCCGCACATTTTCTTTCGCTTCGCAATTCGCCGAGCGCCTCTCCGCCCTTTCCCCTCTCTGAGATTTATGGGAGCCATCGGTGCGCTGCGGACTTCCCGAGGCCACATCCTGCGTGCGTGCAAAAGCTGGGAAAATAATAATAATAATAATATATAATAAAATAAATTAAAAGATATACAGTGAGCTGAACCGAACCTCCCAAATGTTCGGGAAAACAAACCAACAAAACAACACCTAAACCTTCTCTTCTCTTGGAGAAGGCAGAAGGCTAGCAATGCGGCGCGGCGCTGGGAACTGTGCGTCGGTGTGCCCGGCGCTGTTCTCCGCTCCCTGCTCCGCTCTGCCGCCGCCGGCTCCGCACCCCCCGGGGTTCCAATCCACACCGACTCCGCGGCTTCGCCGCCGCCGCCCGGCGCTCAGACACCCGCGTGTGGATTGGAGAGAGCGCGCTGCCCTTTGTCTGCGGGGAGGCTCCCTCAGACCTCATTTAGCACGTTGTTAAGAAGCGATTTTCTTTTCTTTCTTCCCCCCTCGCCTCTCCCCCCCTATTTTTTTTTTTTTTCCTTTTTACTAAAGAGCGGTCGAACGAGTTTGTTTAGAAGTGGTTCCCGGCTCTGGAAGCTCTCTCAGGGGGAACTCGGAGCTTTAACCAAGTGAAGCAACGATTTATGAGTTGCTGGCTTCCCTCTCCCTCCCCGTAATAGGAAACATTGCCTTAAAGTTCCTCCGCTTTCCAGGCTCTCTGCCGTCCGTTTTTGCACTCTTGTATTTCCCCTGGATGGTGGTGCTTTGGATTGAGCCAAGGAACGGGGAAAAAAATAAAAGAAAGAGAGAGAGAATCGGGGAGGGGGAGGGAAGATACAAATCTAGGGATGGTAGGCTCGGGGCAGCCCCCACTAACACGCTTCTCCATCTCCCCCCCTCCCCCGTTTCTAAAGGTTTGGTTCAAGAACCGCAGAGCCAAATGGAGGAAAAGAGAGAGGAACCAGCAGGCCGAGCTGTGCAAGAACGGCTTTGGGCCGCAGTTCAATGGCTTGATGCAGCCCTACGATGACATGTACCCCGGGTACTCGTACAACAACTGGGCGGCCAAGGGCCTCACCTCAGCCTCCCTCTCTACCAAGAGTTTCCCCTTCTTCAACTCCATGAATGTCAACCCGCTGTCCTCCCAGAGCATGTTCTCCCCTCCCAACTCCATCTCCTCAATGAGCATGTCCTCCAGCATGGTGCCCTCGGCGGTCACCGGCGTGCCCGGCTCCGGCCTCAACAGCCTGAACAACTTGAACAACCTGAGCAACCCCTCCCTCAACTCAGCGGTGCCCACGCCGGCCTGTCCATACGCCCCTCCGACGCCTCCATACGTTTATAGGGACACGTGTAACTCGAGCTTGGCCAGCCTGAGACTCAAAGCCAAGCAGCACTCCAGCTTTGGCTACGCCAGTGTGCAGAACCCTGCGTCCAACCTGAGCGCCTGCCAGTATGCCGTGGATAGGCCCGTGTGAGCCCAACCCAACCCCGCTGCCACGGACTGAGCTGCGCTGGAGAGCGGTGGGCACCGTGGAGGAGGAGAGGGGGTAAACAGAGAGGGGAAAGAGGAGAGAAGGGAGTAAAGGAAACCACTGAATTGAGATAGTTCCTTTGTTTTCAAAGGACCTCCTACGGATCGGGAGATCTTCGCTAAGAGTATTTCAGCAGTTACAAGGACATATATATATATATATATATACGGACAAATGGTTGACTGGATATGATATGACATTTTAATGTTCCTATAAGCTTGTTATTTTTTAAGTTTAGCGTTGTTAACATAAAAAATGACGGAAAGGATGTATATATATCGAAATGTCAAATTAATTTTATAAAAGCAGTTGTTAGTAATATCACAACAGTGTTTTTAAAAGGGTAGGCTTTAAAATAAAGCATGTTACACAGAAGCGATTAGGAGTTTTTCGCTTGCGAGCAAGGGAATGTATATACTAAATGCGACACTGTATGTTTCTAACATATAATTATTAAAAAAAAAAAAAACATTGTGTGAATATCGGTTTTAGAATAGTACCTCTGGTGGATGCAAAGATGTTTCTGATATTGCAATGTAAAACATGCCCTGTGTATAACATTTCGTACAATATTCTCGTTTTACTTTTCAGCCGACATGAAAAATAATGTGTTTTATTTCATGGGAGTAAAAGATGCAGCATTCACTTCTTCTGTCCAGCGCTTTATTTCCGAAGGGGCGCGCAGCGGCAGCCGCTCCGCAGCCGCGGATGTCTTTCGCTGCACTCTTGCGGCGCCGCTTTTGAGCGCGGTACGAAACAACGACGCGCTTTTTCGTGCGGAAAAAAATACATATGGAAAACCCCTTTTCCCTCTGGAGGTGCGCGGCACAGAGCGGAGGATATCCCTCTGTCTGTCCCCCTGCGCACCCCAAGAGAGCGGTTGCAGTGGTGCGCTCGGGAATTGGCGGCCGCAGAGCCGCAGAGAGAGCTTTTATCGCCTTAAAGAAGAGGGAGGGGGAGAAAAAAAGAAAGAAAAAAAAAAATCGAGAAGAAGAAGCAAAGCCCGTCCGCAAAACAACCCGCTCCCGTGCGGCAGTCGCCCCCCACGCTCACCTTCTCAGCGGAGCGGCAGCTCCTTCACGCAGCGCTGCATCGCTATTTCCGAAGCCCCGCGCGGATGGTACGGAAACAAAGAGCGGGCGCAGCGCGGCGCGGGGTGAGAGGTGAGCCCCCGCTTCCTGCCGCGCCGCGCCGCGCCGCGCGCTCCAAGGGAAAGGTCGTGCTCTCGCGTGTTTTGTTTTAAATACGGGTGACCCATTAATTCTAAACCTGCTTGTTCCTGAAATTATACGGGATTATAGCTCGCGAGCTCCGGACAATGAGGCAAATCAAGATGAATTGCCGCTCGGCCCTCCCGGCGGTTCCCACCCGGGCTGCCAGGAGGCTCGGCGGAGGGAGCGGAGGGTCCCTCCAGAGAGCGGAGCGCGCTCGGGAGCGGGGGGGACTCGCGGCGGCCGGGCCGAGACCCCCGGGCGGGCGCCCCCCGGAGCGGGACCGTCGGGGCGCAGGGGGGCGGGGAGTGAGCACCTCCCGGCGGGCCGGGGGGAATGAGCGGCGGGATAGGAAGAGGGAGAGAGGGACCGAGGCCTGGGGAGAGATCGGGCCCACGGGATAAGCTCCCCCCGCCCGATACCGGGATCCCCCCGCTCTGAGGCAGGCAGCCTCCTCTCTTTTCTTTTTTTCTTCTGTTATTGTTTATTTCTTTCTATTTCTTCACCTTTCCCCCTACCCCCCCGACACTCTGTCGGGTCGGGGGGAGGTAGTGGCCCCCCCGTGCCCGGCCGCGCTGCCCGCTCGGCCCAGCGCTGCTCCCGTCGGTTTTCCTGCGCCGTGTCAACGCTTCGGACGGGTGAGTGCCAGCGGCGCGCCACGGGGCCCCCACCCCACTCCTCCCCCTGCTCTGCTCAGCGGAGCCGGGGGCGACCCAAGGAGTCCCCCCGCGGGGACAGCGCGGTGACGGCGGGCGCCTCTTTCGCCTCTCGGTTCTTCTCGGCGCGCGGTTATTTATACCGCTCTCCCTCCCTGTAGAATGTCTGCATGTGTGTTTAGAGGATGTGTGTGCGTGGAGAAAGAATATACGTATCTAATATATGTATATATACGTTGAGGGTAATATATGGGCCGTTTCCGGAGCACAGAAATATTGGATCAGAGTTTTCCACTCTACTGTGTAATGGCTCAAACGATGAAAAATCAACGTGACCGCTCGGAGCGGACATAAATCACTCCGAGTGTGATCTGAATTTCTCTCTCCGCCTAGCTGAAGCCTGGAGGGTCATCATTTTTCTGCGCCACTTGACCAAAGATATAATGTTTTGATTAGGTCGTAAATCAAAATCTTGGGCTGCGCTTTTCTTCCTTTTTTTCTTTCTTTTTTTTTTTTTTTCGGGGGCTTTCCTTCTTATCAGCGGTGGCAGCGCGAACCTGGAACAATGGAGGCCGTGCAGAGGAGAGGGGGGCGAAAAAGAACCACAACGAAACAGGGAATTTGCAGCAGACCTCTGTCGGGCGGCAGCCGCGGGGGGGTGAACCGCGGGGCGCCCACCCCCATCCGCCCCCCCCGCCCCTCGGCACGGCCGCTCCCGTCTCCTGCTGTGCGGCCCCCGCGCCGGGCGTGCGAGCGGGCAGCGCCGTCTGCTCCCAATCCACATCCCAATCCACAGCGCCGGCGGCCCGCGCAAACCCCGCGTAATCCCAGCGCTGCCCCCGCCGAGCCTTGCAGCCCCTCTGCCGCCGGGGCAACGAGGTGCCGCCGCGCTCTTTTGTTTTCGGACGCCTCCTCCGCGTACTTTCAACGCCGGCGGCGTGCGAATGGCCCGTGCCGGGCCGGGCCGCAACGAGATGAGCGGCGGGGCTGCTCGTCTGGGTCAGCGCGGGGCTCCGCGCTGTGCCATCGTTCCTCTCTTGTCTTCCCGCGTTATTTTCGCTCGCACGCACTCATCCGGCCCCTAATTTTCCCGAACGCGCAGGTCTCCCATACCTGCCCGTTTCTACACCTCCGAAATTAAAGAACCTTTTCACTCCTCTGCGAGACCCATCGGCATTTTGGGAAGGAAGGAACTTCCTTGGGAAAACAGCTGACATTCGAGCCCGGCCGAGTTTTCTGGAAGACACTCTGCAGCCGGGCAAGGGCGCAGCCCGCTCCCCCCAGCGCCGCACTCCGCACAGCGGGCGCTCAAGATGTGCTGGTGAGGAGATGGTGGGGCCACCCTGGGGGTCGGTGCAGTCAGGGTGTGGTTTTCCCCCTGCGGATACCCGCGTTGTAGTGGTGTCGGTGTGGGCAGTGTGCGCCCCGAGGACCGAACGGTCTTTAACCCTGAGCTACAATGGGTTTGCACCTACGGAGCTCAGTGCAGCGCCCGGTTAATGGATCGCTGCATCCTGGGTTTGTAAATGCAACCCATTGCCGTATTAATTGCCGCAGACATTCGTGTCTTCTCCTCGGGAGAGGAAAAAAAAAATAACAGGGGAAAAGAAAAAGAACCTTTCATTCTTAAATCACCGGCGGCAAAGCCTTTACTTTTTTCTTATTCTTATTTTTATTTTTAAGGTGTTGGAGGCCGCATTTCATGAGCTCGGCTCTCGCTCGTCCTAGGCAGAGACTCAGGGCAGCTCCGCGCCTGCAGGGAGAAATGCGGGTACGGCAGCTCGACTCCTGCTGCCAGGGGGCTTTTGCTCGCCTTCTCCCTTGGGGTCTCGGACACCTTTTGCCTGCCGCAAGGTGGAGGCTGAGGTTTGGAGTCGGGTCCGTGTAGGTGGCATCGTGCGAACGGGGCTCCGATGGGGGATGCGGAGTGAGCTGGAGGTGAATCCCCGGCCCGCGGCCCCGGTCTCGCGCGGCCCGAACCGCCGGCGGAGGATGGATGCATCGCAGCGCTGGCCTGAAACAGGAGGAAAATTATGCAAGGGGAAGTAATAAGAACGAAAAACACCGAAAGAAATGAAAATAAAAGGAAAAAAAATAATAACAATGAAGGGAGGAGGGGGGAGGGGGAAATAATACAAGAGTAAATAATAATAAAAGGTTAAATAATAAAAGGAAAATAATAACAGGAAGAAATAGCAAGAAGTAAATTTAGCAAGAAAAAGCCGCAGCTCCAGAGGCCAGGGTGGAGCTGAGGAAGAGCCGCAGCCCTTCGGCCTCAGCCCCCGTCCGAGTGGCGCTTGGGGCCGTGTGAGCGCGGAGCTCCGTGCGCAGCCGGCCCGCTCCTGAGGATGCTCCCGCGGGTGCCCACAGAACGCCAGATAACAGTGGCGGGGGCGGACCACCAGCACCGCCCCTCTGCGCTCCGGCGGGGTTTGGCCCCTTCCCGGGGCTGCCGGGCGATGCGCGGGGAGCTGGCCCGGCTGGCAGCCCGGTCGCGTTGAACATTAACCGGCTCCACACGCCGCGGAGCAAAACGAATCATCTAGCAGGTTCTAGCAAAACGTCCCGTAAAGGCCACCTATAAATCCTCTCGGCGTTCTCGGCTTTGCGTCTTGCCGGTGCGACGGAGTACCTATCTGCCACTCCGCTCCCTCCCACCCTGCTCCCAAATACCGCCCGCGGCCCTAATTCCGACCCCGCACGCCCCTGGGTGCCTGCGTGCGGCTTACGGGAGCTGCCTCATACAAGAGAGCCCCTATACACCCCGGCCTGGCCCCGCCGTGCCCAGTCGTTACGTGTTTTTCTCTGGATTAAAAGGAAAATAAAAAGATTTTTTTAAAATCCCAATGTGGCGCGGTGCCGTGCAACCCCATGGGCGGGGATCGATGAGCACGCAGGGATCGATACCGCTGCAGCTGAGGTTTGTGCGGGAAAGAAGGCGGGGAAGGGGGGGGGAGAGGTGGGAGAAGAACCCGCTGTGCAAAGCCCCGTCCTGTGCGGTGTGTGGGGGAATGCGAAAGCCGAGAGTGGGGCCGAGCTCACCGCTCCGCGTGTATATTCAGTGTGGCTGCAGTGCTCAGGCTCATAGGGACTACTTCCATGCTTAAAGTTATTCGCATGCCTGAGTGATTTGCTGGATTGTGGCCATATGTAAAGCAATAAATATAAGTGGCTACTTCTGTGCAAACAGATCCAGAGGTCTGGCAAGTGATTTTCCAGCAGATCTCGACCTTGCACCGTTGAGATAAAAGCCAAGAGAACTCTTGGCTTGCCTTGTCTTTCGTTCGATTAAACAAAAACCCAAGACAACAATTAAGGTCATCGGGACAACACAAGCACAAGTCGTTGCAGAGCACTGCACAGGGATCAGCAGCCCCACACCTGGGCTGTTGCTCTCAGCCCTCTGAGCTGGATGCGGAGCTGCAGAGCACCTCACACACACTGAGTGGTGACGGCTCTTTCGGTGCCCTCTGAAGCTCTCGGGGCTTCTCCTGCAACGCCGAGAGGAGAGCAGTTCCCAGGCAGCAGCAGCTCCTCCCGCGAGGATGGGGCAGATTCCCATCATTTCTCTGGGGAAGGTCATGCGTGCTTCCCACTCCTCAGCTGGGATGGGAAGGGCCATGGGCAGAGGTGGCTCTTCTGCCCTTTATTTGCGGAGCCAAAATCTCGAGCAATTTGCATTTTTTCATTGCAAAGTAAAACAGAGCTTGATTAAAATAATAATATCCAGCTTTTGGCAATGCTTCCTATAAATTCATAGCTTTAGCCTGGTCTGTCTCATGGCCAGACAGTAAATTTTTGCATTCTAACTTGCTGTGACAAATCTCCAGTCATTGTTATTTCCTTCAGCTTTCACATCCTTCTGGCAAAACCTCCAGCTCTGGTATTCTTCCCCAAAACAGAAATTCCTACCATGAGGACTATTACTCTGAGAACATTTTTAAATAATCTTGTTTGGCAAATGAAAACAAGACACACAAGTATATGAATACAAGTAACATCAAGTGAAGGCTTGGAAATGGTATCAAGTCACGTTACAGTTAGGAAATAGCTTTCCAGAGATAGAAATGTGTCCCATGTTTCGTGAATGCCAGAGCTTGGTCCATCTCAGTCCCCTGGCTTGTTTGGGCGCTGTGGGACACTGTTGCCCACTTGATGTGAGTGTAGCTGGGGGTTGAGCTGCGAGACTGGGAGCTTGGTGTTGCTAAAGTGGCTGGTGGTATCCTCAGTGAGTTGTGGGTGACAGTCACCCCCAAGGGCCAAAGCCACAGGAGCAAAGGAGGTTTTGGAGTGCAGATCCCTTCCCAAGGTCCTGGCCCGCATACCTGAGCTGCCACTCAACACCCTGACTCCATATAGAGCAAAAAAAAATGGCTTCTGCCGGCACCGCTGGTGTTCTTTTTACAAAAAGGGCCATTCATTACCCTGCGGAGCAGCCTCACAGCGGCTTAGTGACAGTCAAAGACTTTCAGCGTCTTGATGGGTGTTTTCTTTTAATTGTCTGTGGCATAGGGAACACTGCATTTTTCTGTCCTCCTAACAAAAAGACTTCAGAAGCTGGAGCACAGCTCTGACAGCTTTCTGTGACAATAGCAGTCTTGGTTCTGGCTATGGACAAACACTGCCGCTGGAGTTCAAATCCCCTTGGGCAGAGCTGGAAATGCCAAGGACATAAATAATGCAGTTGCAGGACTCCAGCGAGCACTGCTCACACATCAGTATCATGGGTCTGCTGCGCTCAGCATGCTGCTATCCCCTCGATCTGGAAAGGGAAGCAGCTGCAAGGCGCTCCTCAACCCAATGGGGTGCGTACATCTGTGTTACATCCCATCAGCTTCCAGGTTCAGATAACACACTGGAAGTCAGCAGGAGCTGCACTGCATCAGGAACAAGCTCCACTGCTGGACCCATCCATGGGCTGTGGAAAAACAGCACGAGCAGAGCACAGAGCACAGCCCAGTGCTAGAAATTAGCTGCACTGCAAATCACAAAGCACTTCTGATGCTCTTCTCTTCTGCTGGGATAAATGAGGCCAAAGGAGGAGAAAGAAGAAAAGATGAAGCAGCTTGAGAAGGAGATCTGGTTCTGGCTCTTGGGAAATTTCCACTGAGGAATCTGTCATGAGCAGCAGCCCTTGCTGAATGCAGTGCCGCTGAAGCCAAAGCGAGGTCATATAGATAAGGCAATACATTGTCCTGAGCAGCTTTGTGGGGTGGGTTACAGGAGTGAGTCTTGTAAGTCTGAGTAAGTCTTGTTCTTTGGCATCCAATCAGTTGCATATTAATATATATTTTTTTTAATGGCAGTTCTTTTCTTCTTAAAAAATATCTGGTTGAAATAAACTCCTGGAGGGAAAACAGGACAACTGAGGTCGTGATCTTGACGCAGTTTCTGTAATGGTGACAATGGTTCCCATCGTTTATTCATATTCTTTATGATTCCTGACTGAAATTTCACAGCAAAATTAAGTTCATATCTTCATGAAAGTAGAGTGTGTGGAGATGTGGGCAGAAGGCCCACCACTGATATCTTGATTATTACAGACTCAAGATCATTATGAGGAGCATGGCATAACCTAGAAGAGGCTCTAAGAGGAAAACCATGCGGTCAGCACCACCATAATTCGCATTAGATGGACACATGGGAATTTTTCCCTCTGGAGAATCCCAGCCCAGGGAACTGTACACAGTGGGACAAAGAAAAACCTTGCTCTGTCCATTGGTAGGTACCCATCTTGGGGCTGCAGTCAAGTGAATGAAAATCATGAAATCACACAAAGCAGTTATTGATACCCAGGAGAGGAATTCAGGACTGCATCTGACACCCAGTGCACATCATGCTGGTTTGATGCTACTTAACTCTTGGGGACATGGTGTTGGGTGTGCTGTTGTGGCTGGGGGGTCTTTTGGTTAACATGCTGCCATGCAGGGTAGTAGCAGTGCTGCCACCTGTCCTATACAACAGTGCAGCCCTAAGGCTCACTCCAAATGGTGCAAGAGTGACTGTACAGCTGCAGAACCAGCTAAACTCAAGGTGCAGGAGCTGGTGCCCATTTCAGGTGTCAGGCCAGTGAGAGATGTTTCAAGGGTCTGTGGTGCTTCAGCACTGGTATTTCTAAGCACTGCATGATTCACATGGTATGCAGACTTAGTTCATGTGTACTCTGATGTGTGCTAGCTTTTTCTGCTTTTATCTGAACTGGAATAACAATTGTCTTCTGGGTGATGTGAAGACAAAAGCATGTTGGTTCTTGTGAAATGCTCAGCTGACTTAGTGGGGAAGAATACTTCAGTATATGGAAGCACATCCATAATTTCTACCTAGTAAAGGGCACTTACAGGGCATAATGCACACATTCCTTTTAGTTAATGTTGCTTTATTGGCATAGCTAAGATTAGCACTTCCAGCTCCAGGTCTTTCATCCAGCTAAGAGCATAATCCTCATGAAAGGCTCTCTGGGCAAAGTGGCATATAGACCTGACCGCCTGACATGGCCCGCCTGCACCCAGCACACCAAAGGGCTCCATCCAAGAGGTGAAGGAGCTGATGACTCACAGGGAAGCAGCCACCTCACCACAGCATCATTAAGGAAAGACTTTAATAGGCTGGGACAGGTTTATAATAATTAATACAACTTGCTCATTATCTGAGACAAGGCATTTACAGCATACTGCATGTCTCTGCGTGAAATTTTAGACTTATTTGCACAAGTGTGGGCTGATTACATTACATGTAAGTAGCAGGGCAAAGCAGGACATTTGGTCCAAGCACATGTAAATAGAGTACCTAATAGCTTAAAGAAAGCAGTGCCACGGGTGATTTATGCCTCCCGCTCTGCCAAATCACAAAGATGATGTTAGACGCTTGCATTTCATCTCCCCAAGGAAAAGAGTGCAGCATTTCAGAGACTCATCTCCAGCAAAAGTGCCACCATGGCGATGATGCCAGCTCCTCATTTTCCCAGTGGGTGGTCTGCTGTGAAATCCCCAAAAGGCAAAGGATCTCAAGCTAGCCAGGGCCCCCTTAAGCTGGGGTGTTTAAGAGATTTTTATGTGTAATTTAAGATGTTTGCTGAGAAATAGAGACTCTGATTTAACTATTTGCAGCTTATAATTTTTCCATTAAAAAATCTTAAGGAACCATCAGCACATTCCGTATTTGACTGACCACAAAATCACATCTTTTTCCCCTCAAATCTAATGCCCCACAGCAGCGTCCTTTGTTCTTTCCCTCTCTCATTCGTCTTGCACTTATTTGGAAACTGTTGGGGTGGACACAGCCACTGTTATCCACACCAGGCAATACGAGTTTCTCAGAAGATTGCCATCACCTTCTTCTGGGACAGATTGCAAGATAGACGTTCTGTCTGCAAGGCTGAGCAGACCGGCATCCCTGCTTAGTGTTTAATTCAGCTCCAGAAGCACTGCAAGGTTTCCCCCTGCCCAACTGCACAGCCAGCCCTCTGCACCACAGGGACTCTGCTCTGTGCCACATGCAGTATCCTTGCACGTATGCACCCCAAAGTGCCAGAGGCGTTGGAAATACATGGCAGAAGACCATGCAACATCTCATTATCTCCTTATTTAAGCGCTGTATTTTTATAGGAGATGCACTAGTGTTGCCTGGCAGTGCAGCGGAGTAGTTCTCTCTAAGCATCCCAAACAACCTGGAGCTGTTTTCCTTTCTTGCTCCTCACATTAATTTCTTTGCAAGGAAGTAGATGTGCAAAGGAGCAGCAGACAAGATAGACACTGGAGCCAGATGTTCCTCCAAGAGCTGCCTCCTGACTGGGATAGAACTCCAGCTGGTGAACTGCAGGCAGAAAGCTCTGGCATTTGCCAAAGGAAGGCAAATGTTGGATAGGTCATTTATATTTTAACAGCCACGCTCCTCTGCCCAGACTCCTCCAGGCTGTAGATAGAGGGGGGAGGTGAGCGCTTGGCTGGGGAAAGGATGCTCCAGCCCCTATGCTGTGCTGATGGGGTAGGTGGGCACATCTCTGCTGATACCTGCAGCAAGAAATCCTGGTCTGGGTAGTGAACCATTGAAATCTGGGCATTTGACTCATTTAGAGGAACAATGCTGAGGAAACTGCTCTGCTATGGATGCAAGCTGGCAGCTTGTGCCTGGCTAGTAAAATGTATTAGATATTTCTGGGCATATTTACAAACATCTAGTTAGGCCAAAGTCAACATAAGATGCAGCACATTATATCCCTGAACAGAACATCACTTCCATCCAAAAAGTATGGTTTAACATCCAGAAAATTACCCCATTCAAACCTGCACTTAATACCATAGATCTGGGGGGAATATAGAGTTTTCCTACAGCATTATCCATCAGATGCAGTCCCTGACTTAGGAGACAGCCCCACAGACAGCACAGATTGCATGCACAGAGATGTCTGCAAAATAACATGCCATGAAGAACGAAGAAAAACCTGTCCTTGGAGTGATTTTCACTTTATACTACTCCTAACATACAAAAGCAACCACTAAACATGCAAATCCTCCACAAAATGGATGTTTGAGAGATGCCCTATTGTCTGGAGGACATGCATGGCAAATCTGAGTTACCCATACCTGTTCTAATTCATTAGGCATTTCACAAGAGGCACACTTTCACTCACAGCCAGGATTAGGAGCACCTCATCCTCACTGATAAACCGCAGCATGAGAGCAGACCTGACTTGCACTTTGGAGCAGTGCAGTTCAGCAGCCTCAGTGTGGCCAGTCCTGCTCTGTGCTGCCTCCAAAAATCTCTCTGGAAAGCGTTGGTGATGCCACATCACAGTTCCTTGATGGGAAGAGCAGCAGAGCTGAAGCACAGAGAACTCCCTGAAAAGAAACCCAGCCAATGCGAATTTTATACTAGTGCTTCAAATTGGTAGTGAAACTCACCAGATTGGCAGTGCAATAATCCCAAGGAAGGCATAGTCACATTCAGCTAAGGACTGCTAGGTGAGAAATTCCCTGCTCATCAGGGCTGCCATTTAGATAGATAAGGCAAACTGCAGGAGGAGAAGCAGGGTGAGAGAAAAGTGAAAAGACTTGCTCAAGGTCACATGACAGGGCAGTGGCAAATCAACAAAACCGTCTGGTTCTCTGATCAGTCTGTCTGCTGTCCTGCAAAATCCTTGGGGAAAAAAAAAAAAAAAGGCTCTAATAGCTGCTGCTATCCTCATATCCATGGTGAGGCTGCATAAAATATATATCACAACACCAGTTCTGACATCTCAGAAATCAGAACTCCATATTTTATGCACTCAGATTATGACCCCCTTAAAGTGTCTAACTTGAAAGCATAATGGCTTGTTGGATAGGTCATTTATATTTTAAAATTAACTTTTGGAAAGTTAATTTTGAATCTTTTGAAGTTTTTATTCCATGGGCAGAGAAACATGCTGGTGACTATAATCATGGCTAAAATATAGGATAAGACACTCTTCCCCCCCACACCCGTGTACTATTTTAAGCTGGCATGTGTTTACAGAGATAACGTTTGATGTCATAGTTGCCACATTCGACAGAGAAAAGCCTGAGAAAGAGAACCATTAACTATAGGACGAGTCAGCAATCTAAGGCATCTTTGTCCTTTGCTAAATGATTAGCTCAAAGCAATGCTTCTTCTGATGTTTCCACCCCAAGAAAATCCTGCAAACAAACACTCCAATAGCTATTATAAAGAATCCTTTATACATAACTAAATTTTACAACTATGCAGAATCAACTCATCTTTATTCCCCAGAAGAGAAAATATTTATTTTTCATTCTTCTCTAAACTCATTATAGCAATGTTAGCTACAGATTTGAAAGCATCAGAGAAAGAAAGAATAGGAACTAGAGACAAATAGGAGTCAGGGTGCCAGATTACTTTTTCTCCTCTACCAGTTGGTTGCTCTGAAACGTTGAGTAAGTCACTTAACCTCCCCACCTCAGTGCATTTGTACGCAAAAGGGAATGATGACTTCTACTTTACACAACAATTCTTATTCTGCCAGAGACCCCATTCCTTGAAACTCCAGGGAATAGCATTCAGAAAAAAGAGATTTACTTGTGCAAATTTTGGAAAAAGCTTTTCCTCTATGAATCCAGGTAATCTCCAGTGAGCTTAGTGAATTTCAAGGGATCATATCATTCGGTGGATTAGATGTTGCTGACAAAGATTTGAATAGCAACTATATTCACAGGAGGCTGCCAACCACAGCTGCTTCAGGAGGATGCTGGCCCATGATGAAGCCTTTGGTCACAGGTCTTTTTTCAGATACCTCTTAATAACAGAGGATACAGTGACACTTTTGCCTGCAATTCATTTGGCTTCTGGACTGTAAAATTCCCTCATCATAGCTAAGAGAAGGCGAGGATGAGAAAGGAATAAGAACAGCTTAATTTGTCTCTGCAAGGGAGGAGAAGACAGGCAGAAGGTCCTTTGAGTAATGGGATCTGAGCAGCTGGGGGAAGATCCTACCCCCAAGCATACTAACTGGCAATGGGTTGAGAAGAACGAGATTATTTTTAACTCACTACTTGTGAAACATTTTTGCTCTTCCTTGAAGAAGTACTTTGACAAAAGGTGTGGCACAGATGCTTGTAATAGTAAACGCGGTTACTGGGAAACATAGCACTACATCTCATCCATAAGAATGTGGAGTTTCCTTTTGTAAAAGACTATTTTAGGCAGTCAAAAATTTTCCATACTTCCCTTCATGCTAAAAACATCCCTGAAGGATGTCTATCTTTGGTTGACCATTTATTTATCTTTTGGTTAAAGATTCAGCAGAAATGGCTCAGCCATTATTTGCAAGGGTAATGAAATTAATCTGATAGTTGGCTCATTTTCCAAAGGGAGAAAAACTCCTCTGTCTGACTGCAAAGCACTGATTTGCGTGTGCTCAAGAGCAGGTATGCGAATTTGCTGACAAGGTTACTCTGATGTCAGGAACTTGCCCTTTGCTTTCCTACATACAATCAGCCAAAAATTGTGATATTCTAGTTTGTACATACACTGAAGAGACTTGTTAGAGCTGGGCAGCTAAATTCTCTGATGATTATATGTGCCTCTGCCAACGTTCATCAGTCTCCAGTTTCTCTATGAAACATGCACTGAAGTGTTACGAACCCAGGGTTGAGAATTTTCTCTGTAGAGATGGTAGAGAGCTTGGATGGTTATGCCCAGATGGGGGCCAGCACTGACAAAGACACCATGGCATTGCAAAGAACTGCAATGGATTATGTCCTTCCTGGAGTTTGTAAATGCTAGCAGTGGGCAAGCAGCGTGGATAGAGGAGGGATAGAGGAGGTGACATCATGGCTTGTACTTAGAAGAGATCTTTATCTGCACAGTGGAAAGCAGCCACACCCAACTGGTTTACTACACAGCTGAGGAGCCTCAAAGCCTACATCCTCAGGACTAGGAGTGCTTTAGACATCCACAGTGCAAGTGTGTGTCCCAGTGATGTCCTCAGACCACGTTAGGACAGGGCCCTGATGTTCAAAATGCTCTACCAGTGGTTTGGAGCTGCAGTAGGCCCAGGAAAGATGTGACTGTGTTGCAAGTGAGTGTTGGCCTTCAGTAGCTTATGTCTGCACATAAGCAGTTTTATACTCGTGCTCGGACATTTTTACTTGTTATGAAGGCTAGAGGAGAAAGATGTGAGGAGATGTTTTAGCAGCTTTCAGCTTGGCTCCATTCTCATTCTACCCCGATCTTCAAGTAACAGAGTGGGAGGCTATCAGAAGTATTGGTTCTAAGGAAACACCAAAAAATACTTATTTTCTGCAAAATTATTTCTTCAAACCCCACTAACTGCTAGATGGGATACTGATAATTAATGCCAAGAGAATTTGTACCGTGTTGTAGAGAGTACCCAAAGAATAATGTCAGCTCTGAGGTATCCTAGTTTTGTGCAATCTTCTGGACTCCAGCCTTTCTGTGCTCATTTTACCATGCTAAAAACAAAGACAATACTTTTCCTTTCTTTTCCTTCCCCTGGAAAATTTTATTTGCCCTCTACCCTCAGGAAAATAGAGACAGGAACAAAAGAAAAAAGGAAAAACAAAATAAGCAAACAGAATTAGATTTCTTTTTTTTTTTTTCTTTAAAACTCTGAACATTTTAAAAACAAAACATTTTTCATAAAAAAGCTCACATCTGTTATTTATAAAATTCCATTTTTATGTTTTTTTTTTTTTTTTTTTTTCCCTCCTTTTTCTCTACTGGCTCCCATTCAGATACCAACAAAGCTAATCAGACACAAGTGTTACATGTTGTACCAGTAAGTGCTAGAGTCCCTGAAAGAACATAGCAGCGATTACTTTTTTTTTCCCTAAAGACTTGGCAAGGGAGGTGTGTTTGGAGGAGGGATAGAAGGAAGAAAGGTAGCTTGAGAACAAAGAGAAGGGTGATTAATAGAGTACAGCCCTCTTTATCTTCTTTGTCTCCAGATACCAAAAATATTCAGGTGAGTAAGGAAAAAGGCAAGTCAGTGTTACATCCCTGATGAGAGCCTGAATAAAATGAAGCAGGCTTCCAGATAAATCCATTTTCTTCTTCAAATAAATATATTCAAGAAGGCACAAGCTTGTCAAGTTGGGCACTAGACTTATTTTTAAACATTTATCTAGTCAGCATGCCAAGCTCCCAGATACGCTCACCAGCAAAACTCTTAAGCTCGGTGCTTCATAGCTGCAGAAAGTCTCCCTTGTCTTTCTTGGGAAATTCACTGTTTCGGCCCTGTCTGCACACAGAAGCTGTGTTGTGCCGACTGCTTGGGCATAAGAGCACCGGCACAAATTTCCCCTCTTCCCCCACATCGTGGCTGCCATTATACCAACATAAAGACCCCATACTGGTATTATTATTCCTCGCCAGGAAAGGGAATGAATTGCAAGCACCTTCCTGACACTGTAAGTGAATTGATACCAGAAGCTGTGGACGCAGTTAAAAGACCCCCCTCGTGCTTCCCTGTAAAGTCTCCCACGCAACCGACACAGTTACACTCGTACAAAATCTACCTGTAGAGCAGGCTTTCAGGGACTAGGAATCTTTACTCCTTTTTAATCCACTTAGATTACCAGCGGCGGGCTGCTAATTCACATGGCAAAGGGCAAAGGGCTTTCTGCAAAGCACTACTTCTTCTTATAGCAGAAATAGATGAACCCACTTTCCTCCAATGAACTGATTACTTGATACCTTTGTGAGTTTTGTATAGCACTCCGGCTGTGTGAATTGCACATATCTTGGTGACTGTGAAAGCTTAACTTCCCTTCCTCCAACAATGTGCAGAGAAAGCAGGAATTTAAGTTCAGGATTGGAAATAATACAATAAGCTTCTTTTTTAATAGGTCATATTTTTGTTTTTATGCATAATATCCCACATTTTAAATGAAGAGATAAATAGAGCTTTCTAAAGCTTTCCTGAGATGTCTGTCACATTAAGAAACTCAATTCCCACCAAAGTGCCAGCACATTTCAGTGAGAAACAAATAAAATCATAAATACGTTAAGGGCTAACTTTACCCTGTTGACACAGCTACTAATCCTTGGACCATAAGGAAGTTCTTGTGAGATAGACAAGTCAATGTAAGGGAATTATTAAATATTAAAGGATCACTTTCAACTTTACATACAGAACTTGTGTCTTTAGGCACTCTGGATTTTCACTAACAGAAATTAAGCAATTCAGAATATAGGCTGTTGCAGTTGCTTCAGCTCAGCTATGCTGCAAAAGCCATTTTTAAGCATATGCTCTCTGAGTACAATCAACCATTCAGTTACATCACGATTATTTGACCACATGCAATGAAGATAGGCACTGCAATAATTCAAAGACAACAGAACTAGAAGTGATGGGAAGCTGGAGAGGTAATACGTGAAGGCAATTTGTGACCACTTTAATCCTTTTTTTTTCCTTAAACTTCCCTTAGAATTCAGGATTTTCTTTATTTTCTTTCTGGGACTTTCTTTATTTTTCTTTCTCAAAACAGTGGGAGATCTCTGAGTAATTAACTGAAGATGCTAATATTTTCAAATTTCTAATGCTGGGTGTATCAACTCAGTGACATTATTCATGTAGTTAAAATTAAGCTCATGCTTCAGTATCTGTCTGAAAGAACCAAACAGATTTTTCATTGCTCACTCAGCAAAGGAGTTACATCAGTGCTAACAAAAAGGGTTTATGCATGAACTGATTGTTAGTCATGTTCTGTCAGACTGTCAGATTTCACTTCCTCCTTGCCTGATGCTGCATCTACTAAATCTCCATTCACCTGTAGATTAAAGCAACTAGGGGAAAAGAAAAAAAAGGACTGGATTTTTTTTCTGTGAAGTGTTACCAGAAAATCTGAGTCTGGTATCAGAATGAAAAAATACTATGGATTAGTAGAGATTAAGACTACAGAAAGTTATTTTCTCCCAATATTAATTCATATATTTAAGGGAAGCCCTAAATCTGAATTTGCTTGTGCTTGCCATTCTTTCAATATATATATATTATATATTTTCAGTGAAAACTGAGATTTTATTTTATTGACGGTAAAATGCCTGTGACTGCAAAAGAAATATTGTTTTTCCAGGTTGTGATGGAGATAAATATTGCACCATCCCTCTTTTCCGTTTCTCTTCCTCAGATTTTGTTTCTGCTCCTTAGGCTATGATAAATGGTCTGGGATCCTTCAGTATCACAAGTGCAGCTTCCTTAAGTATAACATCGTGCTCTCTGTACCAGTACGCTGCCAGTGCCTACAGCAGAGTGCATACCTCCATCCAGCCTGTGTGCAGCCTTCTGAAATGCAGCAAAGCTGTAGTTATAAAGTCAGTCATCTACATAAATCAAATTTGAGAAGTAAAAATTGATAGCTGCTTGGGCGAAGCACAGAGCCAACATCATCACCAAACATAACTGTGATGTTGACAATTTCTGCTAATAATTACAATGTTGATCTAGTGCTGTATTGTACATTTCATAGGGATAACGATGTTAACATGCTGCTCATATGTAGACCTTTTCAGCTCCAGTTCCATAAATTTTATCACATGGCTGCTGCCCCGTGTACAAACAAATTCATCTTTTGTGGACCAGAAGCTAGGTTTAGGGCTTTTAAAAGCCTTATCCAAGACCCACAGAAACAAACAGATTAAATAATTTTCATCCAGTAACTGTTTACTTGGGACATGAAACGAAGAACTACTTTCTGCACTCCCACAGATGCACAAAGCTGATCATTTTGGAGATGCAGAGTGACTGCGTCCCCATACTTCATTGAAGCACAGAGGCAAGACATAGCTGAGGCCGTCAGCAGGACCCAGGAGCTAAGAGGTACTTCGGGTCAGGCTGCATAAACACAGTCAGTATTAAATCTGTATTGTTTGCTTACACCGCAGTGCCTCGGGTCTCTGAGAACCTCACCATGCTTGGCACTGTACAAGTCCAGAACAAACTTACCCAGATACAGATTTTGAATAAGGGCAACATAGAACTGTGACAGATTTAGAACATACCTGTAAAATATATTGTTAAAAATACTTTAAACTCCCCCTCTCCCCTCCCCTTTTTTTTTTCATTTTTTCTTTTTCTTTTTCTTTTTTTTTTGAGCAGTAACACCCCTCACTTACTCCTACTTTGGAGGGGAGACCTTGTAAGGAACTAAATAAATGTTTACAGAAAAGTCTTCATGACTCAACATTAAATAATTATTTAAGGTGCAAATGTTGAGAGAGCCTGAGTGCTAGCAATACATCTGAGAATCCTGATGCATCTGGAAATTTATTTCCTTTTACAGACTATGATAAAAGAAGAGAATAACTCTAAGCAAGTTTTAAAGTAAAAGAAAAATTTCACATCAAGTATCAATAGAAATGATCTGCAATCCCTTGAAAATAAGAACTCTACTAGAAACAGGGACAGAAACTCTACTGTAGTTGTTTCAGCATGAAAAACAACATAAAAGAAATCATGTGCTGTACACATTCCTTTCCTCATTCACAACTTTTATTTTCTGAAGTCAGGATTTTTAATTAGCGCTGTCTTTTCTCCATTCCTCTAGTTTGTCTGCTTATCTTAAAATGCCCATTTGCTTCTGAACAGCCTTCTTAGTTTTGACCCACTGGTGGCCCAGCTAAGCACTGAGCTAATATTGACTAATATTTCAAAATAAATTGCTCCCTCTAGTGAGACTGCTGCAGCACTGATGCTGGCAGATGTGGTGGCTCTGTGCAGCTCCACCAAGCCCGCGGCCCACGGCTGCGTTGGTGCTCGCTCCAGACGAGCTCCCAGGGAGCCTTTCCTGGATAAGGAGTGCTTGATAAGCCCTTCTGCGTTTAAAATAATATTATTTAAAAAGGGTTATGCCTCGTACATCGTTAAAGCCTTCCCTTAAACAGCAGACTGGTTAACTAGCAGACCTTTGGAGAGCTACATGAGTTCACTGAATATGGATTTCATAAGCATGTGGGTCCCATTTTCTTTTTGATTTATTAGAGCTGCTCTGGCAGCTTGATGCTGTTAGTATCTCCTGAGGGGCCCCAGACCTGGCAGAGGGCTTTGCTGTTCTGCTGTGGGGACGCGAATGTCTCTGTGTTGGGGCATGGGCTGGGCAGCCCCTGGCAGGGAGCTCTCCTCAACATGGTGAGCAGCAGGAGGTGGTTGCTGCCTTGGCACACACAGGTTCTTACGGCACTGCCAGGCTGTCATGGGCAGCAGGGTCAAACCCTGGTTGTGCTCTCAGAAGAGGCGTTTTCTTTAAAAGAGAAAAAAATGGTCTCTGTGTGGCGCAGCTGGAATAAGACAAGAATTTGGAAGAAGCTGCAGCCACTCCTGACTAGGAGATGACTGCCTCACAGAAGTAGGCCCAGGGGTTGTGACATGTCCATATGTAGCAGAATTGTCCTTCATATTTCCATTCCTGTCAGGGCAGACTCACCCCCCCCCCCCCCCACTGAGTCATGCAGCACAAATAATTCCCCAAACCCCTCCTTGCCTCCTTGCCACCACACAGAGGGACAAGGCTTTCTCCTCAAGGCTCTGCATTGTTGTGATAAAGCCCCACTGCCCCATGCTGCTGGGATGGGTGACTGATATCTGGATGCCCTCCCCCATGGGCCACAGACTGCCAACCTCTCTCGTGCTCCCCAGTCCCCCCTTTTGAACAATGTGAAGGTCTCATGGGATCACTGGGGACTGGAGAAGTGGTGTTGAACCTGAGTCTACTTCCTGCAATCAAAGCTCAGCTCACCTGGATAGTGAGGTCAAAGCAGGTGTGTGCTTGTGGGAGGACAACAGCCATGGACTGAGATAGCTGGCCCTCTGTAAATGCTGTAACGACTTAAAGGCAGATGGCAAGTTATCTTAAATAAATATTTCTTAACTTCTTTTCATTGAAGAATGAAAGAATATATCAGTCTTAAAAGCAGTGGATTAAACAAGATAAACACAAGCCTGTCTTGGAAATACTGATCCCAGACTGAAGAGCTTTGTTGCAGGCTGTTGTCAGATGAGCAGGATGATTCTGCACAGAGATGTCCTTTGGGGGAGGACGTGGCTCCTCAACCTGGGCTCTGCCATTCCACAGACCATCCTGACTGCAGCACAGCTCTTGCTGCAGCTCCATCATGTTTTGTTGAGTTCAGCGAGGCTATCTGGTAAGCTCAAGGGAAACTGCTTGTTTCCACAGCTCCTTGAAACACATTTGTGTGAATGTTTATAAAAAACTCAAGTTTGCAAGGAAGGTAATATCTTTTTAAGGAATCAGGTGCATACGTGGAAAGAGCTTTCAAATACATGGTGCAGAATGGTGTGAGTTCATGTGCACTTCTGACTGTTGCAAATCACATATGGCTGTTTTTGGAAAAAACAAACAAACAAACAAAAACGAAAACAAAAACCCAACGTTCTTTGGCTGCAAACAACTCCTTGAGGTAAAACAACCATCACTCCTGAATAACAGTGTATCTGCTGAGTACAGGTGTGCATCTTATGGCTGTCTCCAGTTCTGAGCGTTTTACTTCCTGATCCTTTATAGCAGTGCCTAGCATTTTTTGAAACATAACTTGCATTTTTAGCAGTTCCTAAGAACTCATATGGCTAAACAAAATTTTCAAAAGTGACGGAGGACCTGGTGGCTTTGTTTGTGTGTATTTTTTTTTACACGCTTACAAATTTTAGCTAAATGATAGCTGTTAATTTTAGGTTAAGGGTCTTATTCAGTGTTCCTTATCAGTGCCCACGTGTCCAGTAACCGGTGTTATTCCTAAGATCCTTAAGACAAATTTCTTTTCTTAGATGTATTTCAAACGATTAAGTACACTGTGTTGAAGCTCCGATAATTTAATGCAATGACTGCTAACTGTCACTAGAGGACGCTCTTAATACATTGTGGAGAAGCAAAACTAGGAAACCTTTTTTTCTGTGCATTCCCTTCTCTCCAACACAGGAGACTGATTTTTCTATCTTTCACGAGGAAACAAACCGTTCATTTATATTTCCATGATGCTTCTGCATAGCTATTTCCACACTTTTAACCATAAAATCATTCTAGATATTACATTCTGATGAGATTAGGCAAAACATAGATAAATTGCATATTCCTGATCATCAATATTTGTTTTTTTCCATCGTAATTTTTAAGTTGCATACTGAGAAGTATTTGAGCAATAGCTTCTAATTATAGTAGTTATGTTTTTATATATTGTAGGGGGAGAAATACCTTGCCTGTAATATAAACTGGATGCTATTATTTTTCTGGTGTTTCGATGCTTGCTGTTTTCCACCCTTAATCTTCCCCATCTGATTCGTCTTTGATAGATTGCATTCATCTCCTGCATAAGGAGTCACAACTAAAATAGTATGAAAAATATATCAGTATTTTGCTGAGAGCTCTAAAATAACTCATGTGGCTCTATTAACATCTAAAATAGGCAATACCCAGGGTAGGATATGTATGTCATCAGGACATGTACATCAAATTACTTCGGCAACTGTTATGCCTTTCTGGTACCCTATCCTGCACATTGCTTCCACATTCATTTGGTACTCTAGAAGGGTTGTTTGTTTGTTTGTTTGTTTTTCCTGAGTGAAACTGCTCATCCATTAGATCAGAATGAGCAGATTGTTTTGGGCTAAGGAGGTGTTCTCCAGGCTTTCAAAACACACAGATGGCCAAACATCTGTACTCTGCTCTGTTCTCTTTTAGCCATGCCTCTAAAGAAGTGTTTGTGGGGAGTGGTCTGTCCAGGATGCTCTGTTTTGGGAGCCGCATTGTTGCATCAGCATAGCAGCATGCTCACGTGAACAACATTCCTAATCCTGGCCCTGACTTTTCTGGCCAAGCTGCTCTGGTGCCAACTATGACATGTTATTTGGCCACATACCTGATTTCCTCCTCCTGCAATCTGATCTTTGCCATGGCTGACCTTTCCGTCGGTTATGTTGTTTCAGTGCTAATCGTGTGTTGTTGGCTCTGCTGGCTGTTCCGTATTTATAATAATGGAGTGACTGATTCAGAGTTCATTAGAACCAGTCCCTACTTGCATCAGCCTCTCTCAAATTGTGCAATGGCATGCTTCTGTTTTGTGGCTAGGGCAATACCTGAGGGTGCAGTTTGCACTGGTTCACTTTCCCGCCTGGAGCTTGTCTTTCCTCTCTCACAGTCTGGCTGAGGAGCTCAGCAGCCTGTGCGCAAAGCCTATTTTGGGCACTTGCTGGGGGAGCACATTTTTGTTTGTTTGTTTTTCTCCTGAACTAGGGAGGAGGGGGGGTAAGTCTGTGCAGCTTGAATGAAGCTTTGTTTTGTGTTGAGGAAATGAAAGGCTGAGATCTTGTCTAGCCTGACACAAAAAATGTTTCCTTCCACAGGACCGAGTCTTTTGGCTTGAGGTCCCTGACGTGGTGAGGTAAAAGAAGGGCTGCATTTACCAGAGTGCCAGAGCAGAGGAACACCCGCTACATGCAGCGGTTGGAGACCTTGAGTGGGAGGTGGTGAATTATTGTTTCTGCTGGAGAGAGTTTTTAACCACATGCCTTCCCCTTCGGGCTATTGCTCAAACCACTGTGCTATAGAATTTTGCTCCTCAACATTCCTAATTACTTAGGGCCTACTGATGCAGATCTGAGCTTATTAGCACCTCTGTTAATGACATCCATCTTTTCTTAAAGTAATGATGAAATACAAGAGTCTGGTGCTCCTGTGTTTTCAGATGCTCAATGACAGACCAAACTAGAGAGCTATTTGTTTGCTTTTAATCCTGACTATTATTTAAGCACCATGTGGGAATTTGAAAGACCAGGTTCAGTATACTGTTATGTAGAAGAGTTCATGTGCATTTCCGTGGAGGACAAAGAAGCCTTGACCTGTTTGCTTTTATTGTAAATGCTCCAGCTGATGACTTTTCATCTGTGATTTTGTACCTTTAAGCACACAGTGTTTTCTCCATCTGAAGTTACTTAACAAATGTGGGTGGCCTTAATTTCAGCTTGATGAAAGAGACTATTTACTAAAATAAATGAATCAAATCTGTGCTTGGCTACCCACCAGACACCTGCAAAATTTGCTTCCTAGATAGTCATAGCAACTATTTCAGCTCATATGAACTTGACCAGTGGCATAACAAGTTCCTACCATGATGTTGTCAGACTTTTGCTCTGGCTGATGGCTACACTGTCTACTTTCTGGAGAGCATTCTGCTCAAGGTGCAGACCTGCTACAGATACGAGATCTGTAGCTCTAGGATATGTAGTTCCTGATTGGATTGACTTACTAACCAAACTGCAGTTTGTGAGTGCATCTAACAGCAGGCAATACAGAATGGGAAAGTTGCTGTGACAGGACCTCAAATGCACTTGGCCTTGCACTCCCTGGAAGAAAATGTTATCAGTGATCAGTATCTTACCCACCGTAAACTGTCGAAAAAATCCAGAGGTACTGGAAGGTATGTTTAGAGGTCATTTTATCCATCTCCAAAGCAAAGCTAGCATGGATGGTTAAGCTCGAGTGAAAGTTGTACAGTGCATATCATGTATACAACTGCAGCATCTATTTCAAGTTGAGGCTTAAAAAGAAGAAAAATTCTGTACCCCCAGCCTTCCTCTTGCAGAGTTAGGCTCCAGTCTTCTCTCTTGTCTGAATCTCTTCCTTTCCCTGCTTCTTGAGACCACCTGTACACGTTGCTTCAGCATCATTAAATCATTTGTAGGCAGGTGTCAGCTGAGAGCAATCCCTGGACATCAATGTGTGAAGAAGAGAGAGTTGATATGGAAAGGTTTTCTGTGTGTGAGGGATTACTGGAATAAATACTTAAGAGTAGGATCTCTCAGATAGTATGTCATGGCTTTGTTTTTCAGGATTTGTTCCTCACTCACAACTTACAATATATTCCAGGAATACAAAACCTCTCAGATTTATCCGAACCAAATGCATTTCAGGTGTTCTTGTAAATAGACTTGTATTTTTTTCCAGAGCACATCTTGGAAATGTTCAGATGTTTGGGCACCCACATGAGCTTGTGAGCTGGAGGACATTTCCTTAGTCTGATCTAGTTCGATCTTCCTGAACCAGGAAGTGCACAAGTGTACATTTCAGCTGCTGAAAATGTGGTGTGAAATTGGGATACTTCCATGTCAGCTGGCTTCTGGCTAAATAGTAGGGGAAGTGAGCACAGCCATGTTTGACAGACTTTCACAGTGGGCACACACAGCACAAAATGAAGTCTTAGCCTGGAAGTATAGTATTGCCCCTGATAGCAATGGTGTGAGACCCCATCCTTCTGACCCTGCTGGGCTGGTCTCTCCTTTACACACCACAAACTGATTTTTTTCATCTTAAATCCTCAAAGCTGCTGGAAGATGCCATCACCCAAAATGAGGGTAGGTAGGAAATAGCTGTGATCACTGTAGGATGACTGTAGGGATATTTCCTAATAATGACCCTATTTCAACAGCGAGACATAGATATATGGTATTTCTTTATGTCTGAATACATGGTAGAGATCTTAACTGCTGTTTTAGAAACTGGCTCAGCTGAGGAGTTGTAGACCTCGTGGAATTTTCATCGTTGCTATTCATTTTATGTTTTCTTCTGTGAGGTAATATAATTCTGTGGGGTTTCAGTTATTTCTTTACCTGAATCATCAAGATAAAGCATTTTCATGTGCCTATCAAGTTTATGGTCTCTTGAGGCCACAGGGTTTATAGGATACGCAGCTGTGGCTGATATGAAAAAGATTTGTAAGGCCGGGGTAAGGCAACACTGGAACAGTCACAACAACAGTGGCCCCTCTTAAACTCCACACCACACTTAGGTTACTCAAAGCATTTCTCTATTCTGTGTACAATAGTTTTCACTCTGGTACAATAAGAGCAGCAGAGCCTCCAGAATCTTTGTGGGTCTAAGGGGCCAGCCAGTTCTGCACTCCCTCACTTGACTTTATCAGTGGAAATTCCTTCCTTGCTGATCGAATGACCAAGGGAAAATTATCTCTTTTTAAAACAGTTCACATTTCTTTGGATTCAGTTTCAAATTGGCGTTCTTAAGCTTATCACAGACCATTTGTAAATGCACTAGTTCCTGACCGAAAGATTTAGCATGTACCAGATTTGTTATCCATCTAGGACAAACAGTCTGAAAGAGACACATGCCATACAGAACATTCTCCATGAACCATTTAGAGGTAGCAAGAGCACTGCATAATCTAGAGAACATTATTTAAAATTGACAGGATCTTTATCCTGCTATAAAAGCAGCCTTCTTCTGGGGCTTTTGGATTTACTTCCACACTCACCTACTCACTTAAGATCAATGCAGACATCCAACAAACCTTTCTATAACATCAAAAGCACCCAAGTACTCGCCTAACATCTCTCTGATCCAGTACCAGTCAGACACAAACACTGCACATGGTCCCCCTGTTTGCTTGAGTAGAGAAGGACTTCGAAGGTGAGAGCCCATTGCTTAGTTGGCTACCTCAAATCCCCTTCTCCCTTTCAATGCTGCAAGGTCACATGCCCAGTACTTGCTCAGGCTTGTCCTCAGCTCCCTGCTCCCACTTTACCTTGGTGGTATTTTTCTGTCTCTCTCTCCAATTGACTTTCTTTTTTTCTGCAACAGTGATACATAATACTGCCAATATGTGCCCAGTGGTATGTCTGTGGGATTTGCTTGAAGGCTGCTTTTGCTAGAGCTTTCCAACACCGCAGTAAATCTTCCTGACTGCTTTCCCTGATGACAGCTTCCTACTGTAGCTAACAAGGTTGGCAAGCTTGATCCCCCTCTGTGGTAGTAGGATCTACATATAACAAAGGATAGAAATCTCTGGAAGTAATTATTTAATCTTACCTAATTCTCACAATGTCTCATACATTTCTTCCTATAGTGAATTGTGGCAGAAGCATAAGAAAGGCTGTAGGATCAATCATTTCTGCCAAATTTCATTGTCTTTTCTTAAAGGGGAAACCATTGATCTACATGCTTGAGCATCTTCATCTCAGTTCTGTATTGTTACATGCCATGCTTGGGTGGAGTTAAAAACCTTCAGTCAGAGCTTACAGCACTGGTAGTACAAAAGAAATTTCTGAACAGAGTCACAGCATTACAACATGCTGATAGTATTACAGTGTGGGGCAACCAAACCAGTTTGTGACCTTGAAACCAAGACAGGTGCCTTCTGTTCTTTCAATTCACTCCCTGAAAGAAGGAAACAGTGAAGGTGGATTGCCATATCTCTTCCTGAGCAGGCAGCTGAACAGGGCCAGACCTCTCCCCGCATCCTGATCTGCTGATGGTTCGCATCTGGATAGCTGCTTCACTCTTACAGTTCTCTGAGTGTCAGGGTGAGTGGTAAGGAAAGCTGAAAGAAATTGCTTGGCCCATTGCTGACTCTGGCTTGTAGAGAAGCTGGCATCTACATTAAGTTGTTACCACTGTTAGTCAACACCCTGTCGTGTTTTGTTTACACGAGGTAAATGGCTGCTGACATTTTCCTTTCACAGAATGACTGGCTTGGTCACCAGATCTGTCTGGACTTGTCAAAACTGTTTGGGTATCTTGGGAGAGGCCCAAATTTTTACCAGCCTGAAATCTCCTGGAGGAATGGGGTAAAGTCTTTCCACCTGGGCATGTATATGCTTCTCTTGTATCCCAGAATTTCTGTGCATTAGAACCATCTCTTCAATGCTATCCCTTGGAATGGATGAAGGAAAAACAAGTGTTATTCCATGCTTCTATCAACCCATCCCTCTGTAGTTTCCAGACAGTTGTGCCTCACCTCTCTCAGATATACCTAAGGGAAGATGCTTACAGTCCTGCTCCCAGGGCACTCAGACAGGAGCTGGCTCAAGCTGACTCACTCCTGCTGCTCCTTTCCACTCAGAAGAGCAGGGAAGAAGGTTATGAGGATGGTGCTGATGCTGATGTGTGCTATCTGTGCCGTGTCGGAGCACAACCAAGGGCAAGCAGGCAGAGATGCCCCAGTGCCTAGCAGTGACAGAGGGACTGGGAATGGAGAGTCATTTATTTTCTTCCTCTGCTTCTGCAGTGGACTGCATTGCTTCCTCTACCTCATTTTGCTGTATTTTTGTAGTTCTTAAGAAACGGTAAAAAAATTTTCCCCCTTTGAAGTCACTACAGATGTATGTATCATATAGCTGGACTATGAAATAGCTGCTTTTCTGTATGTTTTCTCCTTTATTAGAAAAAGGCAATTTTCCAGGTAGATTTTTGAATTTTATTTTTCCTTAAGAAAAGAGATAAAGTACCATCTGTCTTGTTTGCAGTAACTGCTGCCGTAAGTTCTTCTTTTGACAAGACTTAGAAGTAAGACAAAAATAACTGAGACAACTGCTTTCCTAAGCTACAGAATCTCAACTGATAACATTGAAAAAGAAGCCGATAATATTGATCACTTGTGTATCTGTAGTTAAACTTCCAGAATCAGTGCAGAAAGAAGCTTAACTGGCCTTTTTGCAGTATAAGAACGCAGAGCTAAATTCCAAATGTAAAATTTTTATGGATATAAATATGGGGGATGATTTTCAGACAAAGTTAGTATTTCTGCTTAATACCCAAAGGTCCCACAAGGTGCACTTGGAAAGGAATCCCTGAGTGTAGTAGGTATACTTCTGTGTGAACCAAGAAGTAGATTTTCAGAGTGGTTCATGGAAGATCTGAGACTAGCTTGATCGCAAAGGACCCCAATTCTGCCATCACTTCTGCCTTGAATAACTTGAAATATTTGTTCAGGGAAATTAATATTTCAAAATATAAAGCTATTCATGTTCACTGGCAGGATCCAGGATAAGCAGCTACACAAACATTGCTCTGGCACTAGTCTCCTGAATGTCTGTAGAAAAAAATGTTATACCTTGGTCCTCTAAGTTGCCTAGTTGCGAAATCCACATTGCTAAATATCTGAGGATCTGCATGCCCAGAATGAGTGCCTGATGTTTTTAACAAAGACTTCAAGGGCCTCTTCATGCCTCTAGCCACACTCGTATCTCCTCCCTGTTTTCTTTCAGCCACTGAATATTGTTCTTCACCTGCTCAATTGACTGACTCCTGGACGATTCTCCTGCTCCAGCATTAGGATATTTCTCAAAGAAATACTCCATCTGGAAAAGAAAGAAAGAACTGACATGAAAAAAATAACACTAGTGTTGAGCAAGTATGTTTTTATGGGGACCAGATAAATGCAGTTTTGACTAAGTGAAACGTTAAAGTTCTGACTAGTAGTACTGGAATAGTTTTACAGTAATCCATGCTGCTATACACACTTGGTGAATAAAAAAACAAGCTTTCCAACCAGTAGATTACAAAATATGCTGACATAAAACCAAGAGAAATGCTGGCACAGTACCTGCCAAAGCTGGAGGTCAGTGTTGAAGTTTTGGGTGATAGTTACTATGCGACCAAGGGTTCTATCATTGATAGTGAATCTAGGAAAACGAAACAAAACATCAAGCAGCATTTGATGTAAAACTGTTCAAAATAAAGGGCACAATCAGTTATCTGAAGCTTAAACTTCTAAATGCAGTACAACAGAACATGCACCCAGATTTCGGTGTTTTTGGAAATACTTGAAAAATAGTGCTCCTACAGAATATCTATACTGTTCTAAAATACTTCTACTAATGGAATGATCTTTTCTGTTTGTTTTATTTTGCTTTGCTTTTTCATTTCACAGCCAATAGCTTATTGTTTCATATTGGAAATAGTTTAAAGACATTTTTTTCCTCCCAGGACGTCCTGCTGTTTTGGAACCAAACTGCTGAGCAACAGAAATGCAGTCTGGTTCACAGCTCTAGACTATCAGGTGTGTTTGGCTTCTGTGCCTTCACACGTTGTTTAAAAGGAAGGAGAGAGAAGAGTAAAACTAAATGGTGTACTCTTAATTCAGCTGCTCATCTTCACCTATGCTGGTTGCTATCACCAGCAGAAGGAATTGTAATATTACCTCTCTGTGCACCAATTTATTGTTATGAAATCCATAAAAAGAAAACTCTATATCAGAGTGGAGACACAACTATTGCAGAGTATTTCCATCCAATTACAAGATTTCTACACATTGGTAGAACTTTTTATATTTTTTAAATCACAGTTTCTTGGTAGTGGTCATTTAGGGAAAGAATGTTTTTTAAGTTAGTGGCAAAATATTTTTTCATTGCAGGTGGTCATGATTGTATTGAATATGCTTTTTTTTCCATAATACAAAGAAGCTGACTATAAGAACTGCTTGCTTTTACAGAAACTATAGAATGATCACAAACTCTACCTTTCAAGAAGAAAAAAAAAGGCAATGATTATAGCTGTAGTGAAAATGTAGGACCTGGCATATGAGAAGATACACAGGTGGATGTAGATCTAAAATTCCAAATGAGTTCCTTAGCATACCTGTCAACTAAGTATTCCCAATTAAGACGAATCCAGTCCCAGGCCATTGTTTTTCCATAGGTATTATAGGAAATGTATCTCACAACTGTGAACACATCTTGGCTTTTGATGAGGCTGGAGTTGAAGACGTATTTCAGATACCTAAGAGAAATCCCGTAAGAATCTATCTGTTGAAAACTGTATCAAGAGATAATAGAATACTGAAAGAAACCTGAATAATTAGACATCTCCTGAGAAAAGAAGCAGAGCTTATGCATCTCTAGCTTCTTCAAAATACCTAAAAGACAGTAGTATTTCAGTATTTTAATCATGCAGTGAAAACAAAGTTGGAGCAGTCAGCAACCCGTCCAAACATCAGAAAGTAGTGGTCCAGGCTATAAAGATCTTATAGGGACCATGAGGACACATGCTCATGCTGAAAGCTGAGCTGTTGCTTTGTTTCTGATATCCTTATTCACTCAAATGAATTAATTTGGGCACAGCATGTCTGCAAGTGCTGCAGTTGTTCTCCCACTCACAGCAGAAATGATTTTGACTGACAGAGGAGGGGACCCTTATCATGCACACGTGCAGGGCGATGAGGAGCATGGTCTTAGCTTCATAGCAGCAGCTGTAGAAGACCACCCTTTGGCTGTCATGTGCTGGGATTAAGGCTCTTTCTTTCTTTCCTATATGCTAGCGACTGGAACAATTTTCTCAACCTGTTTGCTCTTTTTCCCTCCTTTATTATTTTAATAGTAAATAGATACATTCTCCCTAATTTAAGAGTAATTTTTTATTTTCTGCAAATTTAGGTTGATCTAGATTATTAATTTACGTCCTCATCCTGACAGTGATTAGTTATCAAATGGCTTTAGGTTATGGCTACAAAAATTATGAATAGAGTTGCCTACTACCACTAATCTAACTATCTTTTATATTTACTCTTTCCTTATTCCATCTTGTCTGAACTTGGAACTCTTTCAAGCAGACCGCTCCATTTTGTGGTATTTAAACAAGGCTCCTACAAAGAGGTAAATGGCTCCAGTGAGGGCATTTGCCAGAAGCTCTGCTGTATGGTACAGCTACATACCAAGGTGTGCATCCCAGAGTGGCAGCCTGGGGAGATGCTCACCTGGTCTGACAGCTGCACAGAACAGTACAGTATCCAGATTCCCCATTGCTGAATGCAATTTTTCCCATTGATGGGTTCCTGTTCCTGGTCTGGGATGAACAGTGCTCTAGAAGTCATGTCTTTCTTTTCTAATTATAGAGGAAATGTAGAAAAAGAATCTTCTCCTGATGCCTCACTATTAGGCAGCTAAAGTTACACAGGGCATTGTTGGAAAAGCTGAGGGCTGTTGATCTTTTGCAGAAGCTACCATGTGTTCAGTATCTGTTCACTAACGTATCAAGGCTTTTTTTCTACTATAATGCAGTCTCAGAGGTGGGTGTTAAATAACGATGCTTGAAAATGTGCTGCGTTCTGCATGCTGTAATATGACAAAAATGCACAAGAAAGAGGAGAAATGAAAGAGTAAACAGTGAATAGTTGCAGCTCTAGGGAAAGAATGATCCTTGTGCATTGAAATCACCTGTCCAAAAGGGTGATGTTAGTCACCGATGCCAGGCCATACAGGAGTTTTTCTTTTTCTTGTGCTAACGAAGTTTCCTGGTATGTCTTGAACATGTAATTCCATGATGACTCATTGCCTGAATTCTGCATCCCATAGCGGTATACCAGGAGTCTGAGATTTACATCAATGCTAGAATAACAAAAAAAGTATTTTAATATTCTTCCCTCTTTTTCTGCTGGAGATTTGTGACCAAGTCACTTTGCCAGGACCCATGAGAACTCACGTTTGTCCTTGTAGCCATTGCTCAAACTGCTGAGAAGCATTGTTAAGAGATTCTGCATCATTCATACGGCATGCAAAGCCTAGAACAGCTGCACGAAGAAGCCTTTAAAAGAGAGAGAAAAAGAAAAAGAAAGATTTGCCTTAGCACTCCTTGAATCCATCAATAATATGATAAAAAATAGTAAAAATATTGTTCAACCTGTCCAAATGGCTTCCAGAATCAGTCCAGCTCAGTTTATCCACAATGGGTTTTACCAGAGCTTGAAAATATTGCTGAGGTAGAAAAAGAGAGATGGTTATTTGTATAGGTTTCATTGAATAGCAGTATATTTATAATTTATTCCCTTTCATTTTCCAAGAACTACCATATCTTAAATGAAAAGGGATACAAACACACATGCAGATGATCTTTTCAGCTCACCATGACATGTCAAATCTGAACACGTTTATGCATTCTTTCTTGCAACACTGATATGCAAGTAGAACAAAAGTCACCCTGCTTCTCTCCGGCTTTGTCTTTGCCCCAAAATGAAAGCCAGGGCATAGCAATGGCACACTGCCATAACTTTTTCGCAAGGGTAATCTTGACTTGAGGACATAGTTATTTTAGTGACCATTAAATCATGTTCAGCTTCAGGTCAACTATCAAATCTTCTGACTGCCATATTGAGATACAGTCATCCTTTGTGCTGAGGACAGGTGCCAGAGCTCTTGCTGCCCTGTACATTCTTATTTGTTGTATGCAGGACAGCCTTGACAAACAAGTCTCTGTACTGTGACTTATGGTGATTGATTATAAGAATAAGCAGGCATAATTTATTTCCTCCAAATGCATAGACCTGAGCTGGCAGTTCAGGTAATTCAGAAATCAGTGCTAAGCAGTTTTCAGCATTTCTTTAAGAGTAGAGTAACAAAAACTAATTACTGATAGCTCAGCAACACTGAAAATCAATCAAACTTCAATATTATTGCCATTACGGATTCTCAGCTGTCAGATCCATTGATCCCATGCAGGAATATATTTTTGCTTCATCACCTGAAACTGGAGGTAGAGATCTGTATCGTCTTCAAGCATGTCTGCGATGTAAGTCACAGCTGATATAGCTCTGTGCCAAGGTAAATAATCTGTTTCATTTACTAGGTATTTTGTGAGCTCCAGGGGAACAGAGTAATTCACAAGTCCAGCTCTGAGAAGGGAAAAAACAGAACTTGTGTTATTTTGATGGATTTGGAGAACTTACTTCTTTAAAGATGCCGGAATACTACTCACTTTAGAAGGTCTGAAATAATAAATTTTAGGAGGAGAAAAATAGTCTGGAATGGAATCTGGGAGGTGTTTTTCAAAGACACCACCGAGAATCACTTTTGGTCAATGCCTAATTGCAGGAGCTCTTGCTGTAATGAGGAAGTTGCCCATATTATGCAGGGGCCCAGAGCTCCCAGAAGTGAGTAGCCTGTAACTGACTACACTAAGTCCAGTCATACAAAAGAAATCATTAGTTCTGTAGAAATACTGAAGCGCTGAGGAGCTTCAGACTTAGAGGTTGTTACAGAGCTCTCCCAAAGTTTATCTGTATCAGTGAGTTTGGGTACAAGAGCTAGGAGTTTCCAAGCACATTTCTAAGAAAGATATCTGAGGTGGTAGTAACTTCCTAATGCCATGCTGTGCATTGTAGGCATTACCTCTGATTTTCAGAATGCATAACTTCTTCTGAAGTGCTTCTATCATCGTTTTCTATGTGATAAAAGTACTCCTTTCTGAAACCTCTGCAATTAAAGAGGTTTTTTTCCTCCACCAAGTAGAGAGGAGCATTTCTCTTGACTATGTTGATACTGCAAGTTAACAATACATACTCTTATTTGCTTTATTTGCTCCTTCTAGAGGGCAACGTAAGGTGAGAAACAGGACAAATTCAGAAATTATCTTTTGGCCACTGGATTCTAGTTAATAGAAAATGGAAAGTGAAAAACTTCTGTTGAACTCTGCAGGGAATTAGTTTACCTTGCTAAGGAAAAGGCATCATCCAAAATCCCTGCACGGTCAGCAACTGAAAAAGTCTATACAAAAAGAGGATGAGAGTCATTAAGAATACATGGATTATTTGCAGGAAACAAACAAGCAAACAAACAAACAAACAAACAACCTGCCTTTATAAACCTCTGTTAGAGACCAACCAGATAGATTAATATTGTGGCACTCACTTTGTGGTTGCTGACCAGAAGATTCGTCAATTCGTTCCAGTTTTGACTATCATAATTGACACGATAGAATCCAATGTGGTCTGGATTAATGTTCAGAAAGGCACTATCAGGTGATGTTATTGTAATTCCTGAAAAACAAACAAACAGTGATTAGTTGGTGCATCTTAAATAACACAGAACTCACTGGAGATACCTTGATTCCAAAATACCTTGATTCCAAATATTTGGTTTTAATGAATATCAAAATAAGAGCTAAGCCTCAACTTAGTTTTTTGTTTTTTGTTTTTTTTTTTGATTTTTTTTTTTTTTTTAGTGGCTTTGAGTAAAGATTAGTTAATATGGGCATTATGAACTGGATATCAACACCTGTGTTAAAATGGTGAGTTACACTGGGGCAGCTGGTTTGTTAAATTTAAAATGGACACCTCTGCGATTAGACTGAAGAAGGATACTGAAAATCTTTGTCTATTTATTACTCATAAAAGAGCCGAGGAAGTTTACCTGAAGAATCAGAGGCGTTGTAGAATGTGTAATCTGTTGAATTCCCCAGTCCCCATTTCACTGGTATATTCCATTTGTAACTGAAATTATTTAAAGGGAAAGAGAATCAAATTATATTTGAAATCAAATACTAAAAAGAAGACTCCAGCGTATGCTTTTATTGGGCTAAATGTGTACATCACATTTTATGAAGCAACTGTGTGTTTGTGCATATATTCATCTACCAAATATCCCTCATAATTCACCCTCCCTAGCTTTTTACCAATAGCTGTTGTCTATGTTACAAAGCCATTTCTGTACTGTGATACTCTATTCAGAGAACAAAATGTCAGACATTGCTGTGGTATGATTGGGGCATTTATATTCCCTGAAAAGTAAAGTAAAAAGCGTGAAATGTCTGAGTGTGTTCATGTTCTAGAGATGGAGAATAAAAATAGCTTCTCTTATATTTCCTATTTATAGAAAGTTCTCAAATGCATCTGGTGGAGAAAGGGAGTAGAATATGGTTTTGTCCAGAATCCAATGTTGATGTGTTAGTCTAAGTTACTGCAGTACTTTGTTGATCATGTGCCTACAGAGAATCCTTTTTTTTTTTTTTTCCTAAGGGTATCAGTGTGTTAGGGCCATATCTTTCTGAATACAGCCTCCCCCTCTTGGTAACTGTGCTGGAGAGAGTAATTACCCATAATCAGAAATTGTGCAGATGAATTTCTGGTGTGCTGTGCTGTGTAGCTTATTATCATAACACTGGAACGTTCAGCTCTTTTAAGTAGCATCTTCATGTCACATCAGATAATAACAAGGAGCACAGCAATTAATTTAGTAAAAGATGATTGCACGTGGATGACTCATGTCAGTGTTAATATGTCCAGGGCTCTGTGCAGATACTAGTTAATCTTCACAGTGCTCACTTGAAATAAGTGGCTAAGTGTTATTAACAAGTGGTTAAGTGTTATTAAACCTTTTTTACAGATGAGAAAACTGAAATACCAAATGTGACCTTACTTCTCACTCTTCACATCTGTGAGTAGTCACAGTGGCTAGATGCAGGCTTCTCAGTCTGGGCTGTGCCCCATATCCAAATGTGTTGAGAATAGTTTGAAGGTTAGACACTAAGGCTGTAAGAGAGCCACAGCACAGCCTGACCAAGACTGTGAAGGGGCAGGCAGTGGAAGAGGATGGCAGAGCATGCTGAGAGCATGCTTGCACAACTGCCTACATAGTGCTGCTAAAATTATTAAGCCCTTTTGGGTAGTCACCTGCTGTTAGCATCCATTTTAGCATATTACAGTCCAACCCAGGGAGATTTCTCTTCTATATAAACACCTTTGTGACAAATGCGATAATAGGAAAACTTATTTACAACTGTGTATTAAATGATTAATTGTTAATTTTCAGGAAATACCAAAATGAAGATGATTGTATGCCCTGTTGTCTCCATGAAGAAACATCAGCTATTGTTTTGTATCTTCTAAAAAATATGTACATATTTAAAGGGACTTATACTCGTTGAGTTTTTACGAGTTCTCTTATGTAGCTTATTGCAATAGAATTTAGAGAGGTTATTTTTTGACCAGAAGCCTCAGTATTGAGTTTCCTCAAGAGAAAGCATGTAAAAGATTGTTTTTTTAAAATGGCTTGCAAATGCATTTAATAGGGGAGGGATTTTATTTAGTTTTCATTATATGGTCTTGGGATTGCACATGGAAATGCTTTTTCCGAGCATCAGATATAATAGCTGTGTTCTCCCAGCTGTGCATATTGAGGTCACATTCCTGATGTGCTATGGTGCAGTTACGTATTTGCCCAGTAGCACTATTTTAAAAGCACAAGATTTCAAACTTCTTTTTCTTTTGAGTGTCAGCATTTAGGGGAGGTCACTTTAGCCAAACAAGCTAGAAACAAACAGGCAGACCAGGATACCACACCTGAAATTTTCAACAAACGATCTCTAGCAGAAAGAATTATCTAGAAACTTGAACTCAGACAGAGGAAATGAGAAGTATGTGGGAAGGAGACTGGCTGGTAACATGGGCAAGAAATACCGAGGGAGGCTCTTTGAGGGAGGCCTCTTACAAGGATAAAGCATATACAAGGCTTAATAGTTTTCACTGGTTAAATCAAAACCCTGCATCCAGACATTAAGTGGCCTGTCCCATTTTGATGTAGAATCTCTTCAGGACCTTCCTCATCCTCATCTGTGAGGCTGTAAGTGGGAGGTACTGACTTTCAGTAGATCAGCTTTTAGGCAAGAGGTTAGGTCTGTCCCAGGATAGATAATATCAGCATTAGGATATATGTATTATTGCAGTTAATTTTCAAGTCATTTATAAACATTACACAGTCAAAATCAGATTCCGTCCTCATTTTAGGAATAGTATAACAGTATAAAACTCAGCTTCCCAACAGGCTAAAGCAGGAACCATGCTGGGATTTCTACTCAAGAAATAACAAATGGCAAGGTACTCCAAGTCTTGAATTCAGGCAAAAGGATTCCTGAGTCTGCTATCCCAGATCTTAGTGCAGTAACGCTAAGTTTAACAATGTTAGCCTGAGCTAAATAGAAAGAAAACAGCTCTGGGTAAGACTCGGTATTATTTATTAATGACTAACTATTTCACAGTAATTTGTGCTTTTAAAAGATGTAGAGAAGATCCTGTATTGTGTTATGTTATACATCCTATGTCATGTAGGAAAAGGAATAAGTTTGTACAGTGTAAAATACCTGGATCATGACATCTGATTTCTGGGTAGAGACAATTTTGTGGCAGTTTTCTTTATTCTGACAGACTGTAATTTGCAGTACTTCAGCAGGTATCTTGCAAACATCTGAGATGTCTGCATATGGAAATGAGGTCTTGTGAGAGACCCTGTCCAATTTCATTCTATGGTGGTTGATGATGAAGCCCTGATTCAAAGGGCTGAGGCTGTCCTAAATTTGTAATATTTCATCTAAATTCCTGCTATTAAAAAACAAAAAACAAGCTCTGAGTTTACCAAGAAAGTAAAAACTGCCTATTTGTATGTCAGTAAGAGGGTGTATATTTTGGACAGGTATTTACAGCAGGGTCTTACCCAAGATCAGAAGGAGGATATGAAGCATCTGCACTGGGATCCAAGAGAAAACGTTTCTGTGTAAGTACTGAATTACTTCCCATCTCCAAAACAGGGTAGCCCATCTGCCTTGTCCATGTGTCCATGACTTCACTCACAGGTTTATTACTTGCCTGTGAATGATGGGAGAAGGTTGCAGGGCAAAAGCAAACTCAGGCCAAAGAGAAAAAAAAACAACAACGAAAAACAATCTCTAGCAGAAAGAATTATCTAGAAACTTGAACTCAGACAGAGGAAATGAGAAGTATGTGGGAAGGAGACTGGATGGTAACATGGGCAAGAAATACCGAGGGCTCTTTGAAGGAGGCCTCTTGCAAGCTGCAAGATCTCTCTCTTTTTTTTTTTTTTTTTTTTTTTTTTTTTAAGCAATAGAACAGGATAGGAAGGACACAAAAAGACTTCCTAAAGCTAGAAGTTGCATTGCAGCATGCTTTGTTTCAAGTGTGAATGGGGAGCCGCTGTTATCACCAGCAGCTAAACTAATGTAAGATTGGTCTGTTCTGTGGACCAAGAACTTCTGTTCAAAAGGCTGGAGCTGGAGAAAGTTGCTTTTGCCTCTCAGACTTCTGAGTGTGAGGGAAGGGTTATGCTCTGCATCCTTTTTTAGATAAACTTGGTGATGTGAAGATGCAGAAAATCAGAGAGAGCTTGTAGTTGAGTAGGAAGAAGCATGAGATCAAGAAGAAAAAGGGAACTAGAAAGGGGACACAGGTGCAACTTGGGTTGGGTGAGTGTCCACCCTGAGTGAAGGGAGGGAAAGGAAATAGCATTAGGGAAGAACCTGGTTCTTAGGTAGACTTCTAAAGGATAATGAGATAGAAAGAAACAGGACAGCAATACAGAAAGGGAAAGATCAGAAAGTGCTGTGGCACAAAACAAGCACGCTGAGAATTGGAAAATAGAGATGGAGACAAGCACCAAAATTAGTTGGTAATTTATAATATTGAGAGCTTTCAAACACGTGAATCTGGTTAGAGATGACTGAGGATGTGGTGTGTAAGTTTGTGGTGAATGAGGAATGTTTTCACCCATCAAATGAGTGTGAAATGCAGAAGGGATGTTTCAGAAGCAGGCTGTTTGTTAACAAGTTCTCTTTTCTTTTTTCTTATTCCACTCCCCACACTCTTGTGCCAAAGATAAAGAAATAATGTAAAGTTCCTAGAAATAAGTTATGCTGTAATATGCTGGGAGGCTGCCTAGCTTGTGATCTCTCATTGACAGAAGAGCCATAGAATATAGAATGTTTAGGAAATTGAAATCAGTAGAGTGAGACCTGGAATTTGTATAAGTGAGAGTTTGGATACGTACCATTTCTAGAGCTTCCCAGAAATCTTGTGTCTTGGCATTCTGGAAATGGTGGTTCTTCAAATATGCCTAGGGGGAGGTAGAAGACTGTGAAAATACTATCAGTTCTTTCTTTGTCTCCTATGAAAACAGTGCATGTATTCAAATAGGATCAGTTGCGTGGAGTATCTGTGGGTGACATTTTATTGAACCTGGAGAGACCTTAAGCTGTTTGTACACTGGTTTATTTCTCCATCTTTACAGGCCACAACAGAGCTCCTGCACAATACCCCTGGAATGTTTTAGGCTGTCCTAAAAAAGGAGATCTGTTGCCTTAATTTCATGAGTACAGGAAGCAAACAGTTGCTTTAAGCGATTCTTCTAGCTTTGCCTAAGGTGAAAGTATGGAAAAGTTCCTCAGAAATACTGAAAAGGTCTGTTAAATAAAAAGAAGCATTTTCTAGTGATAATGTTGTAGGTGGGAAAGTATTGAAATACTTTAAATCACTCATAATATATTATGATTTATTTATCGATATACACACTCCTACATATGTATCTACACATATTTTCCAGATGAGAACTTCACATCTTATGAACAATTTTGTTAAGTATATACATCTCAAGGAGAAAACCAGCAAAGTAAAAAATAATATTAGGGAAGATAAAGCTGTTCACTGAAGAGATGTTTCTGTCAGAGCGTAAAACCCCTTGATGCATCCATCTTGTATTACCACATGATTAAATGGATTCATATTCATCTGATAAACTTCCTTTTTATGTATCCCATAATGAAAGTCAGCACTTTTTGTGTGTTCTTTGTATTTCATTTGAATGGATAGCAGCACACTCTGCTGCAATTTTCTGTAGAACGAAAGAGGTTGTTCTAATGGGGAAGCTATTTCAGGAGATTTCTCTAGCTGTGGAAGCAGAGAAGTCTGGTCACCTCTAAGCTGTGGTCAAAATGGAATTGAAAAAAATAGCATTATAAGAAATAATGGTGTATCTGCCAGCTTTAAACACTGTTCCTATCCTGTGCCCCTTCTGTCGGTTTAATGCGTGCTTTCCTACCCTGTCAAGTGGACCTCGTGAGATTTAGTCAGTAGATGGTGCTGTTTGTCTCATTGTTAGCTGCAGCTACCTGTTTTTGTGTTTGGAAAGCTGGGAAAAGAAGAAGCTTTTATCTTTTGTGGACAAGGTGGTTTTCCTATATCATAGGACTGTCCTGACTGAATGTATGAAAGGAAAAAACAAGGAAAATACAACTTTCCTGTAGTTGCCCATAGATGTGCTTTCCAGAAGGGAAGGAATTAAAAGCGTATTTGGTAAATCTGCATTGTAACTTTCCAGAGACATCAGATGTTAATTTAATGGAAAGAGCAGATAACCTTATTTCTAGATGGTCTTCTCTATGCTATTTTCAATTTCTGTAGTTTAGTAGCACCATTTTTTTTTACAACCACAGTTTACACCTGTAAGAATTTTCCTACAAGCTGGCTGGGGTTGGCTAGTCTCATGAAGCTGCAGATATGCTTTACAGCTGAATGCAGGAATTCTAGCTGACAACAGGATCAACCCAACAGTTTAAGAAGTTCCTCTGCTATGAGCTGTCATAAATTTTGGTTCTCATTGGCAGACTATCAAATCTTCCTGCAGTTTGTGTTCCTGTTTTGTGGGAGAGTGGAGCTTTACTTTGACATTGTCCTCTCAGCACTGAAATAAGCTGAATGTTTCTCCCACTAATAGCAGAATTTCTCATATTTGCTTTTTGAATAACGACTTTGCTACTGCCCCATGAGGAAGGGCTGCTTTCCTGGCATGTTTTGGTGCTATTCATACCTGACACCCTTTCTGGAAGAGTTCTGGTGTAATCCAGTCTTGAAGCATCCTGAGAATTGATGCACCCTGAGGGGAAAGGGAAGAAGGTCATTCCACACTGCTTTAACATCACATTTACATTCACCTGAAAAGCAACATATGAATGAATATTTTTTAAAGCAAAAGTAGAAACTATCCGTCTAACAAAGGATGTGTTTTATCTCATTCCTTTGCAGCACTGCCTGCACAAAAAACTGATTCTGCATGTGAGAGTTGGTCTTTAGCAGTGATCAGATGCCTGCTGCTGGGGGTGACTATGCCACCACTCTGCCTATTAGTATAAGTAGGGCTCCCTGTTGCACTTCAAATAGGAGCCAGTCCCATCCAGCCACAGCTTGAATAAGGAAGCAAGTTCTACTGTATGCTCAGCAGATAGGGAACTAACACACTGCAATTCTGGGGGCATCACATAGTGGGGATGTCAACTCCATATTCAGAATGAATTTTGCTGATTACTGATGCAAAAGCTTTAGTTTCTGAAGCAGGGTAGAACAAGGATCAGAGAAGAGACTGACTTTGGTGTCTCAGAAATAACTAGGACCTCGAAAGAAGAAAGACACAGAGGGAATGCAGATGAAAGAAGCAAAGAACAGTGCAGGTCAAAGAACAATGTAGGCAAAAAATGAGGAAAGTGAAAAGCAATGCAACACAAATCTAAAATGCAAAATATGATTTGGGGATTAGTGTGTTTTCATTTTTCCAACTAAATCAAATGGCAGCTGAAAGCCTAATACTATGAATGGTTTAAAAATCCAGTTGTCCCATGAAAACATAAATGTTACATATGAGTTCTTGGTAAATCCTGTCTCCTTTATTTATGTGTCTGAGAATAAAAACTTGGCTGCACTCATCTAAGGAAAGTAACTGAAGAGGTATGCCTCAGAACCAACTGTTGTTGTGAAGTCAAGGTGATTAGTAGATGATACTTTCTCTGATATAGTAACAAATCTATTTGACACAAAGTATGTTCAGTAAATGGTTGAATGAAACTTAGCCACTAATGAATATCTGTTCTTTCATAAGGCTACTGATGATTAACAGTGATCATAAGGCTGTGTGTGTGCAGTAGGGTATCTCAGCTTTATCTATGAGCCACTTCTTATGTGATATAACCTCTCACAGACCATCCCCTCCCATTTATAATAAAAAGTCAGAGGAGAATTAAGCACTTGTGCAAGCATTTGAGGCCCGTGAAGTTTTATTTTCCTTTAATTTGCAATGCATAGTTAGTTGATGTATCTTAATACAGTTGCTTTTCGGTTTTTTCTCATGTCCATCCTTTGAAGTTAATAACAGAGCATATACGAGGAAAAACCCATGCTAACAAAATTACTAGTTATAGGAACCCCAGTGTTTTCTTCTCTATATTTCAAATATTTGAGAAGATTCAAGAAAACAACCTTAACTTGAGTAGCTGACATCTGATAGTATCTCTACTTTTTTGACTGAGTTAGAGTGATTATCAAGCATATGATTGGACTGTGTGTAGTGGAAATGTGGAACTTTTAATCCTAAGCTTCTTTGGCTGGGAGGTTCCGAAACTGTGGGGCTCCCAAGAGAGAATTTCCAGCAGAACTCTTAAATATTTGTTTACTAGAAAGGTAATCAATGCTTGAATTACAAAGATTTTTTAAAAAATCATTATTATTTTAACAAGACTTTCTGCACTAAGAGGGATGATTAAACTGGAATACAATTATTTATATTAATTCTGCATTCACCCATCTCTGTTCCAGTGTGGTTTTTCTAGTGCATAATGCCGTCCTGATCATGCAGAAGCTAGAGGTTCATTTACAGAACACACTACAATGGCTCCACAGATCCTGAGGCATTTCATTAGACTTCTAGGATCATATAAGCCTTGTAATTGCTATGGTAAAACTAACAGAACATTCCAAATTGTGCTTTATTTGTTTATTGATGGATATTATCATGAGGAGATTGTTTTTCTAAGAAAAATGCTAAAGAGAAGCCAAAATAAGACCAAACAGAAAACAAGTTAATTTTGTCATGCATTTATATATAAATACCAGCAGTAATTTGAGCTAAATCTACGTGAAGACTTTCTCATTCAAGCCAAATTATATCCTAAGCCAAATTATATCCCAAGCAGAATTTCCCAAAAAAATCATTATTTTTAAATTTTTTTTTTTTTTAAAAAAAAAAAAAAAAAAAAAAAATAAATCATGTGGCAATTATGTAGGCACAAGAGATGAGTTGAAGCTATGATTTTTTTTCTCAATTATTATTATTATTTTTTTTTTAGACTGCGCAAAGATGTGCCTCTTGCTTAGGCAATAAAATACATTTTGGTCCTGTGTATTTGATTTAACTCTGGATGTTTCCTTGATTTTCATTAGCTTGATTTAAGAAGTCAGTGTTATACAACATAGGTTTTAGTATGGTTTATGATTTGTGTGTGAGGAATTTATGATGCAATAAATACTGATTGTATTGTTGGATAGAGGATTTAACAGTTGAGAACAGAAAAGTGATGGAAATGGATGGATCAAGTCTAGCTAATAAAAGTAATACCTAAGGCTATAGATTTTAGCTGAAGCACGAGTTAGCTAAAATCAATGAAATACATACTTTTTCTCTAGTTGGAATGAGAACTTGGAGAGGAACAAGTGGAACTTAACAATGGGGGATTTTGCATGTTCAGTGAAAACATCAGATAGAAACCACAGATAATCATAAGGAAGCTGTCAATACAACCATGTTTATCAGCATCATAAGCAATATGGTATGGGAGATGACTGCTTGAGCTCTGCAGCACTCAATGGACAGTGTATTTAACATCTTCCTGTTTAGGGACAGTGCTTGTAGAGTCTGGAGATAGGCCACATTTGTTCAGACTTCTAGGGTGCCTGGGATCCTTCGATCCATACAAGACGAAAAATTATTTTCCTATTTTCACTGCTTGATTCCCTGCCTTGCTTCCTAAAAATAGAAGTTATGGTGTCCCAGAGTTGCCCCAGGGAAGACAGAGAGCAGACACATGGACATCTGCCCTTGTATTAGACTGTGTCTTGATTTAACTGGGCTGCATCAACACATCAGGTGGGGGGAGAGGGAGCTGTTCAGTGACAGGCTTAATTTAATTCAAACTCTAGTAGCAGATCCTGCTGGTATCAGTGACTACTCTCACCATCACTTTTGATTGAATCATCAATGATAACAGGAAACATCCCAGAGAAAAGCTCTGTGCAAACACAGCCCCTGCTGGCTTAGGAACTGTGGCTATGAACTCCTCTGACTTTTATCTCCTCTCCTAAGCCTCCACTTTCTTTGCAGGCGAAGTCACTGCAGGAGGATGTCTTACCTTACTGTAGGATATCCCATCAAACACAGAGGTGATTTCAGCTGGGGTTGATACGTCAACCACGATTGGATGGGAAGAAAGCAAAGAGTCATCCTCCATTACTGGGAGAACATCATCAATTAAAACCTGCTCAAGCTGACAAAGAGAAGGTGTTAGAAGATTAACAAAGCAGGACTGTATACTTCACAAAATAAATAGCTTGAGCTGCAGCTTCTCTAGGGGGAGGCATTTGGAAGTGGAATGAAATGTCATACCCTATAAAGAGGGCTTGCAAATTCATACTTTACCTCTGAGATGGCAGGGATACAATTTTTCCTTAACTATGATAAATCACCTTTTGCAAATCCCATTTCCCATGTGTATCATATCACAGTATAGCCCCCAGTAGGCATAAAAGAAGTCTTTGTTATAGATTTGAGCAGTGTGACAATATCTCAAAGCATTAGGGGTTCCTCTTGCTAAAATGGAGCTGGGAGAGAGGGAAGGAGGTTTCTCCATTGTACTGGTAATTATCATTTTTTAAAGGATAAAATAACCTGTAAGCAAAATCCCCTTACTTCTTTATCAATATTGGTACAAGACTAAATTTCAATTTAGTTTTTCTCTACTAATGCTCCATAGGATGAAAATGCTGAAATGGTGCTCAATCTTAAAATGAATATGACATTTACATATGAAAAGGACTTTTAAATTCTAGGCTCAATAATGAAAATTGTTATTTCTTATGGAAGCAGCACAGCAGATCTCCTACTTCAAAGTCCAAAAGAAGTGCAAGAATGATTTTTGTCCTCAGATATTTTTTGAGTAGCAGGTAGATGCTGCCTGCTCCAGACATCACTAGTCTTGATGATGGCGTTAATCTTTACAGCACATATCCACTTCCTTCCAGGGTATGTATTGTACATTTTCTAGTATATATAATGTCATTACTCCTGGATGACTAAGGGAAATATGAACGCCATGTGCCATCACATTTGTTTGTCAGAAACCTCACTTTCCTTGCACACTGCTATCATTGCTCACAGTGTAATGATTATTTAAAGCTACTCTTTTTTTCTGGAAGCCTTGGAAGCAACTGTTGTTTTTGCTACAGCTAGCACCACAGGCCATTCCCTGTCACTGCCTAACTTTACATTGTGCAGATTAGAGGCACTTCAAGTTGTAAAGAGTTACTACAGCCAAACAACCTAAATAAATGAGATTCTCTGTCTTCCAGTGCTGGATATTTGAACAACCTTTCAACAGCTCTAAGGCTCTGCACAGAATCCACGTAGGTATCGTCTGCCAAAATAATAACTAAATACTTCACTTGTTAGAAGGAATAACTGTTCTCAGTGGACTAAAATTTTACAAAGTTTATTTTGATTAGTTTCAGAGTATAACATAGGGAGGTAGAAATGTTTGATCAAACCTTTTCTTTATATTGCACAGTACCACACTGCTGTTGTGGTTTCTTTTTTTTTTATTCAATACATTTTAAGTTGTCATTGTTGTTACCTTATTTTTATGCTGTAGTGGAAATGCTAAGTTATGGCTTGAACCAGTGATTGAGCACCTGGTGAGAAGGCAGGGCCAGCCTCAGGGAAGCTCAGGTGCAAGCAATGCTCCTGAGTAACTGGAAGGGATGGAGCCAGGATCTACTCCTCAGATCTCATTTAAGTGCTGGCAGTGGAGGGAAGGGTGTTCTGCTGGAGTTGTCTGCCTATCAAAGGCCTTCCAAGGGTAAACAGATTATTTTTTTTGTGTCTGCTGCAATTGAGCATATCCTCACTTCTTTTAGCCTACAAGTTTGCTACTTTGCTATCATTGCTGTTCTTTCCATCGCATTATAACATTACATGTGCTCTTCCGAAATGCTCCCCCACCCCTGATATCCCTCTACAAGACAGAAATAGTTACCATTTGCCATTCTGGTTCTGCAACATTTACTCCCAGGAACTCAAAGTAGCTGGCAAATCCTTCATTTAACCACAAGTCATCCCACCAGTCCATCGTCACAATATTTCCAAACCACTGTAATTATAAACAGTGAAAGAAGAAGTAGCTGAGTATTAAATGTACATTTCTGTATTTCACATCTTCACATAGCATATTTGTTTACATTTCTTGCTGTTGCCAGATGAAAATTATCCTAATTCTGGGGTTTAAGTTGGAATTCAGTCCTTGCCTGATGTTAAAAACTTACTTTTTATTATAAAATTACATATTACTGGGGAGATTGCTAATGATTCATATGCCATGAGAATATTTTTAGTTACTTCCTCTTGATTTGATGATTTGTGCTTGTACAGATATGTTTTCAGACAGCCTCCAGAGTGTGTAGTTGTTCCTGTTTGCTTGCCCAAAAGAGACATCTGCACATGCAAATTAGTTCATTTAAGACATTTCAGACAGATTTTTATAAGCTGGTTCACTGTATGGACCCAAGCTTTTAATTTCCTGAGAAAAATTCAAGGGCAGTTATAGTAGTTCTGGTAGTGTGAAGTTCTAACACGGAGTGGTTTTAATATGATGTTTGTAATCAAAGTGTGAGCACATGAAGAGTATCCTGAGATGTGATTAATTAATGCCACTTTCCCAATTGAAAAAATGCTACTGCACATTTAAAACACTTTAAAAAATGAACTGTGTCCTAAACTTACCTGATGAACGAGCTCATGGGCTATCACAGCTGCCACTCTCTGTTGATTGGAACTGGCAGACTCATTGGGATCATAAAGTAAGTTTGTCTCTCTGTATGTGATCAGTCCCCAGTTCTCCATAGCACCTGTTCCAAAATCTGGAATAGCTATTTTATCTGCATGGAAAGAAAGAGAACATGATTACTACTGTGTCTTTTAAGTCAGCTGAATTACCCTCTTTCTGCTTTTTTCATAGCCTGTTTTGCTCTGAAATGCTATGCATGTTTTGCATGTATGGTTCTGGCTTACTGCTGTGGACTGAGTCCATCATCTTTGCTTAAGAAGCACAGGACTGGCCTATAGAAGCTGAAAGCAAGAGCCTAAGCTCTTCTGGGATTAACAGAGTTATAGTCAGTTGCACTAGCTGAGAATCTGCCCTGAGACAGGATGCTATGCCATCTCCTGAGAACATGCATATCATACCTTACTTAATTTTGGCTCCAGAAATTAATGGTATTATCTGGGGATGTGGGCAGTAAACCACCTGAAACTAACTGTGGCATAGTGAGGCATGTCATTGTTTGTCACTCTGTTGTATTAAAGATATTTATTGATGCGTTAACTGAAGTAAATCCCCCATGCAGTGAACAACATCTGCTTCTACTCCTGACAATTTGTGAGGGTCACTCCTTCATGGTCAGTAATCAATACAGGTTTAAATGAGAATTGTGAATTAAATTGGACTGGCATTTTCTTCTGCGAATAATGACCACTACCTTTCTATTCAAGTGAGTGGAAAAAGTACAGATGGATTTAAAACTGAATAGAACAAACAGCCATCACTCCACCCTAATAGAAAACAGAAATTAGTAATTTTAATTTAAACAATATGATAATAGAATCAAAGGCAATAGTCTGGCAGGGGCTTCACAGAGTGTTAAAATGAGGATTGCAAGGAGAATGGCAATTACAGAAGCTGTAACTCAGGTGGAAATATCTCAAACGCTTTGCAGAACCAAATTTGATTCATCAGGTTTGTTTACTTTTTTTTTTTTTTCCTACTCTAGTACAGTAATTACATCAGCTGAACTCCTGTATATACTATAGCATCTGTATATTCATTGATTGTAAACCAGTAAACTCCTCCAATATTTTGAAAGGAGGTAAGTATCTATCATTAAAGTAATGTTAGATGTGTTTATTTGTAGTTAAGAGGCTAGGGGGAAAAAAAAGTTGAAGTTTATGAACCTCTTTGGAGGTTTTAGGAGGGGATGTTTCCAATGCATTTTCACAGCTCAGATTACATTCCTGACTTTATTACTTCAAGCTACATAAATCAAGTCCACAGTCCATATAGCCCAAGCTAAAGGATGCCCAATGGTACTTTATTTTTTGGCTTATTTTGTAACCATGGGAATCATCTGATATTTTACCTGCTTTTGTTCTGTCTTTTGTCAGTCCAGCAGTAGCAACTTGAATTATATACTGGGCTACGTTCGTCTTTCTAAGATGTGGTTACACACCCACTTTGAGATTAGTAAATAGTATGACATACACTCTGGGAGTTTATATTTTTACTTATCTCATGGCTGACTTTTTTCCAGACATCCTCGTGAAAGTGATACATGTTTTTCTCAAAGTTAATCTGGCTTTATTTTAGCTCATCATGTTCCTCTGCTGATGTCACCAGTGATTCCTTTAATTTTCCACAAGTCACTCTAAAATAACTGTGCCAGGATCAGTTCATCTGTGAGAACTAACTGAATTGTTACTGACACCAACTCTCTTTCCATGATATTGAAGAACTACATGGGTACAATTTTACATCCTGAAAGAATAGTAGCAGGTAGTAACAAAACGCTTTCATGCTCTGTTTTCCACCAAAGCACAGGCAATAGTAGGAAAAACATAATGACAGTGAATTAGCAAAAAGAAAAATGTAAGTACTAATAATCACCTAGTTTTGGAAGAGAGTAGCTCAAATTAAAGTACTCTTCAAAGAAGTCAAACACAATTTTTGTTACATTTGCTGCATATTCCGCCGTGTGTAGTTGCTGTGGCTGGGCGTAAACTCTCAGCTGTAAAATAGAGAGACAATTAGAGTAGTCTTCAGTTAAGGGGAACCAGAAGGTAGCAAACATTGAAAAATAACTTAACATGCACACACATAGCACTGCATTTTTTTCTCTAAGAGACTGCTCTCTGAATGCTGAATTCTATCTCCTGACATTCAAAAAAGTTAAATGCCATTTTGTTTTAAATGTCAAATGATATATAATTTTTTCAAATCTCATACATAAGAGAGACAAAGTCAATGTTATCTGAGAATGCTGCAAAACTGTTAAGACCTCTTTCCAGCAGCTGGCAAAGGCCATCTCCCCACTCCAAAGCTTGGGTGAGGGCCTGAGTGCCTTACCAGCCTCTCCTTCTTTAAGGCCTTGTTTTCTCAAGAAGGATACCTGCACAAGTATCCTGAAGGAAATCCTCTTGATCTGATCTGTTCATTAATTTGGAAGTCCCTTTGAGAAGGCACATCTTTTATCTCTGTGGGGGGGGGATCATTTCCATGCTCCTTTTGCATATCTGAACTTTGATGGAGGGAAAAAATGATGTCTTGAGTGCTGGCTTTTCCACCCTTGGATTTGGTGTGCTGCTTTGGGGCTGCTTTGGCTGTCACTGTCAAATAATAGGAAACCTTGAGCCCAGGAGTCCTTACGGTATCCATAACCATGATGAGTAGTCCTACAGTGTGAAAAGGCTTTTTGAGACATTATCTTCATGCTGGAAAGACAAAGTTTCCCTTCAGAACTCAAGAAGAGCCGTTTATTTTTCCTCCTCTAAATTTCTTTGTCCAAGTACTCCTAGGTATATAACCCCAGAGCTGAACTGCAGTGCTGTGCTTGCAGGAACTGTGGGCTGTCCTCTTTCCTGTCCCTGAATGTCCGTGGTGTTGAGTGAATTTTCTGGCTTTGGGATAGCTGGTACATCTTTTTGTAGGCTCTTTGTCTCTTATAAATGGGCCACATTCTTCTGGCTGTGTTTGCGTGGCTTGTTTACTCCTCGGTCCTGTCTAACAGCCAGACATTTAGGATCCCAACTGAGCAAAGGAGCTGCCCTACACTAGGAGCCTTCTTTGAGCCTGACAACACATTGGTCTCAATACCATGAAATTACACTTCCTCCAATGGAAGGATGAGAAAGTGATCAGAAATAGGAAAGGAATTAAAAATAAATAAATAAATAAATAGAAACCAAAAAAAGCTTATGAAATTCAATTGGGAATCCATCCCAGCCAAGGGATTTCCCTCAGGGTCAGTTCGCAATTACAATCTGTAATTTCTACTTCAGTAAGCTCTTTACCCAATTTAGCAGTCTTCAGTCCACTAACTGATTCATATTAATGGGTTCCAAACCTTCAGTGTGCAGTAGAACTGATTTTGAGTTTCAAATCTCTTCTTGTAATCTCTTCTGTTATTTCCAAAGCAGATATTTGGTACCTGACAGATAATTAGATCAGGAGAGTTGTTTCCAGCTGTGGGCATGTTTTCCACCATGGATTCTGTTGAGGTCTTTGCTAGGGAAATGATTTTCAGGGATGATGGCAGAGTTTTTAAATAACGTATTGTGAGTGAGTTACATGCTATTGTTTATGACAGAAATATATGGATTGTGGATACTTTCCATTAGATGATTTGTTGCTAACAGTTTATATAGCAAACTATGGAATGTTTTTCCCAACAGTCAACAGATCTGAATATCTCATTCCTCAGCTAAGCAAATCCATAATCTTCCATAATCAGGAGTGTGGCATGGATGAGCACTTAGTAAGTGAATTTTTATATCTAGAAAGCAAAGTTTTCTGCCTTATTCAGCATTTGTCTTTAGCAATTCTTTTTTGCAATTTTTTCTACAACACTGAACAACTTCTAAAACTTTCTACAGAAGTTCTCTTCAGTTTTCTTTCAGGTGATGAAGGATAGGACACAAGAAAAGTGTCTCAAGTTGCACCACGGACAGTTTATATTGGGCATTAGGAAGAATTTCTTCAGGGAGAGTGTGGTCAAGTGTTGAATGGACTGCCCAGGGAAGATGTGGAGGCCTCATCCTTGGAATATTTAGGACCCATGTAAATGTGGCAGTAAGGGCATCCTTTAGTGATGGGAACTGGTGTTCAGTTTGATCTCGAGGGCCTCTTCCAGTCCAAATAATGCTATGGTTCTACAGCTGTGAAATTCTTGTTTTTGAAATAGCTGAACTCTAGAGGAATCCATTGGGGCCAAAGAAGACTGGAGGGACCACTGTGAACACTTAGTTTGATCTACCATGTAAAATACACTATAGGAAAGGAAAAAAATCCTGCTTATGTTATAAAAAGAGCTGATTCATTAAAAATAAAAGTGCAAATTACAGTATATCTGTCATCTGAATTGTTGTTTGCTCTGTAATAGAACTTACAGGTATTCCGCTATTAGATCTTCTCTCTACCCACTCAAACTGGTGCACTGCAAAGCATACCAAGTAAGTGCTCATGGGAACTGACTTCTGAAAAGTTGTCCGATTCCAGCCGTTACCCAGTGATACAGTTTCCTGCAGAAATGAAAAAAGAATTGAGTCTGAAATTGCAAACATATGCAAAAGAAAGTATAATGTTTTTATGAGGGATAAGACTACATAGATACGATAAATTACCTCTACAAATTTACCTCTTTTTGGCATCCCATTTCTGATGGCATGAGAACAGACAAAATACACAAAAATAAACTGTTTTTCTCTGTTACATAAGTTTACCTGATTCTAATTTTGCAACAATGATTTGAAATCATTCACATGCATAGGAATTTGGTCAGCATGAGTTTTACACTGTATTTCAATATGTTGTATTATTGAAAGTTTATGCATCTTGAAATAGTTGCATAAAATAATATCTCTATGGACAGGTAAGAGGAAATGCTGGATTCTGTCCTCTTTTAAATCTGTGCAACATGTAGGCATCAGGGAGTGCAGAGATGTTAGTTAGGTTAAAGTCTGCACTAATAAATCTTGAACTTGTTAGCACTGATAATTGGTGGGTTCTTTAAGACATGATAGTAGCTTTTATTTCGTATATTAATTAAAAAGCACTCTAGGTTTTCTCAGCTGAACTACATGAACAAATTCATAAATGTTTTTTATGCGATTCGTTTTCTGAATACTAATTTCTGCTATCCATTATCTACTATGAACAGTCTGATAATTTTTTGAGCCTCTGGATGACTAAAAGTCATCCTCTGGATCCTCTGGATGACTAAAATAGGAGAAAGGCAAAATATATAAAAGGCACTAGTCTATTGGAGATTCAGTACTTTATAAGGTTCATTTGTTATAAATGCAATGTAAATGAAGCATACAAACTGGATGTTACCACTAATGTGATTTCATGAGTAAAATTTTTTTTTTTCACAGATATATTCACAATCTGCTTTTCACTATTTGACTCCAATTTACTGTATTTTCTGCCTTCAACAAAGTCAGGGTCTCACTGAAAAAAAGTTAAACAAAATTCACTCCGGTGAGAAATAAAAATGAACTGTACATGGTCCTGACTTTGCTGAATTGACGTTGCCACATGGATTATAAAGCTCTATACAACCAAAGCTGTTATGAATACATAATGTACAATGTGTCCTGTGCACTATGTGTCTGTGACACCTGTGTCTATGTCTATTGAATTGATTCTCCAGAGATCCCTCATCCCTGAGCAACTGACCTTCTAATCTCACCAAGTGAAAAATGGTCCTGCTGTTGTCGTTTAGTCAAACCCTAGGATGAACACAGCATCATGTTTCCCTGCCTGTATTTGGATTTTGGCAAATTAATTAACAAGTGGCACCTAGACCTTTGAAAGCTTTATGTTTGTATTAGGGACAAGATATACACTTTAAGATTTAAAGTAAATCTCAAAAGCTACTAAATCTTGAAAGCATCTGGTTTTACGCTCTTACATCCCTTGCCGGTGCCCTCACTTATCTGAGGTCTTTAAGGAAAGCTACCATAAATGCTCTCCTTTCACATGTGCTGCTTACCAAAGCACCTGTTTCTCTTTCAGGTATCTTAAAAATATTTTTAATAACCATAGGTTGGAGATTTAAATTTGCAAGAGGCCTGTGAGTCTCTGCTGTGTCAGACTGGTTATAGTTCTCTCAGCTGCACTGCAAGTGCATGGTTAAGATTTGGGCAACTCCTTAAGTAAAACAGTATACAGCAAAGCAGACCTTTGTATTTTGGATGGGGAGCGGTTGGAAAGATGCAAATGTCAACAGCTCCAAGGCTGGAAGTTGGTGGGTGGTTTTTTTGTGTTTTTTTTTTTTTTCTTTTCTTTTTGTACTTGGCACTTTATCTCCCACTTCAGAACACATTCATTGGAAATTGCACACTGGACTATGCATTCAGTTAAGCTATTCATTTGAAGCTGTCTCTGCTGAAAGCCATTCAGTCTTCTAGAGTGCCCAGATATAGATGCCACTGAATTTCATTCCAAGTTTGGAATTTGATGCAGCAGTTCCAGAAATAGATTATTTAGAAAATTACTGTTGGGGTGGACTGACAAGTGTCCATAGCCCTGAGCTGAGAGGGATTTTTAGATTCCGTGATATTAAGCGTAACAGTACCAGACTTTCCTGCTAATGGTTTCCTTTGCCACGTGGTTGTGATCAGCAAGTCTTTGCTTTGTAACATTATATAGTTACTGATTATTATGGGACTCGCCACAAAGGAAGCCACTGTATTCCTGAGTATTTCTTCTCAGAGTCCACCTGGTTTGACTGAAGAACCTGCTACTACCTGCATATGCTTAGTAGGGGTTACTCATCTAGACTATCTGAGGAAAGGGCCAGCTAGCTAAAGACAAGATGTATGTCGTATCTGCTTTGAATGTGGCTCTATAGTGTTATGTAGTGTGCTGACTGGCTGCTGGGATTTCTAACCAAACAACCACTTGTATTTTACGGAATATTTATCAACCATTTGTTTTACTGTGTTTAGGTGGTAGAGTCTGTAAACGTACAAGGGCTTCGTGATCCCCTGGCTTTACGGAATGATTCCCTGTAGGCAGTAGAGTTAGGAAATACATACCTGTACTGGCATGTTTGAAAGTGCTCCATATGTGTCTTCATGGATGATAGATATATTGTAAGTTGCTTTTTTGTTGGGCTCGTCAAAGCAAGGAAAGGATTTCCGTGCATCTGTTGGCTCATGATCAGTAGCTGCAATGCTCCTTAAACAAACAACAGATTGGCAGATTGTTCTAAGCCTTTGCTGCATACTTTCTGAATCTTATCTGCAATGCATAAGTATTTAGCAACTTCATGAAGTAAAACCAAATACAAATATTTTTGTGCACTTGCCCATTCATAAAAATGAGTGATATCACAAATGCACAAGTTAACACCATATAGGCTAGTGGAACACGTGTACCACAAAACCTGTCATCAACATCCTCTAGGTTTAAAGCAAAAATTAAAGACAATTACTCTTCAAGGAATATTTTTAGGAGCCAGAAATAAGAGACAAATGACCCTTTCCAGGTGGTAAAAAATTTGCTCACCTTTCTGTTGAGCATTCCCACTGTTTTCTGTACCAATCTTGGGATTGGAGTGTTGAACATCTCCAGGAAGACACCTTCCTAAGTGCCCTTGAAATCTCACCCTGCCTATGTGTTTCTTTCTCTATAGTTACCAAATACATTTATCTCCTGCTGCTGTTACATTTGCCTGACTCCAATGAGAAAACTGCTGGGGAAAGCATGGAAAGTCTAGGTAAACATCCTAGCACAGAACTTACGCTGTGTTCACTGTGGTAGGGTGAGTTTAGAAAGATATCTCACTTTTGCAAAAACTGCTGGAGGAAATAAGGAGCCATGGAAAAAAATAAGGTGAAGGTTATGAAAGTTTGTATTGTATGCTTGCTTCTCACAGTGGCATTAGACTCCCCCATTAATGAATTGTTCAGTGGCAGAGTGTGTTCTCCAGTGATTAATGGTGAAAGAGAATGCAGATGCTTCTTCAATTAATCTGGAATGTTGGGCATTTTCTGACAGCAATTCTACAGCTGCTCTGAATATGTTAAGGTAGTTTTTCTTTCCAAAAAGTAATTAAAAGTGTACATCGTAAATTACAGATCTGCAGTTAGACTACAGGCTCACTTTACAACCAAACTTTCAATTTTTCTGTTGCCTTTGGCTTTTCTCTGTGTTGCTTAAATACTAAACTGGTCATTAGGAACTTAAAGCAACAAGGTTCATATACAAGCCTGTTGGAGATAAGATCTGCATTTTCACCATTTATGCTCACTGGAATAGTAACTAAAGTTAATGGTCAGAAAGCATGATGAACATTCACCTTAACTTCAGTCTCAGTAGAATTTCACTTGCTTGGTAAACTGTTTGATCTCACTCTTTACTTTTGGTTGGATTAGAAAGCTATTTCACAATGAAATTAACTGCCAAGTCCTCAGGGCAACGCTTCACATCTATTGCTTAAAAATTTGCCTATATATCTTGGCACATTTATATCTTGTTCCTAAAGATTGATGACACTATGATAGCTTTTTTGATCTAGAAGGTGATTATCTATCCTCATATATTTGTGGAGACAAACAGATATCAGCATTGCAAAATCTCAGTGCTGCTGTTTCTATATGAGAAATCCAGGATATGGTCTGCACAGAAGTAGCACTAAAAACATGTGATGATGCAATTTCCTTTCAAGCTGTGTTATGTAGATCTTAGATAAGATTTTTTTTCTCTGCATGGTGGCTTCCACCCTTCTACTTGCTTTTGATATTCAGAACTTTAAATATGAACTGGAGGTAGCAGTTGTAAATACAGTAGTAATAAGGAATGAAGATCTGAGATTGCATCCAGCTGTTGTTCCCGATTATTATTCCAAAACACAAGGTTTTAGTATATAAAGTTCCCCCCTTGAGCTAAATGAGGTGTGTTGTTTTGTTTTGTTTTTTTTTTCTACCAGCCTTTCCTTAAGTTCATATTCATTGCTTCTTTCGAGAAAATATTGCTTCTGAGCCAGAGGCAGGAGTGTCACTTCCTTACAACAACAACAAAATATTGCCTTTCTCTAATCAATAAAGTTCTAAATGCAGATCCTCTTATATGTTAGAGATGTGCCCAACTGAGTATTCATTTACGAGCTTCTTGTTCCACTCTTATGAAGGACAGATAGAATTCCTATGAAAAAGAAACCATAAACTGCCACAAATAGCAATGTCAAATCAAAATCAGATGTCTTGACATGTTTCTATTTCTGTAATATCTATGCAAAAATAACAGAAGATTTTAGCACATTCATTGACAGGAGCTGGTGAGTTAAAAGAATCAATAATACAAAAACTCTTGTGCCTTTCCCCAGTATCTGAAAACAACACAGTTGTGATATATTTATACTTACTACATTATTTTTAATAGGCGAAGACATTCCCCTTTCATCAGTGGGGAACGAAGTGCCCAGAGACAAAAGAGTAGTTTTAGGAAAAGACTTCAGTGCTTACAACTGGATTCAGGCACCCTCAGGAGAATCTAGGCAGGTCTATGCCTAAAACCTTCATTCTCAAAGTTTCTGCTCTCCTGTTCCCTACCTGCTTTTCCATGTCAATTTAAGCAGCTGTGTTTCCAAGGTATCTGCAAATCCACTTCAAGGTTCCTAGGCTTGCAGGCACATTCATCACAGACCTACATGTTTTCCACAAAACGTGATGGGAGATTTGAATCTAAGCAACAGAAGAGTCTGGACTTCTGCCCACTTTGTAAACAAAAGGCATTACAGCAATGCTTTGGCAAACCTTTGTCCTTACATATAGATAGCTCTATCCTGGAAGCTGACTTCCAGGACCACTAATTTTCTCAAAAGGTCCCACTGCTTCTCATGCTGTCCCAGAAAGGCTGGGGGCATAGGTTAATTACAAATTGGCTCTGATTTTCACCTCAGCTCCCTTCTCTCTTGCATCCACTGTTAGTGGATTTCCTTGAAATTTGCTATCACCTGATCCAATCTGTACCCATTTGGGTTGAAATTTTTCAAGGGTAATTATCTGCATCAAATCTCAAGAAAAATTTAATGCTAGTCATCACTGGGTTTGAGTAGAAAGCCAAGGCAAAACATATTTAATAAGTAAGAAAACATTTTCCTCACCATCCTTCCTTAACCTGTCATAAAATCATGTAGGCAGGAAGAGACTTTTAAGATCTTCAAGTCTGACCCTGCTGCCAAATAGTAGCAGCTTGAAATCTGGCTGGTGGTTGCTCTCATTTCAAAGCTGTACTTACCACTAGCATGTACATGGTCTCTTCTGCCTCAGAGACAGTCTGCTTAAACTTAACCATGTTGAAAGCATCTCAGAAATCAGCATTCACACATTCCTATTAGAGTCCTTGTCAAGCTTAAGAAACAACCTCACACACCTTCCTTTTTGTCTTGAGCATTTTCAGACTTCATGCTAAGGTCAAGGAGTAGGAACTCAATGAAGTATACTCACTTTGTAAGATTTTTTTTAGATTATTAAGATCTCCTTTCTGTCTACCCTTAGGTGCTTGGTCCTTGTCTTTCTACGCTGTCTGAGGAGTGGACAATCGCCTTACTGCTCTGTGACTCGAGAGACCTGCATTCTGGTCCTGCTGTTCTATTGTTGTGACAAACATGGGATAATTCACCCAATATCAAGGTTTTCTTCAACAAGATGGAAGTAGCATACCCTAGTTTATAAAAATTCTAACAGGTTACACTTTAAAACTGCTGTGAAGGTGTTAGTTGCTCACTGTATAAAATCAAGGCAACTTCGAATCAGAACAACACTGAGGTAGTAGTTGGAGGAGCAAGAGAAGAATTGGTGGGGTTTCATACTGTTCTCCACGTGATTGCTTCCCAGATCTGATAACCCATGTTTACATATAAAAAATGAGTGCTTGCTTTTTCCTCTGCCTCTTGGATTTGCTGCTGCTGGTGCCAATCACTGCTGCTGCTTCCAGTGTTGCCTGTCAGCAGCTGTATGGAACTGATGCAACTCTCACACATGACACCATTGTCCCAGGAGGGCAAACAAGTGTCTGGAAAACAGACCATGGTTTTTTGGCTTGCTAGAGGGCCCTAGGAGAGTCTAGCCAAGTTTATCTTCTAAATGTAAAGGCTGGAATAAATCACGTCAGAAATGTAAGTATTGTAAAATGGGTGGCATTGTATCCTCTCTGTATACTGAGAAGGACTGCCTCAACATGAACAATAGCTTTTTCAGGATCCCCCTGAAGCATTTCAAATCTGGGAAGTGAAATGAGGTTAAATGCTCTTAAAAAAAAAAAAAAAAAAGAATGGGGATATGGAGCACAGAAACTCCAAGTCAAGTATAATCATCATAGTTTGGATCTCCCTAACTCATAATTTAAACCAGCTGCAGGAATGACAGAATTTAGACATTCCTCAAGCTTGCAACATCAAGGAAGCACGATGTCAGGAAAACTATCACAAGAGTGTTTCACACCAAAACTATTACGTTGGGGAATGACAGCAGAGAGTGGTGAGAGCCATACTCTATTTATTGGACTACAGAGATAAAAAACAGGCCTCAGTGCCTCTGTCTCTCTGAGGGAGCCTTCTGCAAATCTCAAGCACAACCTTGGACTGGTAGTTTGAAAATAATAAATAAAGCCCCCAGCTCTCTTGCCCACTCTTGTCAACAGCCAAAAGGTTTAAATACAACATCTTCCTTAGGGGAATGAGAAAGAACAGCTCAGAAATGTCAACAAGTTGGTGAGAGACAAGGTTGCGAAGCTGACACAGAAAAAGAGCAGGTCTTAGAAAGCAGGAATAGAGAATAAAGTTTAATAAATAAAATAAAATCCGCTTTACTTAGTCTCTCCGTTCTCAGTGTAGGTGGTCCTATAAAAGCCAACCAGGGAACCATTCAGCCAGCCTTGAAACTTCAGGGTGAGTATATAGGGATCACTTTCATCAGTGACAGTAAGTTCCGCTTCTGCCTTCATCACTACGTATTCTTGTGTCTCATACTCAAAACAGTCAGTCAGAGCAATTTGCTGTCCTGAGGATTTCCTGAGTGTAGGCATTTCTGTAATCTTGGTGTCCCTCAGGTGGAGCCACAGGTGGCTGGTAGATTGTTCCAAAGCAATAGAAATATTGACTGTCCCAGTGTAAATGTCTGTCTCCATCTCAGGCTTCATTTCCAGGTCATAGTGGATAGGCTTCACATAGTTTGGTAGCCTGAAATTTATCCAGTCTCCAGAATCATCACTTCTAGTAGGACAGGGACCTGCATCCACAGTGGGAGGAGAAGTTGCTTGCTGATCCGGCTGGTCTGTATACTCTGGAGATTGCTGGGATTTGCTCAATCCCACACCAAGACCCACAGCAAGACCTACAACAACAACAACGCCACAGATGATAGCCACGTGCTTTGTCTTGATGCAGTACTTCTTGGACTTCTTATCCTCAAAATCCATGCCTTCCATCTCAGCTCCCAGGTCTGTTCTCAGAGCAAAACATGAATCATTTAAAGCTTTTAAGTCACTTCAGCACTTACTTTCAGTAAACTAGCAGACTTGGGTTGCACATTAATTGTGTAGCTGTAGCTGTTCTCTGTCTGTCTCCCCCACCTTGCTTTCCACAAGGCACTCAATTAATTAAAGATAACATGCATTTAGAGGAAACATGCATTTAGAGGAAACATGAATGATCAAAAGGCATGCAGCGGGGCAGAGAGACCGAGGGAACCAACACAGAAGAACATTGTTCCTACTGCACTCCCCTTTTAAGCAACACAACCCCACCCCCAGCCCCTCCTGCACTGGCCTGAGTTAAATATAAAACAGTGCTATGTTAATCAGCAGTTAGGAGATGATCAGATGCCAAAGCTCTGTCAGCAGCTTTCTGAAGGGGTTCCACAGCTAGAGGTGTAACTGCTCCAAAGTCTCAACCTTTGCCACTACCTTTTTTTTTTTTTTTTTTTTTTTTTTGTCTTCTGAGCTATGTGTTGTTTGGGTTTTTATGATTAGGTTTTTTTTTTTTTTTCCTTTACTAGCAAAGATTTCCTCAAACTTCCCCTTAATAGTTTGTGAAATGACATCTCCAAAGTCTCAAAAATCCAGCAAAATCACATACATCTTTCAAGGCAATTTCAACCATTCTCCTTCTTTCTAGGCTCATTTACCTTTGTTGAGGAATTTGAGGCAGTCATGGGCAGAAGAATGCACAATGGGATGGTCAATCTTGATCACCAACTTTAAACTTTAAAATGTGTCAGATTTTTCTCCTTGTCTCATAGGGCCAATTTTCCAGGAGATTGCTCTTTACTGTGTGCACACTCAGGCAGCCTGGGATATGCCTGTTCAGTGCAATTGTGGTGCTGCCTGTGAATGCTTGCTGAGGGAGATACTTCTAAATATGCACTTATGTGATTTATTCACTGAAGATCTAATTCAGCATTTACTGCATGCCATCATAGCTTAGTACTTTGTTGAAACAAACTAATTGAATAGAGTCCAGTTCTGTCTGGAAAACCATGTTGTAAGGAATGCCTTGCTAAGCCTGCAAGCAAGGTGTTGCTAATGCAACACCAATCTGCATAGGTCTTGACCTTGTTTGACACTGAACAGAAGGAGAACAAAGTAGAATGGAAACTTCAGTTTTCTTAACCCTTTTCCTCCGCTTACAGAACCCATTTCAGAAGATTTTAAACCAGGCACATCTGTTTGGCTTCATGTCTCCTATCCTAGTTTGTAAGGAGACAGATAACACTGCTCTTCATATCAGTTAGAATTCTCTGACTATTTAGACACTTTTTTGTTTCTTTTTGTCTTCCTTCCTTCCTTCCTTCCTTCCCTCCTCTCCCTCTCCTCCCTCTCCTCCCTCTCCTTCCTTTTTCCTTCCTTCCTCTCCTTTCTTTTTCCTTCCTTTCTTTCCCTTCCTTCCTTTCCTTCCTTCTTTTTTCTTTCAAGACAGATAAATTTTCACAAGCACAGGGAAATTCAGGACCTGGACTCAGTGAACGTACATTCTCAGTGAGACAAACTAGCTCAGGAAAGGAGCCTATCCAGGCTAGACTTCATCCCAGTCTGTACTGTCTTTTTAGAAATGAATCTGCTTGCAAACTTTGTAAGTCTCACTTTGAAATATTGCCAGCTGCCACCAGGATCTTATGCCACCTCATCCACATCAGCATTCTTATAGCACACTACTATTTATATAGCTTCTTGTTTTAAAGGCAAAGTTTTCCATCATGAATTGAGAAAAGGTCTTTTTTTTTCTTTTTTTCAGACCATCAAGTTAACTCTTACTCAAATATTTTCAAAAGTGAAAAACCAATAAAACAATAATAAAAAGAAAACAAGCTGAAAGCTGAAAATCTGTTTCTTATTATATCTGGTTTTATTGTTTCCCATTTCTTTCTCATGATCAAAACTAGATATGACAAGGGAAACCAATGCCCTTTAATGGATTGGGTAAGAGTTTAACTTCTAGCAACAAAGCCAGCACTGAAGATCATGATCTTAACATTTAAAACCATTTCTGCCTTTGTTTTGTTCTGATTGAAGATGACATGGAAACAGAAAGAGAATAGATTTTAAATAAGACATCTTAAGCCAAAACAGACCATAAATGATGAGATATTAAATGTGTCTTGATTTCAAGCATGCTTTTTACATCAGTCTGATTTTCGTCCTCCATAGTCAAGAGGTTTTTTTGTTACATTTTTAATTTGAAGATTAAAAATGCTATCTAAGCCTATGGGTTGCAGAACAAGCTATTTATTTTAATTACGAAGAGTCTTGCATTTTTCTCCACTGTTAAAAATTACCTCCTCCAGGAAGAGCTAGGAAACATATCTAGATGAGTTGTTCCTAAGTAGTAAAAATATATGTATTTTCCATCCTGGGCCTTAAAAAACCAGTAGCAGTAAAAGCTATTACAAGCTAATGAGGAGTGACAAATGTATTAGCTCGACAAGTAATAGAGATTATTGGTGTCTTCTGCCAACTGAGAGCAGTAGCAGTTATACACACACTCAGTATTGATCTCTTTACAAAAACTGAGATTCAAGCCTAGTTGTAGCCAAAAACAAGTGTAATGTGTTTCTGATAGTGATAGTTTAAGTGTAGTCTGATCTCTTCTGCATTGGAAATATGCTTTGTTTCTAGCTGGCACTATGGTGCAGTGAGAGAAGAAACAGCAAGCAGCTGTGCTAAGCTGTGTAGATGCCAAGACATCTAGGTAGCAATGACCCAATACACATTTCCAAGGATGGATGAGGCTTGAACTGTTAGTTCCACAGCAGCAATAAAGAAGGACAGAGTGCTCAAAGGAAGTGCCAGTGTTCCAGCCTTGGCTTACCCTATCTGGATCATCTCCCTCTCTAGAGAGGATATCATGCAGATGAGCACCATGGCCCCTCATCAGAACGCTGAAGATATTTTTGCTTGTATAAGATGATGAATGCAGAAAGTGACAAGAAAGCTCACCCCAAGCCACTTCTGCATAAACTACTAGCATGTCTATTTCAAAATTAGCAAGTGCTGTCTAAAGCTGGAGGGCTACAAATTGGCTTAGTTTAATTTCTAGAGAACTGGAAAGAGTTTAAAACAATATTATTAGTCACCTAGGCAATACTAGACATTTCTTTCATGTTGATTTTTTGTGATTCTGTGATCCTGTGATTTTTAATTGAAGCAGTTTCACCTTGAGTTAGGATTTAGTTCTCCATCTGAACTGGAATTACTGCACAAGTTTTGCCCAGCCCCTTTGGCTACCTGAAAAAGAAGAGTATAATGTCACCCTGCTCTGTCTTGACATTGCTGGTGGGGACATGTACATCGCTACAGGAGCAACATCCAAACATCTTTTCAGACAACTGCCAGGAATGTAAATGCATCCTAAATTTTATTCTCCGAATGGTAAGCTTCTCTTTTCCAAGAGCATTTCCAATTTTAAGATTAGAAAATGGAATAAGATTTCCACAGGTGACTGCCAAGAGCAGCGTTAGCATGGGCCTGCCGAAGGCTTTCAGGGAGAAGTGACACAGACCCAGGAAATCCTTGATTTAAACCAACAATGAGCAAAGAGCTGCTCTGGAAAGTGTCAAAGACATGGAAATAAACAAAGTATATTAAAAATAATAATAAAAATCAAATTCTGCAACAAATCACAACAAATGAAACTCCCCCTAGCCAAGTCCATCCTTGGAATAACACAAAGTACTTATTGGGCCTATGCCAAGGATATCTTCGCTCCCTGTGTCCAGAGACATTAAGACGATATGAGGGCAGCAGAATCAAAGAACCTCTGATTTCCTGCCTGTCCCTGAGCTGCCCCAGCTATGAAATTATGGGTTGTTGTAATAAATGGAGCCTCTCTGCCTCCATCAGGAGCAATTTGGCTCTCTTTACACTAAACCAACACTCTTAATTAAATCCATGGTTGCAGAAAAAAGAATGCATGAAGCAGTCTCCTTTAGTGACTGCTTTCTGTCAGAACTGCACTTGTAGACTTCTCCTCTGTGGCTCCTTACCCCAAGAACATTCAAAACATGAGAGATGTGAAACTGTGACGTTCCCCCAGGTCAGAAGTGAATTGTACCAGAAGTAATTCCCTTATGCTTTATTTTCTTATGCCTGTAATGATTAATCTTGTCTCCATATTCAGCTCTGAATATCATCTAGCAATTATGAATCCCCCAGAAAGATCTTAGTAACTGCTGGCTTAGAGTGATCCTTGCTTCACTCAGCTTTTTCGTTGACAGTTTTTAACTCTCAGGTTTGTGTTGTGTGGAAATACAAATGTTTCAAGCTGATTTGAGAGGTACATTTGGCTGTACAGTTACAGCTGTTTCCCCCAGTAAAACCTTTGACAGCTGGCCTTAGTTGTGCCATATTGACAGCTGTGGAACCTCAGGAGGGTGTTACCCCCTGCTGCTTTCAGTCTCACCATCCCTTCTGCTTGTTTCCCCTAGCAGGCTTGTGATGGATGTATTACTTCTCATTTGTATCAAGGCTGAAAGGGTTTATCTCAATGCCTTTTCACAAGGAAGTGAATGCAACTGTGAATTGCTTTTTTTTTCCCCCCTCCTTTCTGTTTCAAATTTCTGGATTTGGATTCTGTGTCCTGAAACATGAACATCATCCTATATACTTTGTGTTCAGAAGGCAGCTGAGACTCAATTTGCTTTGCTCTGAAATGTTATTTAATCATCTACTGCCTTTCCAACAAGGTGAGCTTGCTTGGGTTCTTTCAGTCAAATCATTAATCTAATATAAAGCCATAACATAATGTGGGATTCTGATAAATACGATTACTCCTTACTTGTTCCAGTGTGTTTTATTATAGTTACCCCTTACAACTGTATTTCTTATCAACACTGGCTATTAAATAAGTTACAGGTTATGGCTCTGCAATTGGAAGGCTAGCTTCCAATGTGAAGTTTCCTTTTTAAAAATGGCCTGAGGCGAGTTCTACTGATCAACAAAATACAAATAAACTTATTTGGACATTTGTCTCAAACTGTCTCAATAAGACATCTTCCTGCCATTTAGTACAGCTTTTTAACAAATTCCTAATAAGAAAAAAAAAAAAAAAAAAAAAAAAAAAGAGATAAGAAAGGGGAATTTACAGTGTTTACTTAACTGGTAGAATATGCTGGGAGACTGAAAGGCCCACATGAAAACATGAAACTTTCAGTAGGAAATCCACAGATGAACTTGTGCAGTCCTTTTATCTACCTAGCATTAGGAATTTGCTTCCTTTTGCTTTCTTTTCTTTATGAGTGAGGGTGATACCTTAGACCTTCTCCCCCTGCATGCAGTTCAGGGAAATACTTGTAATCTATTTCATAAGAGTTGCAGTTCCCTGAGATGCCACCTTTGCCCTTGAACATTGCTGTGTCATCTAACACAGCTATATTGATCTGCTCATATGTCTAGGTAGCAGGGCATAAGAAGAAAAGCATTTTTAATGGAGCAGAGGAATAAATTTCCTTCCTACCTCAACTAGCCACAGCTTGAAAATGTTAACCTTTAAGACAGGCTCATTTGTGTGTCTCCCTCTTCTAGAAGCAGTGGGAGTCTGGAGGCCAAATAAATAGGAAAGTATTAACCAGGCCTGTAAGGATGTCTGCTCAGCATGCAATGACAGTTCTAAACCCAAGTAACATACTAGATTCACCGAGCAGGTGATGGAGTCTACTGTGGCAAATATATTATCAGCTGATGATGTGTTTTAACATACAGCAAATTATGGGTTTCTCATTTTACTGAAAAAAACAACAACATGGAAATGAAAGAAGTTGTAAGACGTCTTAGGTTGGAGGGGACCTTAAAAAATGCATTAAGCTAACTGGCAAGACAGACTAGAAAGATCAACCATCCTTCTAATCACTAGAAGAGATTAAAACATGGAACTGTGCTCTTAACAGCTTTGTGCACTCTCAAGGCCAGCGGTTGAAAGTCTGCTAAAAGAAAAATAGGATATGATAATTGTAAAAATAGTATATGTCTTAGATTAAGATAATTTGACTATTCCATACTATCTAGGAGACTTATACAACTTTCAAAGGCAGGGGTTTGACGCAGGTTAGAAGAAAATCTTTCCTAGTAATTTTGCATCACACCTGTGGCATTCATAGTGAGGGGTCACAGATGCTGTTCTTGAACCCCCTCGTGCAAACCACTGTACACATAACAGTGAACTGAGAAGGCCCGATCTCTTCTGCTGCATAGATTCATGGGGCCCTTTGCTGCTGAAGAGATATCAGAAATTGTGCCAAGTCACAGAAAAATTGCTGGTGTGATTTCTGGTGCAAAAGGATTGTTGTAAAAGGAAACAAGTTAGCAGTAGAGAAAACAACTGTTAAAATTTTTAATCAGTTGGAGTTATAATGTCAGTGGAATTCTGTCTGTGTGTATTTAGGTTGCTTGCAAGTCTGTTACATCTGCATTTGTCCTTGGTTTCATTTTCTCAGCCAGAGCAATGAAACTGATAAAAGAAAACGGTTGCAATGGCATGAACTTTCATTTGGCTATCATATTAAAAAGTAATAATCCTTTTTCTCCTTTGTAGGGATTGTGCTTATATTAAGGTATTTGAAAATGAATTCAGATTAGAGGATGAAAGAACGTCAACAATTAAATATATATTTACCTTTCCTTGTTCCCCTTGAAACAAATCTATTTGTCTGCAAAATGGAAATAGAAAAAGCTGCATCTTTGCAGCTTCAATCACATTTACTCAATCTATATTGCTCTGCATGGAATCTTTCTCTCAAGAACTAGCTTAATTTTTATCAGTCCTCACCTCCCTGCCACTACAGAGGTTGAGTAGAGAATGAGATAGAGATTCACCCCTTATGTCACATGGGTGGAGTATTGGGAGCATCCTAAAATGATGGGGTAAGGGTGCAAAAGTAAAAAGCAAGATATTAATCGATGGATTTTGTTTGAAGTAGATATAAGAAGAGATAGAGAATATTTATGTAGGTGTTCATGTAGGAAACCTTTCTCTCTGAAAGACTTAAATCTCTACAGTTATATGAGTTTTCTTTATTAAATGTGACTTCTAACTGATCATCCACCTCATTTAATTCTGGATGATCATGGCATGCAGAACTATCAAGAATCCATCATCAAGACTGTCACTCATTGTTGGTGTCACTTGTATGGGTGGGATCCTTACAATTTGTTTATGCAGTGAAGTAACAGAATTACCAACATCAAAAGATATTTGTCTTTTGGGATTGTGAAAACGAAGCTCCTTGAGAGCTTGTGAAGTGCTTGACTTTCTGGAAGCTGCAAACTCTGTTTGTAAACTGCAGGTCAAGGAGTAAACGGGGGACCTTTAGAGTAAAGGGATATCACAGAGCAGAGGGGGGAATTCCAAAATAAATGTTGGCTTAGAAGAGCCTGAAGACATTGTACCAGAGTAAGAAGATATATTAAAGTAACAGGTTTATGTAGGTACACATGCCTAGTTGTATCATTATTTAGTATTTTGATCTCTAAAACCTAGTAATTCCATCCACCTCTGAAGTTAAAATATTCCAGAGGCTGGGAACCCTAAGCTATGGACATTAATTCCTAAGACCAATCCTAGAAGAGCAGATGGCTTCAAAACTAGGAGTAGATTGACTGATTCCCAAGGAAGTTCCAAAATTATTCAGCTTCACAAACTGGTGAGGGATGACGAAGTATATGCACTAAAGGACTAGTTAGCAAGCTTGCCTGAAGGGGGGTGTCATGTTAGGAGGAGGAATTTGACATGAGTAATACTTATTTTTATCTTGGTATTGAGAGTCATGTCCTTCAAAGCAATGACTAGCCAGATTTTTTCAAGCAGAAATGTTCTAAAATAATCCTATTTTAGCAAACCCAGGCTAACCTGGGAGTAAAATTTAATTGTCCAACAGCTAACTCCTCACATCTAATTTGATCCTTTTATTATAAGCAACAGCAACCAAAGTAATCAAAGTCTCTACACAAGGATAAAGACAGCTAGATTCTTCAGACATATAACATTTGAGCTCGTATGCAGCAGTACAGCTTGCCAAGAGCATAAAATAACAGACAGGCAAAATTTAGCACTTGGTAAAGATTGCACAGAAAAAAAGCCAACAACACCAAAAGTGATGAAATCCAGGAATTCTGTATCTCACAGATGATGAAAATAATTTGTCTTCTAAAACCAGTTAAGGAGCTGCATACTTTTTGGCTCCATTTGGTGTTGAATATGGAGGCTTAGACTTGGAAATAACCAAATAGTGTCTTTCTCTGTCTGAATCCAGTGTAAGATTTTAGTCCCTTGTCCAGAATCTTCTCCACTGATAATCAGAGCTGATCATCAGACCTTGGGTGAGTTTAGGTTTTATGTACCAGTTCACTTTTAAATCTGTAAGATTTCTGTCTCCACTTTTCCTGGAGGAGCTGAACTATCAGTGTTTTATAGGATAGAATATTGTTGTACAGCCAAGTATTTCCTGCAAAGCCTTTTTTTCCTTTCTCATTTTAAGTCACTCTTCCCCTCTGACTTTGGGGTATGGGTTTTGCAGTTTTTCTTTTGTTTGTTTGTTTTACCTCTAGAAGGAGTTTTCCTATCCTAGAAGTTCTGACAATATAAGCCACAAAAATACCAACAAGCATGATAGAAGAAAATGGATATTAAAGACAACTTCTCAGCCTATGTCCTTTAGGAACTATGTCTTTTAGGAACACATAGTAATATTCGTATATGCTGTTTTCAGCCTACTTCTGAAGTCAATAATGCTTCCATTCTCTTCAGAGAGACCAAGAACTAAGACATTTCAGGCTTATGTTTATTGCCAAATCTTAAGGGAAGATTTAGACACAGGGTGATTGACACTTCTTCCTACAGAATGTTTTCTATTTATATGCTTGCATTCAAAAGCAGCCTAATGGTTTTAGGATAGAAATTTGGTCCTTACTGAGAGAGTAAATTTGTTGGTATTAGACATGACAAAAAAGTAGGGCACTAACAAATGAAAAGAGAGAATGCTTTGATGTGATAGAACAGTTGTATCAGCATAGCTGTATAGGCAGACAGATAAGCACTTTTTCTTGGTTGTTTGTAGTCTAACACATAGCTCACATAGTATGCAATTCTTATTGCATAGCAGGCTTTTATTCCGTTGGTGAGAAACCTTCAAATGACACTTAAAAAAGAGTTAAAATAACTCTATTGAAATGTCTTCTTATCTGAGAAGAGCACGTACTGAACTCTCAGAGCAATATCCAGTTGAATAATCAGAACTCATATCTATGGTGCAATCAACAGCATTCTTTATATCTGCAGAGCCAGTCCCAAGATCAAAAATAACAAAGGGCAAGTTGCTTGGCATAGTTTTACAGTGATCTTACCTAATTTTTTTCAAAAAAACAGTTGTTTATTAAGTATATGAATAAAGCAATAAGGAAAAGTTCAATCTGTTTAATTTTCTTCTGCAACTTTAAGCCCCATATCACTTTTTTGAATGGGAATAACATTTTTTTGAGGAAGATACACTGCTATAGTGATGCACAGGAATAAGAAAACTCTGATATATTACTTAGTTAAGTTTATGTAAAAATTATATATCAAATTAACTATCATGGAAGGGTATCTCTGCACAAGTTCTGAAGTCTGAGTCACCTCACTACAGTTGGAGATTCAGTATGTGTTTTTCATAAGCTATGCAGCCTCCTTCTATCTAGCTTGGTCTGTAATATATCTGCTATTGACACAGATGTTCAAATATTCAGACACGGCCTGCAGGAAAGGAAAAAATGGAGAAGGTGTGAAAGATGATCTCAAATCAGAGAGACTCTCATCAGTATTGTCACTATAGCTGCTTGTCAACACAGAGATGCCAAAACCTATTTCCATCCACCAGTTATTTCTGCTTATTCTAGCTGGCCATAATCCTGGACCAGGACCGACAGCCCAAATTGTTGACATTCTGGGCTTTTTTTTGTCTAGAATGCTATGCGGAACATTTCAACAGTGTTGTCTTAACAATACCAAGTGAAAACCAAAATATTCTTGATGCAGCAATAGAAGTAGCTTTTTCTGCTTTACAGAGATGGAGTATTGTGTTCCTAAGTCATATCTTCCTACAGGGAATAACTGTACGTTTAGTGCTGGAGAGAATGTTCACAGTCTTGCTTTCCAGAAGACTTGCTACAGTTTAACATGCTGCACAGGCTGTTCCCTATTGTTCTGTGGCAATGTTTTGGCATACTCTCAGCTGAGATTCTCAGATTCACATGAAGCATTTCAGCAAGTGGCCCAGTTTTACAAGTGCTTGCTTGTGAACTTAAACACTTAATCTAGCTCTGAGTCTTTGGGAAAAAAAAATAAATTTAAACTTAATAGCTTTGTGAAGAAGAACAGGGTATTTTTAAAGTTAAGTAGAACATTTTCAGTATCTGCTTTCCAAGGTTTTACTGAAGGCTTATGTGTACATGGTACAACTCTGGGCTTTTGGGGACCTACTAAAGAGTTATAATTTATCTATACTATACCTGTACTTGCAGACAAAAATACAGCCTCATCTTAATAAAGAGATGAGTTCTGGTTATGCTTGTCTGATCACTTGGATTATTGCCATTTCCACACTGAGCTGGGTGTCTGTGCTCACATCATGTTAGCTGTGCCCTGAAGTACAGCAGCAATCAAGACTTCGTCTTCTGCAGTACACTAAAGCAGTGCTGCAGAGAGGAAAGCTTCTATGTTGCTTCAGGTGATGTATGTGACAAACACTTATGTCCCAGCAAATTCTTTCTATGACCTGCTGGTGCTTCATATCTGACTGTAAGTGCGGTACTCAGCCTGCAGCCTAGCCCAGGGCAGGCCTCCTGGCAAGGGGATCAGAGTGATTCCCCTGTGCTGTAAGTGTCCTGAGTCCAGCCCGGAATCATAGTCTCTTTGAGCAGTCAAGTGGGACAGTGTCCTAACAGCCTGCCAGCCATGAGTTAGCTCCATTCAGGCAGAACATCGCTTCTACTGTACCTGATTCATTTCTGCAGTGCAAAATACATCTCCTCAAACTTTTTGAGTTCTTCTGTGCTTGGTAAAAATCCCTACCCATTGATGCCTTTTCCAGCGGAAAATTCTAAAAATCAGTTACTTGAATGAATTCCAGAACATGTTTGCAGCTTTAGGAGTGTCAGAAATTACTGTCACAGGGGAAAGAAAGTGCCTTTATGCAACAAATCACTAAAGCTGCCTTCCCTCCAGGGACTTGATGAACTGGTCTCTTAAATACAACTCCAAATCCCCTGATCTGCTGGGATTTACTGGACTCACCCAGAAAGTGAGGGGTGAAGCCAGGCAATGACCAGAAAGCAGAGGAAACTGCCTTAAGTGCTCTGCATTAAAGCAGGCTGCAAGAGAGTGGCCAAAGGAAGCGGTGGTAAAAGGAGCTCACTTTCCGAGATGCAGCCTCATGATCCAGTGAGATTTCTGTATAGTTGCTGTCAGGGATTGATACATATATGGAGAAATCTGCCCTGAACAGACAGTCAGTGAGGCTAGTTTATTATCTTATAACTCAATGATAGATGTGTAACGCTTCAGGTTTTCTTCCCTGATTCTGGCATTACACGCGCAGCGCCTCCTGTCCATCTCCCATCAGTCTAAGAGCAGCCAGGACCAGGCCTGTGTTTATGCTGGCTCCCAAAGATCTGGGGTTATTTCTATGCTTTTGGTAATTGAATTTCAACAGACTTAATCTAAGGGACCAAAAAGCAATGGAAATGTGGGTTTGAGGGATTTTTTTTTATTATCAGAGTTTGATTTACTTCCCAGTTCCAGCAAGTAGAAACCCATGCAGCTTCCCTCTGCTACCTATCTCAGAAAAGTTTCTCAGGACTACAGGCTTCCACTGTCTCATTCTGTGGCAATTTCATTGCTCATTCATAAACAGGAATAGATGTTTCACTCACAAAAATGAAGAACAGGTGTGGAGAGTGAAATTATTTCCTCCTGATTTAATGTTGTTTCACTTCCCTTTCACTAGATTCTCTGTGAGAATAATCCACTTCCCTGCTGCCCAGCCACTCAGGTTGGAGTGGAAGACCTGGAGTGGGCATGCTCCTCCCATGCTGCCCTGAGAACATCTGGATTCAATACTCCTATTCTCCCTAGCGCTCATAAGTACAAAACAGATGTGGTGGGATTTTGTTGTTGTTGTTGTTGTTGTTGTTGCATCTGTGTTAAGGTGGCAGTGCGGGAACCTGAGTGAATATGCCTGATCACACAGATGGTGTCAAGGCACTGTCCAGTTTCTTTACTGTTAATAGATCTACAACATTTTGAGCCACAGCTGTTGCTTAAATGGAAACTTGTTCTTTCTGTGCTATGGTAACAAGAGGTTAACTGTTTGCTCAGAACTCATCAGTACATTATGAAATGTACTGGCTTTAGTACAAAGAGAAGAAATCAGCTTATTGTGAGAATATTGATTGTTATTAAGAGGATACTGACAATTCAGGAGATCTGAATACAGGTTAAGATGTTACTCTTAAAAATCAAATCCAGTGCTTCCAAAATATTCTTCTGTCATTACAATGTTTGGGTTCAAGACACGATGCAAGACTTCAATTTCCATGGCCAGGAAGTTTCTGGAATGGTATTTAACTTCTGTCCAACCCCTTCACTGCCAAATTTCTTGTTGCAAAGGAGCAAACCAGAGCTCACTCCCATTAACATAATAAAATGGAGAAGTAAGTATTCTCTGAGTCACTTGTAAAATTGGTACAAAGACATGACTTTCAAATTAACACTTCTTTCCACAGCATTTGCAGCAACTTCATGAGATGTAGCACTTATTGCTGGTGGCCTGCAGTTCACCAGGATTCTGCTGAGATGAGACATTTTTATGCAAGCTATTTAAAAACAAACCAACACCTCTAGGTTTAGCGTTAACTGAATTAAAATAATAAAATGTTTTATTGTACAATAAAATGAATTATAAGAGCATAGCCTTGGAGTTTGATTTCAGGTAGTCATTGTTGAAAACATTTTTTCAACTTGGAGACATCTTAGATTTAAGACTGAAATTCTCTTTGCCTTTCATCTCCAATAGAAGGATTACAAAATTGTGCTCAGCCACAAAATAGTTACAGTTTCAGAAGTAGCACTTTCTTCAGACACTAATTATTTTATTTGTTTTCATTTTGGACTCAGGAGTAGCTTGCTTTTGATGTAAGAAAGAGCTGTCTTTCCTGAAAAAGAAATGAGTCCACAGTCCTCTTGAATAGCACCAAAATCTCAGCATCCCTTGGAGGAAAGTCTTTCCCCTTAAAAGAGATATTTCTGATAGAGCACTGAGGCACTTTTTTTTTTAATGTGGATTTGAAGAGGTCAATTAGATGCTTGCTTCATGTCCATCTTATCTGTAGGGCTGTCTCTTCTTAGAGTTCAATGTTGGGACTACTTAAATAGAAGTAGCACAGAATGGAAGACTTGTCCTAATCCTCACTTGCTCATTCACATGGCAGGTGGGAGTAGCTTGGCCTTTATTACCAGCCAACTACTTAATAGACATAAAGTATTGTAACTAGAGATTATAGTGAGTGTGAATAAAAGTTAGACCAGCTTTAGCCTTAACAAGAAGGTTGGATATATTTTCCATTGTTGGCTAGCTTTTCCAAAAGAGCCTAACTACTTACCTTGCTCTTTCCCACCACTGGAAATGAACTAAATGCAATAGTTTCCAAAGACAGCAGACTTCCTTGAGTTTTACTATTCTTCAGGCTCTAGCATCCTGTTTTATTATTTCTGTCACTAAAATTTCCCTTGTTCCAGTTCTGGACTCCAAGCCTCTGAAGTGTGTTTTGGGTTATTCTCAATCTGTGCAAACAAATTCCCTTCTATTAAAGTTACTGATTTTCACTCTCACCTATTTCCTGCTTTTTTTCTTTCCTAGTCAGAATTATTTTATGAGCTGGAATATTCAAGCCTAGTTTTGCTGAGTTTGCAAATGTTTCAGTATCTGTACCTTCACTACTGAAGGGGCAGAGATGCATTGGAAGGTCAAATGCTGATGCCTTGGTTTGGTTCCACGGTTTCTGAGCAAAAATATCTAAACAGTGGGGTTCTTATCAGCAAGAGCAGGATTTGGTCTTCTGAAAGTTCTGGCATCAGGAGACGCCTGCCATCTATTTCTGCTGACAAACTACTTTTCTTACAGCGTAAACAGAAGCTCTCATCTTCTACCTTCTATGTTTTGTTCTGACCTTGCATATGTTTTCTTGTACTTAATTAGTTTATTTCAAGATTTTAACAATCATCCCTAAGAGTAATTCCCATTCTTCTAAAGTACAGCAGCACTAAAAAAATTCATCATATACCATAAAATCTAACAAATCGATCAAAAGGCACCTGAATGAAGTGCAGATGATGTCTCAAAGAGCATTTTTTGCCTCATGGTTGCGATAAAAGCAGGTCAGGTGCTGTCACAAGTTGCATCACTTGAGACGCCAAGAACATCGAACAATAAACATAAAGTTCCTGTTGAAGTGCAGTTCTGTCAAGGAGTAAAAAGCTAGAATCAATATTCTATTCAAAAAAAGAGATGTAGGTTCTTCACAGAAACTGGTATGATTTAATGCTGGGAATCAATGGGACCTTCACCTGTCTGCAAGTTGTTAAAAGCAATAGAAATGTTTATTTGTTATTGGCTGTGTGGAGGCAACAGTTCTTGTATGCTAATATTGCTGAGTTTGCTCCAAGGTGCCTGGGAGCACGTTTATCAGTTAGGGTGTTCTGAAAAGGAGTTACATAAACAGACAAATCTCATGACTGCTATCTTGCTTTGATGCTGCAGTGAAGAATTTGTTACAGAACCGCTCTATTAGGCACACCTGTATTCAAACAACATTATTCTATCTCTATTCAATGAATGACAACACCTTCATGACCTCAAGGTCCCTACACAGCTTGACATTTAATTGCTTTCCTTTACTGTTGAACTTATGGAAAATCCAAGTGACTGGGAAAATCAGATGGAAAATCATTCTCCAGTCTCAAAGTTAAAGGGATAAGTGAACTCAGAAAAATGTCTCAGTTATGAGCTGCTCAGTTGCAGATCTCATTTGAGCTTGAAAAAATTGCAGAAAACATCAATTTTCAGGATTTCAGCAACATGTAATATTTACATAGAAATCTGTCAGACTAACACACATTGGGAAACTAGGCAAGTACCTCCCTTTATTAATATAAGTAATGTGATCCTTTATCGTAGATGTGTTTCTTAAATAGCAGTAATCAGGCAAATATGGCAGGCTATCACTTATTATTGCATCTTTGGCCTCTTCTCTTGTGTAACCAGTTATAGGACTAGAGGCAAGGGCCTCAAGCTGTGCCTGAGCAGATTCAGACTGGATGTTAGGAAATACTACTTTTCTGAAAGAGTGGTCAGATGCTGGAATGGGCTGCCCAGGGAGGTGGCGGAGTCACCAACCCTGGAGATGTTCAGGGAATATTTAGATGTTGTGTTGAGGGCATGATTTAGTGACAACTATTTTTGCTAGCTGGGTGGTTGGACTGGATGACAAGTAGGTCTTTTCCAAACCCAGGTGATTCTATGATTCTGTACTCCTTTTGACAGCAAACAAGTGAGGCTACTGCATTTTATTGGATTTTGAGATGGGAAGTACCTAAGTAGATGTCTGGGTATTTACAGTACGTATTTTCATGTGTTGTTCTTTATATTATACATTTCTAGTAGATCACTTAACTGCAATATCTTCCTTCTCTCACTTCTGGAGTGCCATACTGTGTCCCGCTTGCAAAGAGAACTGGCAAATATCGTCCCTCTCCATTCAGCTTTCCTCTGGCTGGAGTAGGACATAATAATGATGGGATGACAATTTCCAGCTGCAGCACAGGAAACTTGTGCTTTGGACAGGTGATGAGCACTGAGTGCCATTTGCTTGTGGGGCTACAGCAGACGTTGCTGTAGGGGATTGATATCCAAAGGGGAGGAAGACAGCTGAGCAGAGGTGAATGCCAGAGTCGTGCACGGGCTGTATACTCCCTGCTGAAAATTGCTGAGGACTAGCACACTCCTTTGTAAAAGGTGAAAGAAAACTTTCACCTTGAACATGCCGGAAGATATTTCCTACATGACTCAAAGAAGGATGATCTTACTTGTCAAATCAATTTTTCTGTACTGTCTAACCCAGGTAATATTCATACTGTATGAACTTTTACCAGAAAGTTCTATTAAATTGTCTCATACTTCAAAGAACTGTAGTGTAGATTTAAAGGAAGCTATAGAGTTTAATTTAGAGTATGTCCTGCTCCCTCATAGATACTTTTGTATTAAGGATCACTTTTATTGCCAGTGCAGGTTAGCCTTACAAAACTTAATGATAACCATACAATCTTGCTTGTAGGATGGTTCAGGAAGAGTGATCAAGAAATATAAATAGAATAGTAGGATTTAGATGAGAAATCTGCCCATGTTCTGTAACTTGCTGCTGACATCAACTGGCAGGGAGATAATTATTAACAGAATGAATTCAGTAAAGATGATAACATCTACATGATTGATTTATTTATTTTATTGTTCGTTTGTCATGACAACCTTTAGCCAGTTTTCCTTGATGAAGGACAATTTAGATAACAGGAAGATTACATGAAGTGTTGAAGCGTGGGTCAGTTTCTTTGTCAATCTGCTCTCATCCTTGTCTCTGAGTGTTACTTTGCACCTTTCACACCACTTATGGTGTAGTATATGATGCCTTCCACACTGCAGTGGCCTGACAGTGTGACAACTCTTACTGTCAGTTGTGGTCTAAAACGCTGGAAACCTAATCATAGTAGCATGATAGGGTCAGAGAACAAATCATGAGTAAACATTCTTGTTTGTGTTTCTAGGGTCCTCAGTAAAAAACGTTCATTTTATCTTCAAAGGGATTATTAATGGATGCTCAGTTTCCACGTCTTCAGTAGGTATCCCAGATGTAATGAATGTTGAAACGAGCACTGCTGTGACTTGCCAGGTCTTCTAAACGTTGAGGAGCAGACAAGAAACTGAGTTTCTAATGGAACTGAGGAAGAAGCAGTTAATGCTGTGCTCAGCACCAAGCTGCAGCTGACAGCCACGCAAGAGATCAGGTTCTAAATGGTCTTTTATTGCAATAATAGAACTGTTATGTTTTTAACATTCATGGTGTGGAGTTCATTGTACTCTATGGTGAACTGACTGTTAGATACGAAATGCACTTGAAGCCTTTTTAATCTGCAGCCATACAAATATGATAAAAATTTTTCCTGAGCACTTTAAATGGCACAGAAAAACCACAGTGCTCTTGTTATAGATAACATGTTTTCCTTCAGACTGACAGCGAGAACGGCCTCAAGTAACCCTGTGTGGTGTGCAGTGATAGTGGCAGACTGATGTATCCTGGCAATTTGCAGTCTGCAGGGCATTACAGAACCGTGGGAGCTCTCATGGATGGACTGCATAGCAGTATACCTGGAGGCAGATTAATAAGAATGATTTATAATAAATACTGTGGCCACAATTACAAAAGAAGGTGCTGAGTTTTTCCTTACCACTCATGCAGAATTGGTTGGTCAGAGACATTATATGGCCAGTACACTTCTAATCTTATGCATCTTGCTATAATAATTGTAACATAAAAATTCCCACATTAATATTTAAGAAACTACTTTCCTTTGGTATTGTATGGCATTTGCATAATTATCACTGCAATTCCTGTCAGATTCAAATTGTCAGGTCTGTGTACATTGCAGTGGAAAAATATTTACTGATCCACGCAAATGTTACATTTGCATTTGTAACAGAAAAACATACTTTCTCAGTTTGCTAATGAGAAAAATTATACATCCGGCTAAAGGATATTTGTCAGAGGCAGAGGTGGCATTTCCTGTATGTCATTAATATATGGATACACTCCTTTTACCCCTGGAATTTCAGTTAACTGTGAGAACGTGTTATTGGGAAATGTTTCCTGGAAGACCAACAGTATCCTGGGATGCACCAAAAGAGGGGTGGCAGCAGGGAGAAGAAGGTGATTGCCCCCCTCTAGTCTACTCTTCTGAGATCCCATCTGGAGTACTTTGTCCAAGTCTGGGGCTGCCCATACAGGGAGGATCTGGAGCTGTTGAAGTGGGTCCAGAGGAAGCCACAAAGGTAATCAAAGTGCTGGAGCACCTCTCCTATGAAGAAAAATTGAAAGAACTGGGCTTGTTCAACTTAGAGAAGACTCCAGGGAAACCTCATTGCTGCCTTCTAGTACTTGAAAGGAGCTTACAAGCAGTAGGGGGGGTGACTTTTTACATGATCCGATAGCGGTAGGACAAGGAGTAATGGGTTTAAACTAAAAGAGAAGAGGTTTAGGTTAGATGTTAGGAAGAAATTTTTTTACACAGAGGGTAGTGAGATGCTGGAAAAGGCTGCCTAGAGAGGTTGTGTCTGTCCCATCCCTGGTGGCGTTCAAGGCCAGGTTGGATGGGATCCTAGGCAGCCTCATCTGGTGGCTGACAATCCTGCCTAGGCAGAGGTTGGAACTAGTTGATCCTTATTAGCTACTGAATGAAGATACACTGGTCCAAAGCAGACTTAGAGACTGTAATTGCAGACCCAGAGTGATGTGGTGGAGTTGTACCTAATGGGCTCTTCAGAAGCCAACACAGATCCAGCTGGGTTCAGCGTGGTTCAGTGTGCAGAGTGATTAGATATCTTCGTCTTTGCTCTGTGTTTATGTACACTGAAAAGAGGAGAATCCAGAGGAGTTGTCTCTTCCCTTCTCCGAATAGGTGTTGCCTGAACTCAGCTTCATTGTTCTGCTGGGTATAGGAAGCCCTCTGAGCATTACAGAAGAACCTTACAAGGAAGATGAATTACATCAATTATCCAGAAGAATAAAACTTTCAAATACCAGGGGTCAGGTTCCAAACTGCACAAAAAAGTCGAGTATTTTAAGATATGTTCTCTTCATCTTTAGACAGTTCTGTATTCACATGAAATTCCAGACATGTCCCTTGAACAAGAAAAACTACAACTGAACTTGACATTCCTGTTAGCAAGAGCTGGTACACTAGCACATTTGTGAGCCTTGAAATAAGACCAGCACTGCATGCATAACAACTGATGACCCTGCTCAGTCCTGGAATACTTTTTCTACTCTTTTGTCTTGACACACTAATGAAATTTTTGACTGGAAAGTCGAAGATATTTATCAAAAAGCCTTGCCCTACTAACACAGGAGGTGTGATAGGTATCATCTGTGAATGCTTCTTTGCCATTGAACTGCTTGTGAAAAACATAATTCTTTAATTGTTCCAAACACTCGTCTTCAAAGTAACAACTGATGTAAAACAACTAACTTAAAATGTCCAAGAAACGAGTAACCAAACTGTGAGAATGTCTTTGTATTGAGCAGAGAAGGATGAAGCTGTTCCTTGATCCAAACATGTTCCTACCTTGTGTGGCTCTTCCCTTCAACAAATGCAGCTACCTTATTATAGCCACTGAAAACTAGAGGGAATCATTAGATCTTTTCTGTACAGGAACAAATTATATTTCTCCTAACCTATCTAGGAAGAGTTCCATAGTTCTTCCTAGTCTCGGGTAACCAGGGTTTTAACTTCTCATGTCACTTGCATGCTACACATTTTTTTTTAAATTACTTTTAAACAGTGCCCATGAAATTATGTATTATCCATAAGAATTGCCTCTGAAACATTTCCCTGAGGCTAAGATGTTTCTCCTTTGTGGGCATATTCACCCAAGTAGCCTATTTTATTGAAATTTTAAAACTTTCCTTCAGAAACAATTTTTTCTTAATGCACGTCCTATTTGCATCTTTATTTGGCACTAGCCTTCATTTATGTAATTTGAGCATGTTAGATCAGATTGATATTTATAATTTTGGTCTGAATTTAAGAAAATTTTAAGGGTGAATCCAGTGTTTTGATTTGTGGCCTCTGTAGTTCAAATGGGGACTCTGATGTTAAATCTCTGCATTTCTTCCACTTTATAAAAAAGTGTTGTATTTTACTTATCTATGTAACAAATGGGAGCATATACCTGGGTGTTCCTTTGTTTGTTTGTTTGTTTGTCTGTTTTGAGGGAAAACCTCTGTCAAAAATCTGTTCAACACGTTATTCTGTTCTGTGTGCACGTGCTTCAGATTCTCTAGTCAGTGGCAGCCCCTCCTTCCATGGCACAAAAATCCTGTGAAATTTAACTTCACAGAAATATGTGGCTCCAAGATTACAGGGCTACTGAGGTAGAGTGTTTTCTGTGCAGTGTCTGAAGCTGGAGATGAGAGAATGAATGGCACAAAAACAGAAGCTTGTAATTATGAGTTCTTGCAAACCCTGATGTGTCCTTGAAGGTTAACAGTTGACTCTGTGCTTAGGGTGGGGAGCTGAACAGGACCTGAGGTCAGATGAAATGTGGCAGGTGACAGACTGAGGTGCACACAGTGTATCTTTCAAAAATGTGTCTGTTCTACTGGAACCTTAGAAATAAACCTCTTCTGATTGGTTGTGCCTGATTTATATAAGCAACCAAAGGACATTAAAGGAGATTTCCAGGTGTTCAGGGCTCCTCATATGATCCTAAAACTTCCTCAATAGCATATCACTGTAGGATTCAAAATCCTTCAGTTTCTGCCTTACAAATGTTTCCTTTTGCTTCATTTGCCACCCAGTATTAGACTCTGAAATAATAGATTGAGAAAAAATAAGTTTTAAGAGGAGAAAAGTAAAAAACAGTTTCAGAAATTTCAGATTCTAGAGAAATAAATTCTTCAGTCATGCACCAGGAAGCAAACTTATCCTCAGGTTACAGAGCAAGATTTGGTTTAATTAACCCTGTTGTCATTTTCCTTTGGTCGTGGAAATCAGACTCTGTTCCACTACCTGTGACATCAAACCAGACATGATCTGAGATTCCTAAAAGCAACCAAAGCTCACTAATGGAACTTTGTGGTGTGCTGAGCAACTATGGTTACATAATTTGTGTCCCTCTTAATCAGAGATACTGTATACAGCACTTTTTGTTACAATGAGTTACAGTGAGGATGCTCCAGTCTTTCCCTTAGTTGATTGAGTTACAGATGTTTCAACCTTTGAGGGGCTGACAGACTTGGAGGAATAAATAAGAGTGTAAGGTCTAGATTAAAAATACGTAAGCTTTTAAATTCAAATATCCTTTTCCTGTGCTCTTAAAATGTTGTGGGTTTTTTGTTTGTTCATTTTTTTAAACAGCTTAATACATTTGTCCCACTAGATTCCAAGGATATATATTTTTTTTTTCTAGAAGAACTAAATGTAGAAAATCAAGAACCCAAGCTTAGGTTACTAATGCTACTATTTAGGTTTAGATGCTGTAATGCTAATTCTGCTAATTCTTCTGCTAATATAAGTTTGCCAAAACACTTAGAAATATGAATACTATACTACAATCACATAAAATGAATAAAATGTATGAGAGCTGCTGAGAAACTAATGCCCCTTGTTTTATTATGTTGGCCCAAGACATCAGAGGTGGATGTTGTTGGTCCGGCAGCAGCAGTTGAACCTTCCCAACATTGTTTCGTTGCATATTGTTACTGTGCGACAGATGGCAGCAGAGAGGCAGTCTGACAGATTAATGTCTGATGTGGAATTGTGTAAGCAGAGGCTTAAAAAACAGTGTTTTGTAGCTGAGAATTTACACCATCCAATAGTGTTATTGTGCTCTTTGTATCTGTTGTATTTTACATGGAAATAAATGAGGCATGACTTTCAGAGCGACCTATGTATTTGTATGCATATAACACACTTCTATACATATACTTTCACAGATGAGTTTTTTTCTGTGTTGTTTTGTTTTCGTCTTTTTACTAGGAAAAAAAGGTGCTTTTTTTTTCCTAACCTGTGGTACAAATTAGCAAAACCTTTTACTAAAACTTGTCAGGGAGCAGCCTGTACAAATGTAAACAAGTTTTAACTACTTTAAGATGCTTCAGACAAAATCCCTAATTACAAAAATGCAAGAATGAAATGATCTGAAAGAAAGGAGTAATGACTTTGAGTTTAAGTCCAGCGAAATGCGTATAATCTATTGAAAGTGGAGCAATTAAGTTTTACATCAAGGAGCATGTTCAGTTACCACAACCAATTAATTCCAGAGCAGTTTTCTCACTGCCGCTTAATTTGCTGAGTGCAGCTATTTAAGCTTCCTTGCTTTTCAGCTGTTCAAACTGCTTAGTGGGAACAGCAGACATATCTATTTCTTCCCTAAGCTGTCTGTGTACTCCAAATCCAAAGATGAGCAGGTTCAGTCACCCTTTCACAGGTTAACAGAATTCTTTCCCAACTGTTGGAGCATGTAAGAGTACAGCAGTGCACTAACAAGAGAACAGATCCCATATTGTCAAGAGTGCAGAGCTTAGTCACTCTGCTGCCTGAAAAGCAATTAATGTTTTCATAATCTCACACTTTTTTACTTTTTACAGCAGCCCAAATTATGACTGGGATGTTATTGTGATGAAGTCATGCAGGCATAATATGGCTGTGCGGTAATATGATCTTTACAGGGTAATTTAGGCTCTGCTGATGAATTACAAATTTAAAATACCAACAGGAATGCACCTCTACTCCGAGATGGGGGCCACCTCTTGCACACATTGCATTGAACCTAATTTTCTCTGCAACTCCCTCGAAAACCTTAGAATCATAGGATGGCTTTGTTTGGAAGGGACCTCAAAGATCGCTTAGGTCCAACTCTTTGAATTCTCTTCAAATGTACATTGGCTTGAAGACTTTGAGGCAAGCATTGCTGTGTTTTGTTTCTTAGGCCTTGAAGAGCATCAACCCTCCATCCTTCAAATTCAGCCAGTGGCTTTAAAGTGCTGTTTGAGGTGACACTTCTGAATCTCAGCCTGGGGACCGTGCCAACTGGGACATACTGAACTAGTGTCACTGTAGCTCTGTCCTGGGTCTTTCTGCCAGCTTTGAAATCTCTTAGCAGCATGATGCTCTGGGAGTGACAGGTCTGCTACCCTCCTTCCCCTCTGATTTCTCACTATCCAGTGCTTGCTACATGAACAGTGCCTGGATAATGCCCACAGCCTGAACTGCTGCATCTCCTCTGGCCAAGCCCTTTGCACAGGTAGCCTCACAGTTGTTTCTTTCAGAAAAGTAGCTGCTTGGAGCAGTGCAGAGCTTTCCAATGGCAGCATGGGTATGCACCAAGTGCAAGAAGTGCTCTGACGTGAGGCAGAGATGGTGTGAAAGCACGAGTGCTTTTCCCCAGACCAGGACTCACACTGATGCAGTCCCAAACTGGCTACATGTAATAATATCAATTGGTTTGGCTGTTCAAGAGCATTTTCTCAACATACATTAATGTCAATGTTGTGAAAATCTAGGGATTCTGCTCCTTCGCCAGTAACTCATGCATGCAATCCAACTTATTGAGATGTTTGCCGCTAAAGGCTTCCTCACAGGTGCAAAAGCAAGCTTCATTCAAATTTACTGTCTGGAGAGGATGTCAAATTCTAGTGCATCTGTCAGATCCCTCTCTGAAAGCCTGAACTACATGTATATGCATTTATGGGCTTCTATCTGTGCCATGTGTAGCTGATGTGAACTTAGTTTGACCTGCAAGTGGCAGTATATGGCTTAAAATGCTGTCTACTTCCTCTCGTCCAGCTTGAGGACATTCAAAGGCAAGAATACTCAAAGGGCTGCCTGAATCCTGTTACCAGGGTCTTACTTACACAACAGTCTTCTTTTCTGAATGATGCCCCACAGCTTCCTATTATTCCTAATGCTGCTCAAGCATAGGGAGAAGGATTTTCAATCACTTTCTTTTTTCAAGACATTTTAAAGCTGCTTTGCACAGTGGGAAACTTCCTTCCCCACATATACTGACTTCCTTTCAGCCATGCAGACTTCAAAATAGCATGGTATAGCTAACTCCTATACAGTACTTGAATGTTAACATAAATATACATTGAGAAATAAGTGCATTCAAGCAACAAAAATCTTAATTTGCATATGTGATATCCTTTGGAAAGCTGATGATAAAACTGTTATTTTGTTCTGTTTTTTGAGAGAGTGAAAGATAAACTTTTTGCATTACTGTAAGCCTTCCCAAGCCTTTCTGTTGACTCGACATGACTGCAATAGGCCTTAGTCAGATTTCATAGCAATAAGCAGACGTTGCTCTTTGCCCTGTGGCAAGGCATGGAAAATGGGATTGATCCAAGCACTGCACAGGTTTGAGGAGGCTGTGACAGCAATGCTGCTCATTCCCCATAGGAACAGCCCTTCTTTAGGTAGGACTGCACCAATTACTGGACGCACTACGGTGCAATGTATGCATTGTAGATTCTGCTGAAGATTTCCTACCTTGTGTGCCAACAATGGGGTTCAAGTTCATCTATGAAAGGGAAAGAATGTAAGACTGCTTTTCTCTGCTTCCTCACTCTGGTTTATTTATTTGTTGTTGTCACCAACAAAGTTGGTAAAGGACTACAGAAGCCCACTAAAGACCTACCTTCCAGATAGAGTAAGAAGGGGCATTTTATACATCCTGGATCATGGGAGTCTCCCTAGGATTGAATGGCAATCATAAGCAGTGCTCTTTTCTGTTTCCCATCCTCCCTCTGCTTTTTTGTATTAAGGTGCCATGCTTCGCCCTTGTCAGCTGCAAGTCTGCTGCTTTTTCACAGGCTTTAAAAATAAATCTTAAAAAGAAACTCTTCTGTTCTATTTGGCTATAAAGGACACCGAAACTTCATATATAGCACATCATGCATAAAAGTAATCACTGCAACTGCAGTGTACAAGTACTCATTGTTCTGAGGTAAAATCAAGAAGTGTCACAAGTGAAAAATATTACTCTGGGAAAAGAAGTCCTTACTTTAAGAAGTGGAGAAAAACAGCTATATCAGTGGACAGCCAGAACACAGAGAGGTCTTTATTTGTAAGTCAGCGTTTTTATGGTACTCATCAGAATTCCTTTAGTACCTCATAAATATGAATTAATTTATGCTCATAACTCTTCTGTGAAGCATGGAAATATTATTTTCATCAGGTTTGAGAAGGAAAATGGGTCAGAGAAATAGTAAATGATCTGCCCAACATCACAAAGCTCACCTTTAGTAAAGCAGAACAGAAATGCTGATTTCCAGAGTCCCAGGCAGATTCTGACCACAATTCAGTCTTTCTCTCAAATCTGGTTGTTGGTATGTAACTCACAGGAGAAAGGAAATCAACCTGACTCTCAGGAAAATAAAGACAGGTTTTAATGAGTTGTAGAGACAAAGATGAAGTGGTACAACTGGAAATTTCTGAGATTCAAAAGGGTTTGGACGCTAATGGAGTTTCTGTGGGGTAACTTCGGATTTATCTGTGTTTACAAAGAAGAGAGCTTTCAAAAAAAAAAAATAAAATACAATATTCCATATGTAATAGGAATTAAGGATGAAGAAGGAACTGATGAACTTAGGGGTTCTTAAGTTTTTCAAATGTGCATCTGAACTTCAAAGCATGTGTAAATGTCCTAATTTTAACACTGTGAGTCTTTGTCTCCTGCTGGTTTTATGACTCTCAATTTTGGAGATGGTATAAAGCACATTCTTCGCTTGGCATGATGACAGTTCCTCTCCTGTGCAGCATTTGCCCAAAGCCTGGTACTCTAGAGTTCTAGCGCAGCAGAGACAACTGTGAATGGTGAGATTTGTAGAATTGTAATTATTTCATGCAATTAATTTTCCCCAGACAGACTAAGAATTATCAGGTGAGAGAAGGCCTGCTCTGTGCTAGGTAGAAAGCAGCTGATGAGAGTTGTCCTTCTTGTCAGTTCCCTGAGTGCAATTAGACAGTTGAGGACAGAGAAACATTTTGACAATTGCCTTGTGCCAACGCAGTCCTGCACACTGAACACTGCTTAGTTCCAGAGGTCATCACTGCAGGGTATATTTGTCTTTATCAACATGTAAAACCTGCTAGTAATGGAGTGCTAGCACAGCCTGGAAGGAGTTCAGTGCACACCCCATTGCATGATGCTATACCAAATATTATATAGCCCAGTATGCACACCTCGGAACAACTTTAAAAGAAGAATCTGTTTGCTGGCCTGTTTGCTGAGCTTTTCTTCCACTCTGAAGTTTTCCTATCCTTTTACTGTTACAATAATGTACAGTGCTGCTTCCTACTAACTGGAAAGTGTGGGTTAAGATAGCATGTAGGACTTCTGGGCTGACTACTTTTATTTCAACCCCACCACTACAGTGCATACATAACAAAATTTTAACTTTAAGACTTCTTCCAGATCTAAGATATATGCCTCTGTGAGGAAGAAGTCCCCAGGTGATACCAGTGGGGAAATTAAGCTGATGGAAAGATGGGTGAGAACCATAGAATCATTACGGTTGAAAGAGACCTCTAAGATTCCTCTAGTCCAGCTGTCCACCTACCATCAGTATTGCCTGCTAAACCATGTCCGTAAGTACTAAACCTACTCTTTTTCTAAACACTTCCAGGAATGGAGATTCCACCACATCTGTGGACAGCCTGTTCCAGTACCTCACCACTCTTTTTGAGAATAAATTCTTTCAAAAATCCAAGCTGAACCTCCCGTTGAAGTTCTCACAACTTCAGGATGTTCCCTCTTGTCCTATCACTGCTACCTGGGAGAAGATGCTGAACCCACCTCTCTACCACCTCTCTTCAGGTCATGGTAGAGAGTGATAAGGTTCCCTCTGGGCCTCCTCTTCTACAGACTGAACAATCTCAGGTCCCTCAGCCGTCCGCCTGAGACCTGTGCTCCAGACCCCTCACCAGTTTTGTTGCCCTTCTCTGAACACTCCAGGGCCTCAATGTCTTTCTTGTAGAGAAGGGTGCAAAACTGAACACAGTACTCAAGGTGTGGCCTCACCAGTGCTGCATACAGAAGGACAACCATCTGCATAGTCCTGCTGACTGCACTATTTCTGATACAAGCTCGGATGCGATTGGCCTTCTTAGCCACCTGGACACTCTACTAGCTTATGTTCAGCTGAGAATCAACCAACCCTGTCTGAACTGGAAGGGACATTTGAAGATCATCTAGTCCAACTCCCTCCCTCCCAGCTAAATTAGGTTGCTCAGAGCCTGGTCCAGTCTGATACATCCATATCTACATAATATGATAACAATATCTGATCAGAGGGAGAGCTGCATGTTACTTGAGGTGTGGTACCTGTCCCTCAGTGAGAGGTGTCACAGGAGTTCATCTCACCAGCTGTAAGAATGACAAGCAGTCCCTGCCCAGCCACATCAGGGAGAACTGCCAATCACACTTCTCTTCCACTTCAGCTGAAAAAAGCCCCAGCTGCAATGTGGTTTTTGCTTTGACCCCTTCTACCAGGCATGTGTGCGATGTCACATTGCATAACACACTGTTCAACACTTGCTGCGTAAAGGCATTTGCTGTATGTCACCGAGAGTGATGCTAGCCTATAGGTATTTCTGCATGTGCTGAGAGGGTCTGAGTGTCTGGAAGAGCTGTCTGTTGTCCCACAAACAGAGCCACTCAGTGGCTGCCTGTTTCTGCACCTAGCCCTGCAAAACACTGTTATTTTACAGTCAAGGACACAGAAGGTAGATATTTATTTTTTCCCATTGAAACTTGACAATCCAGGCTCCTGCTTGAAGATAAGGTTGTTGTGCTCAGCACCCAGGCAGAAGCCCCTTTGGAAAACAACAGGCAAGGGGTCATGTGGCTGATTTCTTGCTACACCAACTGCTCAAATCTCAAAATAATTATGTAAGAAACAGTACTTCTAATCCCTCTGTGCCTTGGCTTTTTTCTCTCACCATCTGTGAGTGGAAGTGCCCATACTGTCAGTACCAAAGTGAGGGTGTTTTACCAGTAAATGGCATGTGAGCAATGACCAAATAATGGGGAGAAGGAAATGAGGAAGGATTCACCCACCACTGTCTGCATCTGTTGGGAAGCTGGGAGGAGAGAAAGAAATCCATCCCCCCCTTCTCCCCCCCCCCCCATTCCGCCAGGGCAGGAGGCTGGCAGGCACATTTCAGGGTGTGAGCAGTCCTAAGGAGTCTTAAGGACATCTGAAAATGCAAGGACACTGTGGAAATGAAATAAGAAAAATTAGGTGGATAGAAAGAGGAAAAGGTGCTCAAATAATGTGGAACATAGCAGCCATTTAAATGATGGAAAGATGTAATTAATGAAAGAAATGCAAACAAAATAAACAAGAAAAAAAAAAGGCTCGTAACTGGCATTTATAGAAAAGTGAAAAAGAGTCTCCCTTAAATATTTTTGGAAGCTTTTTTTTCTTAATTCTGTCCCATATGCTTTGTGCTGATCCCATCTTTAGAGCTTATGCCTTTCTATCAAACATTTTTTCTCAGCTGTGCTAGCAAGTTTTTGAGGCAGGAATGAAGTGCTGCGTTTAACATGGGAAGTGGAAAAGCCTGCTTTAAAGGCTTGAGAGCTCATGGATCTCCTGCCTTTAAAAAGCTGTTTGTTCTGACATACAAATATGGAAGGACAATAAAAAAAAGGAAAAGTGTTTGCTGTTTGGCCAGTTTTTATAGCCAGGAATAGATAAAACAGATTCCAGTCCAGTGTACTGTTTGCACATACCTGCTGTCAGGTCTGTGTGCGCTGACGTATTTTTCTCTGACTTTTGCTTTCTTCTCATGAACTTAGAACCATCACTTCCTCACCCTGCAAGTGACAATGTAAACAAATACAGAGGATTCTGTCTGTGCTCCTTAAAAAACAGGCACAGCCCATGCTTGCATTTCTGTATCACTACTGACATTGCCCCCGACAACATTCTTGTGGAGAAGCTGGCTGCCCGTGGTTTGGATGGGCGTATGCTCCTCTGGGTGAAACACTGGCTGGATGGCCAGGCCAAAAGAATTGTGGTCAATAGAGTTAAATCCAGTTGGTGGCCAGTCATGGGTGGTGTCTGCCAGGGCTCGGTACTGGGGCTGCTTCTATTTAATATCTTTATTAACAATCTTGATGAGGGATTGGGTACCCTCAGTAAGTTTGCAGATGACACCAAGCTGGGAGGGAGTGTTGATCTGCCTGAGGGGAGAAGGGCACTACAAAGGGACCTGGATAGACTGGATTGATGGGCCAAGGCAAACTGCATGAGTTTCAATAGGGCCAAGTGTCAGGTCCTGTGTTTTGTCCACAATAACCCCAGGCAACCCTACAGCCTTGGGGAGGAGTGTCTGGAAAGCTGCCTGATGGAAAGGGACCTTGGTGTGCTGATGGACAGTCAGCTGAATATGAGCCAGAAGTGTGCTTAGGTGGCCAAGAAGGCCAACGTCATCCTGGCTTGTATCAGGAATTGTGTGGTGAGCAGGACTAGGAAGTAATCCTGCCCCTGGCCTCACCTTGAGTAAAGTGTTCAGTTTTGGGCACCTCAGTAAAGAAAGGACATTGAGGTGCTGGGGCAGATGCAAAGAAGGGCAACAAAGCTTGTGAAGGGCTTGGAGAATATGTCCTACAAGGAGAGACTGAAGGAACTGGGGCTGTTTAGTCCGGGGAAAAAGGAGGCTGAGGTGAGACCTTGTTGTTCTCTTCCAATACCTGAAAGGTGCTTATAGCGAGAGCGGGGTTGGTCTCTTCTCACTGGTGACAGGTGACAGGATGAGAAGAAATGGCCTCAAGTTGCACCAGGATAAGTTTAGGTTGGATATCAGGAAAAACTTTTTTATAGAAAGGGTATAGAAAGCACTAGGCTCCCCAGTGAGGTGATTGACTCACCATCCCTGGATGTGTTTAAAAAGCGTTTGGATGTGGTGCTCACGGACATGATTTAGTAGAGGGTTGATAGGGTAGTTTGGTTAGGTCATGGTTGGACTCGATGATTCTTAAGGTCTTTTCCAACCTGAGTGATTCTATGATTCTATGAACACAATGGGATATATTTCAGAAGAGGTCAGCTCTCAGCTGCAGCCTGCAGTCTGACTCCATGAGTGCTTTGCTGCTGTACTCAACTGCAGTGAGTGGTGATATGCCTGCGTGCTTCACCCAGTTACTTCAGCTGACCAAATGCATGGGGGTTATCAGCAACATGACAGTATTTTCAAAGAGGCAGATTGACACATGACATAAGGAAAGAAAACAGTTTGGATACTCATCTGTTTTTCAGGCTTCAGCATCAAATTCTCCTGTCCTTGTTTCTGCTAAATAGCACTCATTAGCTTTGCTGCTGGTATTACCCTGGAAGCACTTGGTTAGGAGAAAAGAGTTAGGATATCAGAGTCATACCTGTATGTCGCTTTGCCCCAGGAGGTGCTGCTTCAGCACAAAAGATGACAGAAAGTTGTAAAATCTTGGGTCCCTTCTGACACTGATACTACTGAGATGATGCAGAATCAGACAAAGTTGTGCTCCAAGCACAGCGTGCTGCATGGACTTCCCCATTCAGGAGGAGTTTGTAGGCACTGTGTGCTTCAGAGTTTATATAAGACTTTCTTGAAAGTAACACATGCTGCTTCCCTTGAACACATGCTGGAGACATTATCATTGGTGATATGTGAGTGCCATCTCCAGACTTTTCCGTTACAGTTAACAGTCAAATTTTAGACTTAAAGAGCAACACTGTTCTTAAAGCCAAGCAGAATGTGCCCACATCTACTGCTATGTAAATCACAATCTCCTCAACATACAGTAGTCTGGATAGCACAGCTACATATGCCCAACAGTCCTATCTGTATGCAGTACATCCCTGGTGAAACACCCAGTTCTGGACAAAACTTTTTGTTCAGGACAGCTTTTGTGGAGAGTGTTCTGTGTGAAGAGTTGTAACTGCATGTGAAGGAGCATTTCCTTTTCTTCTAGCTATGTGTTGGTGAGAAGTCCTAAATAGTAGAGATGCTTAGGAAAGGTCTCCCTCTCCAGACTCCCAACCGTTTCAGCCAACAACATGAAACTAAAATAATCTCATTGGTCTCTTTTTTTACTCTCCCTCTGCTGTGCAAGCACACATCATAAGGCTCAAATCTAGGCCATTCTAAGACAGGAGGTAAAATTCCTATTAATTTTAACAGAGGCTGGGTTTTACTTCAGAAATGAACAGCACAGCCGTGCGATAAATGAATTAAATGTCCAAGATGCAAACTTGCACATTGTGATGGTTTAAATTTGCATTACTCTGCACCTATTATAGTACTATAGGACTACTATAAGAGTATAAATTATTACACTGCTTCCTATACATTATTGAAAAACAGATGCCAATCTTAATCTACTGAATGCCAAAACTAGGGGTACAAAATTCAATTATAAATTGTGTGCAAAATATGCAAGCTGCCAGAAGTAGCGTCTGTCATGTACATGCCCATAGGCTCAGTAAAGGATACAGTTTTGGTTGCTAGCTTTGTTTTGTGTCTATACTTTCTTTATAGGTTCATTCTGGACTTAATTTTTTGCATAACTTTTGGCTCATTTTTTATTCCTAAATTACTCAGAAGAAAAGAGAGAAGAAACATTAAAATCATTGTCTAATTTTGCATGAGCAGAAAATTCTTTGGAATAGATTGAGAGTGAAGCAGGCATTATTGACAGCCTTGTCAGGCTTCCCATACGAACAGTTTATCATCATTTCCAGGTGGTTACAAATAATGGAAGGGAAGGATCTCTTAAACTTGTCAGACAAGACATAAGCAAGAAACATATATGCGGCTTACTCTTATTCTGGAGAGCTTATAGTTTATGATGCCATTGGTTTGATTTCCCAAAGAACTAGCAGGTTGTCTTTCAAGACAAACCAGCTCAAACTGACTTAGAGCTACCACAAATAATCACAGAGTGACTCTCATGAGTGATCACATGATGTCACACAAGGAAAACTGCCAATGTCAGGAAAGATGGTGGAAAATTTTATGTTTGGTCTGTGCTCTGTTTCATCTGGTTTTGCTATTCTACAGTCTCAGCTTCAATACTTAGTAAAAGAAGTTCTCAGGAAAGGGAAGCTTGCCAGCCTAACTATGCATCTTTTATAGGGTGAAGTTGACAATAGCAGTAAAAATCTGTTTATTAAAATCTCTTAGTGTGTGTAATTATAGGGTACTATGTGATGAATAAAGATAAAGTTGGGCACAAAGTGAATGATCTTTTAAACACATTGAGTCTACAGTAACTATTAAATTCCTGGAAAGCTTCCTAGCTCACACTGATAATATGTGAAAAAATGGACTTCCTTTGATGACGAAAGCTGGCAAAATTACATATGATCAAATTCAATAAGCAGAATCACCAGAGTGACTATTCCTATTATTTTTGTGTGACAAGGTTTGCATCGTGTGTATTTTATATGTCTGCACTCCTCTTCTAGGAAACTCAGTAGGGGCAGGAACAAGAATCTGCTGATAACTGATCTGTGTTGTAATTACATTGGGTCTGGTTTATGTCTAATGATAAGATACCTGTGTTTATATAATTTAGACACCTGAAAAGAAAAATGGGAGTTTGGAGCTGCAAGAACTGAGATTTGCACAAGAAGGGAGTTTCTCTTTCTGCTGAATCATAGAAAATAATAGGGCTGAGAGTTCAGAGGTTATCTAGTCCATCCTCCTAAATCAGTGTAATCCCAGTGTGTTTTGTGCAGCTGCTGTGGAGTTGGAAGCAGATGAAGAGAGCACATACACACTCGGTGGTTGCTAACATGGCCCTTTTTCAGTACTCTCCTTTTACACTGCTGCATTAGTCTCTTCTACATCAGCCCTCCAAAGCTTTCATTTCTTTATAATGTTTATTACAAGAGAAAAAAGGTCTAGAAATAAGTCCTGTCAATCAATAGTTGATGCTTTCATTGAAAACCAATACAAACTCTTAGATTTCTGCATCTTCAGTCAATAGATTCACACTTGCATTTTGGAGTGCTACATTTCCGAAATGACAAAACTCACTGCCTTGCTTTAAGACAAGTTTTTGTTGTTGTTGTTATTTGTTTGTTTGTTTTGTTTTTTTACAATAAATTGATGGGTTTTATTATTTTCAGTTGACACACAAGTAATCAGTGGAGTTCAGGCATATGCCTCACTAGAGCAAGAATAGAATGGCTATGCTGGGAGGAACTGTCAAAGATTACCTAGTCCAAGTGCAAGGGTATCTGGTAAGTTTTAGAACATACTAGAAAAGTCCACCTCCCAGTGATAGCAGTGGGACGCCTTTGCTGATTCTTTGCTGGGAATATTCTCTCTGAAAGAAAAGCTCTGAAGTATTAATGTTTGCTACTTAATGTTAAAAAGGTGTAACATGGTATGTAGGTCAGGTATAGATGAATAAGATGAGACGTTCTCTTGTACTTCCATCTGACTAGGGACACTTTGCCTTTTGTTTGCCCTGAAAGAAATTTTGAAAATCAAGAAGCTTGATTTTTTTACATTTATCTTATTTTTCTGGTAGCTGTTTCCTTTCTAAATCCATCACAACCGTGTTAACTCAGTTGAGTTGTTGTATTTAATAGTCTGAAATTACCTCAGAACTGTGATTGTGCTCAGTTCTTTGTTTTGCTTCATGAATAGCCTTGTATTGAAGTTATCCATCTTGCTTACCTAAATAGGCAACATATGATTTATTTTGAACTGGAAATCATAGGGGATTCTACAAAATGTAATTGCTGTACTAAATAACAGTAGTATTTCCTTTTATACCCATATTCAGTGTCTACACTTTCTCATTGCAAAGGTTCTCCTGGAGCACTTCTTCCAGTAACTTTTGATTACAACCCACTGAAAATGAATCATTCTTCATTGACATATAGCAGATGTGGTATATCTGCCTTTGGACTGCTCTGGTTTTATGTCTCCTCCTCCTCATGCCTAACTTTCTCAGTCTCACCTCCTAGGAATTAGTCAGGATTCTCTGCTGGCAATAAAAGTGCTGGCTTCTGCTAGGTTTCCCAGGGATTAATCTACAACCTCAAAGCTCTTCAAAGCACATGGGTTCTTTTTGAAGCCACCTTGATTGTCATAAAAAATATCATTTGAGTATCTAAAAGTCTCCTTGTCAGATTTTTGAACAGCAAACACCGACACAGATCTCCAGTTCATCCACTGATTGTTGCCAGAATTTGACACCCAAAGATCTTGATGAACTCTGCAGACAGAATTAGTGACTGTTATAGCACACTAAAAGTCACTGTTGATCTTTTCTTCTTCCTCAGAAGTACAAATAGCTCAGAACTGTAAACTTTATTTTAAAAATCATTAAAAATACTGAGAATTAACCAACATAGTTTTTCATATAAAAAATAATGTTCTACAAAAAAAAAAAAAAAAAAAAAAAAAAGAACCATTTGGAAATCAGTTGGAGCAAATCTATCAGTCTCATGCCTCTGCTGCATTACATTGTAGCCTCTTATCACTTTCCACATCAACAGCAACAGCAGCAATCACCAAGTGTGTGATCCTTAATGGAAGTGAGAAACTTCTCCCTTTCAGAGACTGAAATTTGCTTATAAGGGACTGAGATGGAATTCTCATCCACTATATTCTGTCCATTAATATAACTAGATTTCATCTAGTCTTAAGATTAACTTCTCAGGAGCATCATCTTCAGGAGAGATAAGGCTTTGCTGTCAGTGCATTAAGTGAGGAATATCTCTTGCAAAATCAATGTGCATTTTCATAGCTTCAGTTTTTCCTTCATTTCTAAAAAGTTTAATGTATCCTTTTTTTTTCTCTCCTAAAACTTTGTAAGCCTTTGTCTGCTGATGTTAATTTCTTTTTTGTCTTTTCTTCACTTTTTGTTTCTTTGAGGAAATTAATTCCCAAGCTTTTAATTAATTCCCCTAGCACTGTCATTATAATTGGCATGACCTTTGTAGTTTTTCAGTTTGGGCTGATCTAATTGGCCAAGTGACACCCTCTTCATGTTTACTGAATTCCTTTCTTGACTGTAAAACCCCATTTGTTTTGTCTGGGTGACAGGCTTCTCCTAGCTGCAATTCTTGAAATTGTTTCAGAGGAGCTTTTCCTGTCTTATCACACTCTTCTTTCTTTCAAAATAAATTGTTTTAATTAGTTTTTAAATCAGAAGTTTAAGGTTCTCTGCGTAGTCTCATTCTTATCTTTTAGTTCTTTATGCTGAGGCTGTCCTCAATTAGGCTGTGATAGCTATTTATATCACTCCTGACTGCTCATCTCCAATTATGAATCTGTACAGAAGGCCAAGTCTGAATTTGCATGGAACATACTTCAGCAACTCTCATAATATAAATGACTAAAACATGATTAAGAAACTAAGAGACTTGCGAAGGCATTTCAAGGTTCTGCTGAAGTCATTTAAGTTACTGAGGCTCTACTAAAATGGTGAAATCAGAGTTTGATACTAGCGTGGGGATTTGCTCTCTTGCACGAGTTTCTGCGGAGGGTGGGCAGTTTTCTCCAGCACTCTTCACTGGGTCACAGAGCTGCCCTGCCGTTGTCCTCATGAGCAGGACTGTGCCAGGGCTGCTGTTGGTATTGAAGATCATTGCCAACTGCCGATGAGGTGCCATGAAGTCCCACGGAACTCTTAAAATAGAAGAACAGCCTGTGAGTTCAGGTTTGCCCATAGCTCTCCTAGAAATATTTGACTTTCTGGATGGATATAACTGTGATTGATTTACGCTTTTTTTGTGGCTACCTTTTACAACTCAGTGTGGCTGATATTGTTGATTGAATGGCAGGAGAAAATAGCGGATTCATGAATAACAGTCTTGTTCCTTATATTCCAGGTATATGTGTCTCAGACAGTGAGTTGGAATCACCAAGATCACAGAGTAGTATGTAGGATCTTTGCATTTGCAGTCAGGTTTGCATTGAGTCTAATAACCATATTGCTGGGCCTGATGTCCTGCCAGAAGTTAAATACAGCTTTTCTCGTGGTTTGTTTAAATTCTTAGAAAGGAAGGCAGCTTTAAAGGAGATGTGCTTGCAAAAGGTTTAAGGGGATTGCTTCAGAATTTGTATGAAAAATTAGTCTCCTGAGAGAAGGTGAAATGTTCACAGTCTAAACCTGAAGTCCCTGAATAGACTCCAACAGATGAAGAATACCTGTATTCTGATGTTAACAGTCAATTTATTGAAGGACGGTAAAGATAAATCCTCTGGATCCATGCAAACTACCCTGATTGCAAGTGTCTATTTTGAAGGCACTACTCATGTATTTTCCTTTTCTTTGTAAAGTTCTGCACTTGATTTGATTTACTACGATTTGAGAAACAGAAAAGAGCAACACACTGAGTTCTCTTGCAACCTTTTCTGAACTTCATCCTTTTTTTAGTTTACAAATCAAGCAGGAAACTTTCATGAATAGGCTGATATATGACTGACATGTGGGCAACACATGAATGACACACCTCGTATGTACAGGACTGGGGCAGGATTTCAAACTGGTTCATTTAGCTTCATGTGTTTCCCTTGCTGTAGATAAAAGTGTTGGTGGAAATGGCTAATACACAGTGACCAGCTGCATTTTATCTGTAGTTCCTTTTTTTTTTTGTATGAACCTCTCATTGGTTTTGTGGGGGTCTGCCTCTTGATTGGCTCAGTGCAAACCTGAAAGCTGGAATTTGCAAAATATGTTGCAGCTGTGTGTACTACATATTCTTCATTTTCTGTAGTATCAGCACAGTGTGATCACTCCTCTGGCTCCAGTCATTTATCTGGATCAGATGAAAAAAAAAAAGAAATATCTGGGAAAGGTAAGCTGAGAGCAAACTTTGCCACATGGTAGCCCATTGCAAACCATTTTCCTTTTAAAAGAAGTGCAGCAAAATTTCTCTGTCTGTATTTACTTGAAAACAGGAGGTGAAGCTGCACATTGAAAATCCCTATTGGCAAATGTTGCTTAAGTGTTCAGTGCAGTGTGATAAGCTCTAGTAATGCCTCTTAACAGAAGTAAGCCACACTGTCCCAATGGCAACTAGCTCCAAGCACACTCTAAAGCTTCAGGGAGGTCCTAGGAGCACTGATCCTGTGCTGTCACTGTTCAGAACAAGAGATGCCCATCCTTGAGTGCCTCATTGCTGAACCAGCTCCTATCCATGCCCAGAAAGGGCTCATTGATGTCTCAGAAAAAATACCTTCCTGGTGGCTTCGAATCTGGGGTGTAAATCTTATGAGGAGTGGCTGAGGAAGCTCGGATTGTTTAGCCTGAAGAAGAGGAGGCTCAGGGGAGACCTCATTGCACTCTACAACGTCCTGAAGGGAGGTTGTGATGGCAAGGGATTTGGCCTCTTCTCCCAGGAAATAAACAGGACCCAAGGAAATGGCTGCAAGTTGTACCAGAGGAGGTTTAGGTTAGACATAAGGAAAAACTTATTCTCTCAGAGTGGTCAGGCACTGGAATGGCTGCCCAGGGAGGTGGTGGAGTCACCATTCCTGGCAGTGTTCAAGAGGCATCTGGATGAGGAGTTACGAGATACGGTTTAGTGCTTGTGGTAGCAATGGTGATGAGAAGACGGTTGAGCTAGATGATCTTACAGGTTGTTTCCAACGGTGCTAATCTATGATTCTATGATTCTACGATTCTATGAATCTGTAGCTGAATCCACAGGAACCATTTCCCTCAGCCATAAATTAATAACTGAAGCTAATAACTGAAATGTTAAGGTTTGTTTTATTAGTGATCAGAAGTGTGATTACATTTCTGACTTCTGCCGTGGTTATTGTGCTTATTCAGTTGTTGACTCTTTCCTACAATGTCCTTGAGTTTTGCCCTGTTTTTTTGGCACCACTGGATGTGAAAGGCCTAGATTGTTGATTTTTTTTTTAACTTGATTGTAGGTAGAAAAAGATTATTTTATTTCTAATTTTCTATTTTTTTTTTTTATTTCTAATTACTAAATTTCTAATTTCTAATTTTTAAAGCACATCTTTTTTCAAGAACTAAAAAAAAAGTATATCCATTCTACTCAGTCGTGAGTCTTAATTTATTCAGCTGGGACTAGATCTCATTAAAGTACCTCAGAGATATTGACTGTGCTTTTGTCCATAAAGAATAGCTCCCTTCCTCTTAAAATATGATAGCATAGTGCATATTTGCAAAAGGAGCTTAAATTGCACACCAAGTGGATTCTTCTGAACTAACACAGAAAGATTTTTGATCTCTGAAAATGGAATAACACTTTACCTGAAAATATATTTTAGTCTGAGAACCCAAGCTGAGTAAGAAGACTACTATTTTTGCAACTAATTGGAATTCAACTTTAATTGAAAAAACTGAGAAAAAAAATTGCTAATTATAGTACACAACATTAAATTATGAACACGTCCAGTAAAGATGCATGGTATTCTGGAGCATTCTTGAAATTTACAGCTATTTAAATAGTCATTTTGTTATCAAGAGGACTCAGCAAGGTAAAGAGAAGTGACATGGGAGCAGGAAGAGAGAAGAAAGAGGAGTGAGTTGGGCAGCAGCAAGATGGAGACAGGGAAAAGGAGGTCCTGATCAGTTCAGCACTTTGAACAACCTGTGGAAAGCTGCCTTGTGTTGGCATCATCGGTGACCCTTAAAGACAGGAGGGAAAAAGCACTGGAGCAGGTTGCCCAGAGAGGTGGTGGATGCCCTTTCCATGGAGACATTCATGGTCAGGATGGACCAGGATCTGAGCAACATACAGGAGCAGTAGACGTCCCTGTTCATTGCAGGGTAGTTGGACTAGATAGCCTTTAAGGGTCCCTTCCAACTCAAACAATTCTATGATTCAATAAAGCAGAAAAGTGGTCTGTGTCAGCCCTGCAGGCTGAGTGGAGGGTATCTGGGCTGAGCAGCTTCCCTTCCCCTGACTGAAATCTTACTTTCTCCAAAGTTTCACCAGGCTCATACAGATTTGTATTACTTTTTTATTGAAGCTTACAGTGAAAATAGGTCATTCCAAGAAACACCTATTTTTTCATCTCCTGCAACATTATTTTTGGATACCAAAGTTTCAGACTATTCAAAAAAGCAGCCAAGAGTTGCTGCTGAACTATGTGATCAGTTTTGACGTTGTCAGAGCTTTCTTCTTTATCAATGTCTTTGATAACATTATTTACAAAGTAATAGTAAACGTTAATGTTCAGAGTATAGCTTGAATTTCAGTACTGTCAAAGCATTCCTTTTTTAGCAGGCTTGCGTCTACATCTCAACTGTTAGCATCAAAGATTCAAGGAGAATGCCTTGAATCAAACACATGCCAGAGTTCTTTGTGGGCTCTGCAAGAGCAAACATGGTTTCTGCTCCCACTCAAGGCAGTGAGCTACTTTGCCCTCCCATCCCCTGCCCTGTCTGCTTTGGGGCAGTGGCTGTCCCTTACTTTGTCCATCTGTATCTGGCACTGTGAGACTGCTAGAGCCCTCACTGTGATACTGCTAACTGCAGGCATCTGGAGTTTTGGAGGGAGTCAGGACAAGTAAGCAAACTTCAGATATATAGCACTTTCATTTAGATGCATTATCACCTCTTATCTCTAAGCTATATTTAATCTGCAGGCCTCTCTGCCTTATCTGCTGCCAAAAAGAGGGAGTCCAGATATGCTGGCAAGGTTTATAGACAGACTGGGGAATAAAATCTCAAGAAATACAAGTGAAAACAAGACTAGAGACAACATACGACTAAGCTCTTTTTGATTAAGATGCTTTACCACAGAAAATCGTTTATTTTAGGTCACTCCATTTTTTCTCTTTGTGTTGGAGTGCAGAACTGCAGGTAGGCAGTTCTAGTCATAAATGCCATATCCCTACTTCTGTTGAGATAGCAGAGAGGCAAGAAGAGAAGGCAAGTACAACAGAAGATATGTGGTAGTTTACATGATCTTGAAACCTCCAACGTGACTGCAGAACACCTAGCACTGACTTTCTGGTGCACTGAATTCAATTTGTAGGCTTTTGTCTGCTCCAGTGGCAGCACCAGATCTTTGCAACACATTTGTGCCCATTTCAGTAGAACTGTTCTGTTCACAACTGGGTTTCTGAATTGAGAGTATCCCATGAGAACAGTCAGCCATCTGAGAGAGCCATGAGCAGGCTACTTAGTAGTCATGAGATGCTGCTGGGAAGAAATGGAATCCCCACAATTTAAATATTCAAAACAAAGTCTTGCAGTTTTGAACAGAAAGCAATCTTTCGATTTAGTTTGCACTTTCATCCAGGCAGCAGCACAGCTCCGGTCACAAGGGAGGGCAGCGGTTTTGTGTCAGCAGAGATGCAAGCAAATTGGAAAGAAACAAAGCCAAATTTTTACCACACTCCTTGCTTTTTTAATAGGTCTCCTTGATTTCATGTAGTATAAATGCTGGAATCACCCATGCATTTAGCAGTCCTATAAACCTGTTCAAGGAAACAGCAGACCAGATGTAACTCTTCATGTTTTGCACTTAGTTGCCTGATAGTAAGTAGAGTTTGCCACCTATTGTTATCTGATTGTATAAAGCCAGTTTGGTAGTACTGCTAGGCACTGATTTAACGCTGAGATATTCAAGGTCACTAATCCACTACTTACTTACACAGTTGTCAAGTATTGAGGCATATTTATGGGAATGTGTGGGAGAAAGTTTGTGCTTTACCAGTGACTCTCCCAGACTGCTGGTCAAGGAGCTTTGAACACAAAAATAATTCGATTTTATTTTTAATCTCATTAATTTCTGTCATTGCAGAAATGCTTTTTCCCAGATAAGCTTTTGAAGCAAGCAATCATACAAAGGGAAGAATGTGAGGGACTTGCAGCAATTTGTGGCCACAGACCTCCCAGGATCTCTTCACTCACACCAATGGAAATGTGAAAGGAATTAACCCTGCTTTAAATTTCTATCATACTTCTAGGCTTCTTGGTTGTTTTTTTTTCTTCTTCTCTTTTCCTTTTTTCCTTTTTTCCTTCCCCCCCCCCCCCATCCCCTTTCTTTTTCTTTTCCTTTCTCTCTCTCTCTCTCTCTTTTTTCCTTTTTTTTTCCCTTTTGTAACAAGATCTGGAAGTTGCTTAGCCACAAACATTTTCATGCTCTGAAAATAATAAATGCACTTCTTACTTGTTCTGGACAAAATGTTAAGATAAGCATCTCTGTTGTTTTTTCAGTCACCTTTTAAATGAAAAAAGCTTGCTGAGTCAGACAAGCCTTGATGCTGAGTTCTGTAATGGAAGTAGGAGATACTATCGTTTCCAAAGTATTACTAATTTACTCTTTTACTGACACATGGGTGAGATCTACCTTTCCTACCAGAACTTTATAATAAGAGTCAGGACCTGATTCTATGTCCGGATAGCAGAATAGGAGTTATGGAATCAAAACGGCTCTTTGATACTTGATGCAAGATGGAAATATTCAACTGACCAAAAGCAAAGCAGGTTAATTTTTTTGTCCTGCAAAGCATGTTTGCTCCAGGAAAAGAAACAAAGTATAATTGTTTTCATTTTGACTAAAAACATTTAGCTAATAGCTAATTTCATTCTACCTAAAACACTGTAGGTGGCTTTACAGCAAAATGGCATTTGAATGTGTCCAGTATACAATGATCTAATATAGAATCCTTCAGCTGTATACAGTATCCCACTGTATATTGGGATTTTTTTAATTTCACCATGCAATTTGAATAGAGAAGTGGGCAATAATTCCAGCAATGTAATCTCCCTTTCATTACTTGATCTTTTTGTATATTTTTCTTCAGTTGCTATCCTGTTCTGTTTTAAATGCACATGAACAAGTATCGGGATCAGCTCCAAATTGCCTCTCTGCAATTAGCAGCAATTTTGAGTGCCAGCCATCATTTATTTGGGAGTACCCGGGTATGATCAGCACTAGCTCTTGGACTCAGCTACAAGCACTGTCCTGCAAGAGCAGCTAATTCATTTCTGGACACAGCTCTGATATTGTTAAAATCAGCTGTGGGCTTTGCATGTGAAAAACTCTTATTTTTGAGTACAAGTTGGAGCAGAGTATCAATCCTGTGGTATTCATTTGGTGTTTTTTACTAAAAATGGGAGTGGAGCTGGGCCAACAACAGCAAAATGCAGCTTTTGTTGAAGAAGTAAATAGTAGAGTAAAATTCTGGGCATACAAATTTCTAAATATTTAAAGATGTGCACTTGTACAATAGTTTCTTAACAGCAGGTGAAGAGTCCTTGGTAGATACTTGGTACATATTCTCACTGCGCTTAAACAACTTCAAAGACAAATTCAGCTTGGAGATTTATGCAAGCTTCTGTCCTGTCCACATTGCTCTCTCCTACCTACTCAGGCAGAAAGAAGATGGGCCACTGTCAGCATTATGCTATGTGACTGGCACCATGTTTTTCCCATATAGCAGTTGCCAAAGCAAAATTTTTACTCATCCGTAAACTGTAATTCAGGGGTTTGCATGCTCTTAAACCATTTCAGCTTCTTGCTATGTCTCTACAGACATAGGAACATACGACTGATTGGTGATACCAGGTCTTCAGAGACAAATACCATGCAAGCAGATGGTAGCTGCTTTCAGTTGCCATTAACCAGGAAATGAAGAGACCAGCTGGAATCTTACTAGTACTCAAAAAGCAAAAGCAGTCACTCACTGACATTTCTATGAGCCACCCTATTATCAGCAAAGGCAGTTGTAATGTCTGCTTTGAGTGCAGGCTTCCAGGAAGGTGCAACAGCCCAGCCTGAAGAATGGGAAAAGCTCTTATCAGAAAGAGCAGTAGATTGCCATACAGTTATATGAGAAAGAGCAGTCTGATTCAGGAATTAATTCTTAGCTAGGCATCCCACCTACAGCTGCAAAGCGGTTCTATATTGAAATATCCAGTAGTCCAAAAGTAGACAGAATGTTCCAGTCCAAATTCTCCTTGTGTAGCGCCTCTTTTTTCCAGACTGGAAGTTGCAGCCTAATATCTGTGTATGTTACTCAGGAGAGAAATCCCCTTGTAAATCTGTTATGTTAATGCTCTTTGCAGATCGTTATGCTGCATGTGAATGGCTATTTGCAATAGGAAAAAAAAACCTGCCTGAAAACTGGGGTTGTTTGGAACCCATACACATGGCATATTTCAACTGCATTCTTTTCTTGTTTGTTTTTCCTCTTTCAGTTTGGAAATCTCTCTGTCTTCACCAAGAACCAAGTATGCCAAGGCCAGCCTAGGAGCAAATCCTGTCACTTCTCTTTCTGCACACAGCCCTGCTCACAGTGACTGCAGGCAGCATTTTGGCCCCCTTTGATGTACAGCTCTGTAAAGAAATGGAACAGATCATTTTGGCAAATGGCCAGCAGAGATTCCCATGTACACATGCAGGGGCACAGCAAAACTGCAGTGCCAGCGTCCACTCAAGTGCTGCCTGAAGAGTAGGCAGCTGCTGTTCTTTTGGAAACCTTAGTGCAGGGGCTGGCAGAGCTGTGCCCTCCCAGGTGACCTCCCTAGTGCTTGCTTATTGCCCCTTACACAGCCAGTGCACAGCTGACCACCAGACAGCCCTCACAGGAGCGAGGAGATAAGGTCAAGAGTTTTCCGTCCAATTTATAGGTAATCACTGCTTCCAGACCTGAATAATCAGATTCTCTGTGCACCAGCTGACTTCCTAAGGCATAAGGTAATTGATAAGTAGAAAATTGCTTACTTGATTATCCTCGAAGTATTACAAATGTAAGAAGCCTTTCTCAGTGTCCCTGCTTTACAGAGGCAGAATAGACACAAACTGTTACCCACAGGGGCTCTGCATTCTCTCCTAGTGGACAGCAGTGTCTCCAGCCAGCTCAGGTGGTCTTAGTTACAGGGCTGAGCACCTACCCACAGCACGTAGTAAAGCAGGCCACAGAAGCTGATTGAGTCAGAGAGCAGGGAGTTCAAGCCAAGACATGCTGCTGCTGCAGCACAACTGCCTCAAGAGGAGCTCACCTGGAGAATTTTTAGCTGAGGAATGGCTGCACTGTTCTGTTGTTGCCTCCCAAATTGTAGGAGCAGGAATAAAATTCAGCTCACCTACATCATTCCCTGATCCCTTTGGGGAAGAGTTTCAGCTTCCCAGCTGCAGTTGTAGGTTAAAAAATCAGACTTTGTGCCTTTGAATATTGGCATTTGCCTGCAAGCAGAAAGCTATGGGTCAGTCTCTCCCAAGGCAGCTGTGGGAGCTGACTTCATTGTATATGTCCCCCAAAGAATGTGGGGGCAAAGAACTATGTGGGACAAACTGGTGGTTCCCTGCAGAACCTGGAAGAGAGTAGGAAATCTGTGAATCTCACACTCGAGGCACCACCACGACAGCAAAGGAAAGGCTTGTTCGTGATGTATCTCCACAGGAGTATTTTTACAATGTTCTTTGCTGCACAGTTTGAGAATTCAAGCCTAAATCATGACTATCATGATTTATCATGATATAAATCATGAATAAAATGAATAAATCATGAATAAAAGCAGGGCTTCTGAACAGGAGTTTTGGCAATGGTTAAAGTCAGGGTTCAAATCTGCTTTATTCTGGGCCATCTCTGAACATTGCCTTGTGAAGTGCACTCAGGTTTTGGGTGAATGAAAAAATAGGATCTTTAATTAAGCGTTGCTTTTTATTAAGCAATAGGTCAAAAGCTTAAGAGGTATTTGTGGGTTTTTTTTTCAGCTCAACCTAGAGCCTTGTTCTGGCACAAAAGCACCATTGTCACCCACCCAGAGGTGAGGCCAGGCTCTCAAATATCCAGTACAAGAGGACATTCCTCATTCAGATATATGGCCAGACAGGAAATATCACCTTTGGTTTCTGATCTAGCCACACTTTTCCCTCATTTCTCCTCCCTCTCTGAGCAAATTTTCAACTAGTGCGTCATGGGCAGTGACCTAAGGTGAAACCCCAGAGGGACTGCTGTGCAGAACACTCTCTGGGAGCTGGTATGGAAGGAAGAATGGAGGAGTTTGTGTATTCATGTTTTCACAGGCACACAGAAGCTTGTTTCTTGGTTGCAGCGGCTGCCATTGCTCCTGCTAACAAGTCTCAGCTGCCACTGCCTGGTTTTATAGTTAACAAAGGCTACTTGTGCACTGTCTGATGGCCTCAAAACAACAAGTTGAAGCTATTGTTTCCTCATCTTTAGTGTACTTCATATTTTGTGAAAACAATCCCTTGTAAATCTCCATTGTGTAAGATTGTTTTAAAACAAATCCATTTTAATTACATGATCAATTTCTTCCTTCAACATGTCTTTTCTCTTTTTCTCTCCTCTTTTTTTTTTTTTTTTTTTTTCCTTTTACATGTTACAGACCTCTCTTTCTATCCTGTTATCTTCATGGGAACGAGAAAAAAAAAAAGTACCATTTACTGCTCTGGGTTTATGGTCCTATAAATAAGCATATATTGAGCATTATCAGCATTATCAGGTCTAAATAGGATTAGTATGATTTTTCTACTTATTCTTTTGGTGGATTATTTTTATATAATTTGTGTATAATTTATTCTCACCCACTCCTTCTATAGGGCAAATTAGCTTTTAGCTTCTCAACTTTTTCTCTGCTTCCCCCACCTGCTGAATGTTCTCTTGGCACAGGAACTTCAGATAAAGCCACAGACCAAGTTGCGTGTGAAATGGGATCTGGGCCTTTTATTCTCTGTTTAAAACCACTGCTCAAGAAAGAGAGCAAAGGGAGCAGACTCCTTACCTCAGCCCCAGTGTTGGGGTGGTGCCTTACGGAGCACAGATGGAAATCTTCACCAGATTTAAAAGCCAGGCTGATGGAAATTTATCTGGGTGCTCCAAGAAGGAGCCTCTTTCAGAACCAAGTTGTGTCTCACCAAACCAAAGCAAGCAGCTCTGAGGAGCCCATCCTCTTGGCTCTCACTCTGTGCCTTATGAAAGATGTGAACTAAAGGTGATTTTGGAAGATGCCTGGAGTGTCCCTTTGTAGCACACCTGTTAGAGCAGGACTTGCCAATGCAGTGAGCAGAACTGCTGGTTTGGTTGCTTTGAGGAGGTTAGTACCAGTATTACAGATATCGTGGGGGCAGCACTACTGCCAAGGGCATATGGCAACCCGAACAATCTTGAGGGCACCTCCATGAAGTGTACAGTATCACCAATGCTTCCATTAGAGTGCCTCTGTGTCCCCAGACATCTTAGAGATGTTTTAGAGAAAAGCTTTGTTAAAGATTTTTGTTACAGCGAGAGAAATAAATTGTTTGGCTCTCGCAAGACGCAGGAGTTTTAAGTGAGCCGGCTGGGGAGCTTGGTATTTCAAAGATGGATTTTAAATAACTCTTTAGACAAAGGGGAATCTCTGGAGCTGTGCCAGTACTTACAAACAGAAGATGGCATGCCCCAGATGCTTTCAAGTGCTATTTCTCATTCTGACATTAATTCGGGGTAAACATTTTAAATGGAATAGAATAAAACAAATGGAGGGGGAGAATTAATGGGTTTATAATTAATACTTATAACTATTTATTAAACAGTTTCAGTGGGTGCTTTCACATTTGTAATAGATTGCTAGATACTGTATCCTCTTGCATAACACTGATGATACATTGTACTTAGACATCTGGTAAGAATTTCACTACATCTTACACAGTATTGTAAATAAAAAGAATGCTATAAAATTATCATAGTTCGTGTTAGAAGTGAGATAGCTGGCAGCTCTTTAGTTGTGGCCATGAACTGGGTAACTGTGAGCAAGGACCTGTGTCACTGCAGTGGCCAGTGGTGACTGCTTCTTAGCCACGTACACATGTACTAACCATCAGCAGCCCAGAAGCACTGCATCAATAGCAACTACAGCAATGTTGGGCTTAAAAAAAAAGAAGCCCACAATAGTGTGGTTCTCTGATAAAACAGGATTAAGGTAAACAACATAGATCTTAAGCTGAAGTTTATTACACAGATATATATTGTGCACAGTTTAGAAACAAACAAAGAACTCAAGGGAAGAAATCTTCCTGCTCCCCAGGCAGCAGCATCTCTGTAATGGATTGGAAGCAGTGGTGAGTTCTCCTGGACAGGCAGTCCATAGTGAGGCCCTTGGAAATTAATGCAGCTCCAAAAGCAAAGGTGTGAGGATGTTATTGTTTTTGTCTGCCACTGGAGACAAAGTTAATAGAAAATTGTCTCCAGTTCTCCCATCCACAGTTCGAGAAGGACAACGACAATCTGAAACAGGTTCAGAGAGAAGTTATGAGAAAAAACAGGAAACAGGAAAATATTTATTATGGGCAAAAAATCCAGGAAGTAGGCACTAACATTTGCCTTATTGAATGGAAGTTAGAGGGTAAGTTACTTGCAGTTTACAAGAGCCTACTAAGCTTTGGTAGTGGTTCTCTGCAGTCTTGAAGCCAGAAAAATGAGACTAGAAATAAGACATTGAATTCAACAGTGGGAACAGGTTCTCATTAGAGTTTATGGTGTAGTAATTTGTAAAACAAAGATTTTTAAATTTTGTTTTGTTTTTCTTCTAGCTGCAGTTGAATGAGAACTAATATGGGAGGGTGCTGCTCAAGAGTCATCCTTGCTGACCTCTGTGAAAATTACTGATGGTATCCCAAACAATATGTGAGTCAAAGCTGCATGATCATTCATACACTGATAAAGATGAGCAGGGGGTCAGAGTCTTACTTAAATCAATCCTTTACACTGCTTTGAATGTTGAGGAAATTGTTCTACACTTCTCAAGTGTGTATAGAAAATAAGCACCTTTTCACCACTGCTTTGTTAGATGCAAGAATGTTCCACTGTCAGAGAATAAAATGAAAAAGGAAGTGGGAAGGGTTGGTGAGGCAGACAGTATGGATAGGACTTGGAGCAATGAGAGAAGCTGAATAACTTCCTCTACCCAAAGAGTTCTGAGAGGAGTGAGGTTTTTCAAAAATATGTGAAGAAGAAATGAATCCTATAGGAAATTGGTTGAGAAAAGGATTTGTGTTGAGCTTGTTTTAATGCAGGTGCCCTCATTAATGAGAGAACAAGGGAAACTGCAGATGATGTGAATGTATAAGTAACTGCCCTGGAGGAAATAGAAGAGACAATAAGTCTGTAGAGGGTACAACATGGGCATAGAATAACAGTGTGAAATTCGCATTGAAAATACGTGAATTACCTCACTGAGACAGAGGGATAGATAGAAATAATCTGAAGGAAAGGAAAATCATATAAAGCACCTAGGCTGAAAGATAAATGTCCAAAGATGGGGGCACAGAGCAAGTGAAATGAGCATGTGATGTGACAGAGGAGTTACAGCTGGCTAGCTCTGGATTTCAGATGTAAGAACATAAGAGAGAGACTGGGCTTTGTCACTTAGAAGGCCTTCTGCCTATTCCCAGGCACAGAATCCTTCTTGTCTGTTCTGAAATGGGCCTCAGCAGCACCCAGATGTAGGTGAAAGGACATTCGGATCAGAATTTAGCTGGGGTATTCTCATACTTCTCTGGCTTTATCCAAACTTCTCTTTGAGCTCATTGTATGAAAAGTGAGGAGGATTTCACTGAAATACATTGGTGGAAGTTCTGGGCTGAAACTGGGGGAAAATGTGCCCTAAAGTGGTCTGGAAATCTGAGTATTGTTTGACTGCCAGCCAGGGGATTCCCCTGGAAAACTTCAGACAACATTTGCACCAGCCTTGATAAAACACTACTAAACTGTGCAATAAAAGAAAATCTTCCAGAGGGAGATGGGTTAGATGGCCTACTAGGTCTTTTCCATCTTTAACTGGTGATGACTTTATGAAAGCACTTTGTCAGTTCCTCACTTAGCACTGTGTACTTAGCTCTGATCAGTCCTGTCAGACTGCAGTTTGGGAAGTTAGATTTAGCTATAAATTCTTGTCCGAGTCTCTGAAATCTAAAAATAAGATAGTTGAGAATCTATGGTCTGAGTTATGGATCAAATATGTCACTGCAGGAACCAAGGACAAAAAGTGTGACATTAAAACTCATGTGAAAGAAGAATTTGCTACTTGACTATTTCTCTGCTCACAGAGTACATTTTTCAAGCTCTGAATTTTCAGAGCTCTGTCAACACATTAGCTAATTAATCTTCACAGGATGTCAGTAGATCATTACTTACACCTCCATTTTTTGGACAGAAGCAGCAGATGTAGTGAATCTTCCCAAGTTACTACTGAAATTAGAAACGCTAGTATCTTTCCTGTTGCCCCATACTGACGTTTCCAGTTCATACTGCCACCTAATGCCTGTCCAATATATGTCAGGAAATGTAGCAGGTGTTTTGTGTGAAACTGAGTAGATATTTTCAAACTATTCACAATGTGTAGTAGTTTAAAAATATCATATGATGCATAGAAAAGAATGGAAGAAAAAATAAAAGGAAAAGCAAGAGAACAGGTGACACAAGGCTGAAGATACTTGCATGGGAGGCATTTCTTCCATTGCGTTTGTAGGAGGCTGCAGACAGCCTCCCCATGCTGCCTTGGTACAGATGCAGCTCCAGCAGCACAGGGCACAGCCCTGGCTCTTCCTTGCCTGTTTGAACATCGCTGATGTATCAGTTGGTGCACACAGTGGCTAGCTGTGATTCACAAGGGTTTCCTCACCACTTGAGGCTATACGACTGCCTCCCACCATGGCCAAGGTGAGCACTGGTGCATGATCTCCTCCTTCCTGCTAGAGGGGAACTAGGCCAGCCTGTGAATCTCAGTTCTTCCCAGAGTCCTTGGGAGCCTGGGCATCCCAAGCCATTATTTATGGTTACAGCAGCTGCTTTGCCCAGCATGCTGACAAGGCCACAAGCTTGTCACAGAACCACAACACCAAAATGCTTCTCCCTCCATCACAGTAACTTCTATCACATCATCAGTCACCATTTCATCAGTTTTCAAATCTGCCACAAACAGTTATGGTTTCTGTTATTCACAAATTCAGCTTTAGTGCAGCAAAACTCACAGCTGCTCAGTCTGGGTATTGCTTCTAGATTGTGTGCTGCTGCTGAAGCGGACAGATGCATCCATACTGGTGTCAGACTAGTAGCAGAGAGCTGACACAGCCATTGGATGGTCATCTACAGGTTGCAAGTGTCCTTGAGATAAAAAGCTGTGGCATACTTGTACAAAATTACTATTGCAGCTCAATAGCATTGCGTATCTACCCTCTAGACTAGCTAAGGAAATGTGCTTGGAACTATGGGATGCAATTAGCATTTGTCCAGAGGCAGTAAAAAGCAATCATACCTCTATTTTTCCCCCTCAAAATCTGTAGCAGCTAGGGTTCCATTAACAGCAATATTTGCATGTTTTTGCTACTCACTGAGTGATTTTCCTGTAACTGTTAGATTTTATTAGTATTAGCTTAATAAATCTTTGTGGTTTATTGTCCAGGGAGAGCTAGCAGCTTTGCCACTGAAAGAAAATAACAAGGGAAAATAAATGATTCGTCACCATTGCTATGGAGGTGAAATTCTATTTTCCTGTGATTGATTAACCTTTAATGGTGGGAAAATCAGTTCACTATAAGAACTACACTTTGAAATGCAATGTGCTACCATAGGAGTTTGCTGACAAGCTGGGGAGCCTTTCATGCTGAAAGCCAAGCTTTTACCATTGGAGAATATTGCTGATTGCCTTCCTGGGTATCACTAATAAAACCCTATCGATGTAATTAAAGATTTATCCAAAACTAGAGATCTATGCAGATAAATGCAATAGGGATTTCGCAGTTTGTTTTTGCCCTAATTTCCAAGGGAAACTAAAGCATTCTGAGTCCTTTCTGTCAGCACTAAAAACATCCTTACTCTTGACTAATGTGGGTGCGCAGCAAGCTCTGCTGTAACCTTTAGCCCTGGGAGTCCCCAAAACTTCTATCTGCCAGGGATCTGTTGGCCAGGCAGACTACTTTCCTTGGTGCCATTTCCCCAGGGAAGAGAGCTGCCAAGAGAGCTTCTCCCTGGAAGTGGGAGAGGCAGGAATCCTGCCTGAGAGCTCTTGCTGTGCTTCTTTCTAAATCTCACTGGCAGAGGTACATATTTGCAGAGCATTTCAGGTTCAGTTAATTCAGCACTGTGTAGTGAAAAAAGAGTTTTCTCTGTTCTTCCCTCCTCACATTGGTTTCTTGTCAGAAAACAGCCACATTTACTGATTATGAACTTTCATTAGAAAATGTCAAAGAAAAATTCATAGCCTAATTTTTTAAAGGTAATAACTGCAAACCTTCCCCCAGGGATGCTCTTACCCCAAAAAATTAGGTTATTTTCCTGTTCCAGTATCTTTCGAAATAGGCCAAATTCAGTTCTGGAGGAGGTAACTGTATTTATTGCATGAGAACTCAGGTTTGTGGGAGGTCAGTGTTTTTTTCCAGGACAGTCTTGCTTTATTCTTCTTAATATTATGATTATCTCCTAACTCTGGATGGCAGCCCCACTGTGGTTTGTTATATAAAAGTGCCTCGATCTCTACCTCAAAAACAGAAGTTCAGCTCCAAAAGCAAAGGGCAGAGAAAGGGTAGAGGAAGGGAATAGAAATTCTTATTGAGAATGATGCATAGAGCAAGGTCACTGATGGAAACAGGAGCCATATCTAGATTGTCTGCATCACATGTTGGGCTGTACCCAGGCTTTGTTGGAAAAATGTCATGCCGGGGGCAGTCAGCACAGCATGGATGTGGGGAAGAGTGGTTTTAAATCTTTTAATTTGACCTTTACTGTCACTCAAAAAATGGAAATGAAAACAGGCACTGCTGTCCTCTCCTCACCAGTTGTCTCCAAATTTGTCCCCTCTGTCACCTGAGTTTAAAAGGCAGATGTTTCCTAGTGGCATCCACACATGATTCAGAGAGCCTCCCATACGGTGATGTTGTGCTGCTTTTCTGCAGCTGCTTTCCAAGTGTGCTCCCAGTGAGCCAATTAAAGCAGACAAGATACCAAAAGAAAAAAAATAAATAGTTTTTGGCTGCCACTTCATTAAGGAATCCAAGCGCCTGTCTCCTGTCAGAACCACTGGAAGCTTTTGCAAATGTGCAAGTGCATAAATTATGTCTGCGTGATTGCAGCTACCTGTGCTCCTGGAGCAACACAGAGCATCATGCCAGCTTGCTCCATATGTGTAATAATTAAAGGCATAAGTGATGGCTGTGCAAAATTCAATGATGCTGAAACAAAAGCATGGACTTCTTACAACCTTAACAGTGCTGTTGTCCTCTATGCTTTCTTGGCTGACATCCTCCTTTGCCAATTATTTCCATTCAGTTGTTTACTGCTACACCCAAAACAGGCTGAATTCAGGAAGAAACAAAGTCCTGTCTCCCCCTAGGAGCACAGGCCTGATTTCTTGCTTGCACAGCCAGGTACATGTAGGAGACACTAAAATGCTGAGACTTGACTACATTAAAAAATACAAACATCTTCCTCAGAAGAATGTCCTGTACCTTTAAGGCAATTTAGATCACCTATCATGTATCAGTCGCAGTTAGTATGATGGTTACATACTGGGTTTTGATATTTTATTTCAAGTTATGTTGATACTGTATTTGTACAATAGGGTTACTTTGGGTTCTTTGGTTTGTTGCTGTTGCTAAATACAGTATGTAATAATGTGATTTGTATGGAAATGGTACCACTGGTGTGAGATGTTCCACTCTCCACCAAGCAGAAGATGAGGCAGGAGGTATTTTGTTTTATAATTCACATTGGGCTAGAAAATACATGTATGTATGATAAAAGAATCCAAAATCAAATGGTTGATCTTCCTTTAGTGATGTTTTTGCAACTATGTTACCTAGGAATGCCAAGATAATAGATACAGAAATTAATTGGAAAATTTCCCAGAATGCCTTAATGAAATTATAAAGAAAATGGGCATTACAGAGACACGTGGACTGTCCCTTGCAAAGTCACTCACTATGATGAGTGCAGAGCACTTACAGGGGACTTAGGACAGTGAGCAGCTCCCACTAAGGAAACACTGACCAATTCCAATGGGGTCCATCCATGAAGGAAACGGAGGATGTTTTTGTTTGCCTTGGCATGCAATGGAATTTAGGTGCCCGTTAAATTCATTCCTTGCTAAGCTTCTACATTCAATAGAGAACAATATGGTTTTACCCATAGGCCCAGCATCTCCAACAGCAAAACCCTGGCTCAAATCCAGGGTGCTGTTCTGCAGGCAGAGTCGAGGAAGTTGTCTGTGTGAGATGACTGCGTTGCTCAGCTTGTCAGGGAAGAGGCCAGGATGATCACCGATGTGCTCCAGTGCACCCCTCACAAATTACAGCTGTACATGCACATGGGTATAATTAGGTGTGTACAGAGGAGCTGAAACATTTCAGCATTGTCTCTGCCAGTACTTATTCCCAGCACTCTGCCATGGAGAGAATGAATAAAAGGGCTCGTTTTCATAAGAGGGAGCTTGTAAGGCTGCCTACAGCAAAAGCTGGTCAGTGCTTCCCATTGTGTTGACAGTGCAGGTTAAAGCATGAAGGTACTGGTAGGGACAGTGGATGTGCATAGGTGCTGAGAAAGGCAGAGAGGAGTGCTGGCTGCAGCATGGGAAGCCCAGGGCTGGTGGGATGGTACCCAGCCTCATAACTGGGTTCAGCTGGACTCATGTGGCTCAGAGTCTTTTGGACAGAATGCTTTATTACATTTAGCTGCTTTTACTAACAAAATTTTACCCAGCCCTGCCTAATTAGGATCCCCTGGTAGCAGAATCATTGGAATACTTTATGTAAGGGTAAACAGTGTGCTTAGACTCTATGAAGAAGGGGTTGACCTTGAAGTGTCTTCTGCAGCTAAGGTCTATATTCCACTTTGATTTGTGGAGTACCTGAATAAATGAGTTATCAACCAACAGATGATGGCTTCAGCTCTCTAACATCTGACTGAGGTCACCATTTGTCAGCCAGACTCTGAAAATGTGAACAGTGCAGTAACAGATGCTTGAGCAAGGTGGTGATTACAGTGGCCAGCAGGAGGACAGAGGCTATAGATATGCTAGGAAAGTCAGAAACCTGCATTTCAGTAATCATAATGTACTTTGAATCGCTCTTCCTTGCAGCTTGAGCTACTGCACAGCACTTTTTGTCCAGCTAGAAAAAGTAGTGGTGACCTTCCATGCTGAAAATGCAGGTGAATGCCTTTTGATACTCAGTAGCGAAGCTGTCCTTAGTTTCAGCTGCCAAAAATGAAAGGCACATCTATGGTAAATCATGATATATATTTATACGTAAACCCATCACTGAATTAATCTCTGATGCTCCTTCATCTCGATGCTACAAACAGGACACAATACACAAAATTCTATTTGACTGTATGTTATGCTGTATTTAACAAAACACATAGGAGGTACATGATATTAAACATAAATGTTGTTTACCTTTAGAAAAGTGCAAACTAAGATGCAAGTTTGTTTACATGCATAGAAATGAATGGGATTTCTTCCATCAAGTAGTTCTATACGCAAAAACAATTCTGACAAATCTAAATGAATATAGTTGCTTTAATAGTCTTCCAAGAATAATTCCACTTTTCCTTTGATTTCCATTCTCTCCTTTCTTCATGGATCTTCAGTAACTGCATAGGTTTCTCCATGGAAAGATGGGAATACTTTAATTTCATTTTGGATCATTGTTCTGACCACTACTACACAAGAATGAGAACTGAAAGACACAGTCAAGAGGCTTCACTCTATGCGCAGCTGGGTACAGTGTTTCACAGGAAATTTCCAAAGGTTGACCCAAGCAATACAAGTCAAAAGTACAGTCTCACAGCCAGTTTAACAACTGTGCCTGAAACTGAGAATGAAGAGGGTTTGTTTGTAGTACTGCCGATCTCAAAATGTGCAGTAGGCCTTTGAAGTTAAATGTAGCCCTTGTGAAAGCTGGGTGTTAATGTCACTGGAGTTACAGCAAGGAGGCTGACATGTTCACAAAAATTCATGGTGAAGTGCAAAATGCCAGGCATAGCTGACAGGTTCTGGGGCATGTGTGCTCAGATGTGTAGAAAGATCTGATTTCTTTCTGCTCTGTTTGGTATTTATGGTTTGTTTTTTTTTTTTTTAATGTTTTGGAGTAATTTATTCTAAATAATACAATTCTGTTTGTTGCCTGTATTACCTAACTGTTCCAATATTGAGGTTTGCTGATTTGAAGCAAATGGACAGGAGACAGATGTCAGATCAACAAATCTGAATGGAATAGGAGTGAAATGAAACAGAAATGTCTAGAGAGAAAAAAAATCCTAGAAACTGTTACCATCTGAGGACAAAGGTACAAACAAAGAAAATATATTTCTGTGTTTTCTATTTATCTATATTTCTGTGTTTTCTATTTATCTGAGTGAATCTTAGGAATTATGACCTGCAGAAGGTCTGATAAGCTATAAGGTCTGCTTGTCTAGGCAACATGGTAGAGATAGCACAGCCTTATCTGCAGCAAGTCAGAAGTTTTCACTTTTGCTAGAATGCTACAAATATGGGAGGATGTTTCAGTATCAATCTGCAATTGGATCAAAATGCCCCTCCTCTCTCTTAGAATTATCATAGTAATTCTGAGTGTGCATGGAATGGGTTTTGCCTAATGAGAAATATCCTCTTGAAAATGTTAAACTATTTTAAGGTAAAATTGAAGTGATCCACACTCCTTCCTGTGAGAACAGAAACTGTTACCATCGTGCACATTACGAATGTTGATAGTAGCAACTCTGAGAGAATAAGCCAGTAACACACATTTTATTATTAGTTTTGGTTCCTGGGAGGTCTTTGCAAAACCCTCTAATGAAAATGTGACTTGGCATGTTTGCAGTGAAGGGGAAGCTGAAGTAGAGTCTGTGTGCCATGGACTCATAAAGTACTTTTGTCTGCTCACATCCTACTGCTTGGCTGTTTCCCAGCTCAGGCCAGGCCAATCTGCCTTGGCAGGGCCAGACTCAGGTCAGGGAGCGGAGCTGTGTGACCAACTGGGACCTCAGCACTGCCCAGCCTTTTGGTCCAGGACCAGTTCTGAGCCTGGTTCACCCTGAAGTACCCACACAACAGGCTCCAGCAGAGGGCACAGCCAGCCAGCATAAGTGGACTGCTCTCAGCATGCAGCAAGCAGCAGGGTGCTGTGGGAGCAGGTGTCCCATGGCTGGTTCCTAAAATGATCCCCTCCCTGATGGCCATGCAAGTCCCTGCAGCTTTCAAAGGAGGCACAGCATTTTGCCACAAAAGCATGTGGTCCTTGTTCCTTATTTATAAAAAACTTCCAATGGTTCTGGGGAAGCCTGATGACCAATCTACCTCAACATTTTTATTTTTTATTTTTTATTTTTTCCTGAAAAAATAACCACCAGAAAAAACATCAACTTCCATTTGCAGACCTGTTTTTGCAGGGCATTTTCCATGGGGATCTCCCTTGGTACGTTTTGTCCAGCATGACCTGCTTGGGTCCTTCTCCTCCATCCATCTCCATGAAATTCCAAGCAGAGGAAGGGGATCCCTCTTTCTGAGCCAGCTTGTGCAGGGAAACTGATATATAGCCTTTGGGGAGGTACAAATCAGGAGACTGCTTAGGGAACCATCCTTCCTGCAGTGCCTCCCGATGCATGCTTTAGCTCTGTGTTCTCCCCAGCCAGGGCTCTGCCTCTGTGGCATAATTAACATCCTCTTGAGTTGTCTCTTTGTGTCTCAGTAGATCATCATGACAAGCACAACACTGGCATTTTACAACATGGTAGTAATTGATACCTAGATACAGCATGTTGGCATCCAGATCTTTCTTAACTGATGACCAGAATCACAGAGAAGCATTTATGTTATTAACAGTATGAGTGTGATGCAATTTAATTTTGTGGACGACATCTGTAGCAGATAAGCAACATCATAATTATGCTTTATTTATAACACAACACTTTCCTTTCAAAGATTTCCAAACTTAGGAAATTCAATAAAGAGTTTAGACTCACTATATCTGTCACAATGGGAGAGCTGTGTGTTTTCAGAAATATTGAAGCAAAGAAGTGAAGTATTTTGGAAATTTTAGCATTAACTCGCTTAGGGTCAATGAACGAAAATCTTCAGGTTCTCAGTTTTGTGGTATAAGCGTAAACTGAGTTTGTATTTGCTTGAAATCTGATTGAAGTCCAACAAATATTCTGTTGATTTCAGTAATTAATCATTTTACCTTTGGAACTCAGACCTTGAGCTTCTGGTGACAAAATTTATCATCCTAAGAACCAACTGATAAAACAGTCATTGTTCTTTTCTATAGGGTATTATTTTAAACAAATGAAATACTCAGATAAGAAATGCATGAATTCACCATCCTTTCCTATGGGAGCTAGGGAAAAGCCTTGGGCAGAAATCGGAATGTTTCCTTTGATCAGTGTCTGACCTCTGCATATTCAAGTCATGATGATTATCAGAGTGATAATTTGGTAATTACAATCATGCTGGAAAACTCTTCTGTCATCTTTGGACTGTCCTGGTAAGGGGTGGAGGAAATGGCTGGGGAAATGAGTATAGGATTAAAGATAGTAGTATATTTCCGTAGGAAGGTAGTTCTTATCTCTGGAAAGATTTTTCCCAGTATCTGCACCTTAAAAATGTTGAAAAAAATCAGCATTGGCATACATTATCATCTTTTTTTTAATACATATTCATTAATAATTAAACAGCTGTGTTCAGATCTCACCTTATGCCAGTGTGAAAATTTGTTGCTCAAACTTCATTCTAGAACTCTGAAAATCCTAATTTCCAAATCAGGATGACTTGAAGCAGGGATCTCTCCCACATCTAGCTCAAGTCAGCCAAGCCAAGCCAACTTTATAATTCCTTCTTTTGGCTAGAAGAGCCATCCCATGACTAACCTGTGTTAGCACTCTGCTCTTAGGTATAGCAAGTTTCTACTCTAAGTTTGCACTACAGCAACATCCTTGGTCAGCACCTGGACATTGCAAATCACTACACACACAAGCTATTTACTTTTTCTTTTTTTTTTTTTTTTTTTTTTTTTTTGTAGGTGACATCCCCTTTAATGGGCCGAATCAGCTCACAAGGGGGTTAGGGCAGTGCCAGAGGTGGGGACCAACAGGAGAGCAGGCAGCGGAAACTCCCCTTCTGTGGCAACTGGGTTGGCTCAGCCCTTCCACTCAGGCAGTCTTCCCCTGCCAGTGTGGCAATCCATTGAAGCAGAGAACAGAATGACCTGTCATTTGGGAATGCTTCCCAAACAGCATTAATTCTCCACATGATCAGCAGCCTCCAGTGGAGTAATTTCTATAGTCTCTTTGGTGGAAGGAGAATAATAACTTTGGCACATGGACATTGCTCATGTATCCACATGTATATGTTAGCTTCCAATGGTAATTGTGTACCCAGCACATCCCTGGGACTGGCAGATGGGACACAGTATAAGAGGAACAGCTGCTGGAGGCCAGGTGGGACATCAGAAAGCGCTATGTGATACTCACATCCTTGCAAATGCCTTGAATCCAAAGTGAGTAATGCCAGAGTCCTCAGCTCTGACACAACACGGCTCCATCTACACTGATAAAACTGCCTGGAGATCAGGTAGTAGGAGGCCAGAGCAATGACAGCGCCTACCCACGGACTTCCCTCTGATACAGTAACAACATATCAAATGTACAACTGGGTACAAATGCTTCCTCTCGACCCTACTCACTTTCTTCAAAAACCCTGGCAGTTTTACTGTCAACTTGTCATCCTCTTATTTCTTCATGTCTACTTGCAATCTAATGCTAACACAGAGCTTTTTATTTGAACACCAGCAGGAAGGATTTCTGAGGCCAAAAAATACCTGCATGGTCCAGGAGATGTTAAAAGATATATCCAAATATTGAAGACAGCCTTTTAAAAAGACATTCTCTCTGCAACTACTTCTCTGTAAAACCACTTTATTTCATGACTTTTCTTTCCACTACTCTAAAGAGCACATAACTCTAAATTGCAAAGTAAAGTTCTTCTATAGACTATTTTTGCACAGATTCCAGATGGCACAGAGTGAGTGACTTTTCTATGTAAAGCTAAAGATTTCAGAAGAGGTGACTATAAAGACATACTCAGCTTTTGTACCCTCTTAATCGCTGATTGCAGGATTAGTCCAGCCAATGAAGCAGTAGAACAACAGAAAATCCCAGCAATCATTTCCCATTTTTAGTTTTGAAGCTAAACATCCTTTTTCTTTCTTTTTTCTTTTTCTTTTTTGTTTTTGTTTTTTTTTGTTTGTTTGTTTACTAAATCCCCAGTGTGAAATATAATCAATATTTATAAAGTTAAACATGACATTCCTATATAGGAAAGCGAGACCTTCTTTTCCATCTTTTAAATCAGTGGGCCACTGCATGCATGCATGCATACCTGTATGGTCTCACTGGCACCATCAGAAAGATTATGCAGCATGACTGATGACTGAGTCCTATCCTTCATAATAGCCCCTGTGTGGGATTTGCGTAGCATATGTTTATTTTATTTAATAACAGTGATAAGTAATAGTGATATTAATCATAATAGATAAATAGTAATCAACAGGATTTAATCCTGTTACTTCTTTCCTGCTGTGGGATTTCAAGTGGTGGCTCTCACCGTCTAATGGGCAGCGAGTGGGCTGAGTATGGCTTCCAAATGCTATTGTTGCTTCTGTTGCCTCAGGACAGCAAGCGCTGCAACACAGCTCATCCCTGCTGAGTTCAGCAGGACTTTCCAAAGCCATTGCAAGCTGGCCCCTCAAAATCTCACAGCAAACTGAAGATCTATATGTTCTACAAGCTGTGATGTCTGGGATGGAGCCTGTAAGCAGTTTGGCAATACCACTGTTACATATTAAGGTTTTTAGGCAAGTGAGAGTAGCGAACTTGTTTGTTCAGGAGAGATAGTGATATCAGTTTACTGGCTCTGGAAGCAGATAAACCTGCACAGAGCAAAAGCAGGTGAAAAGCCTGAGCCTGCCTAATTACACTTTCCTAACCACTGCTGGCAGATAAGCTCTGTCCTAGAGGCTGAAACCACGAAGACAAAAATCCAACCACGAGATTCTCAGGATGCTGAGTATTTTCATATGCAGCCACTTCATCAAAGCAACAGTCAGGCTTTTGCTCTCTTTCAATACCACTTCTTGAGGTTTTCAAGTAGCGCGAAAAAGTATGGAGAGTTAAGGTTGATGTGTACATGCTCTTTACTGCCTTATTTCTCAACATCGCCCAAAATAAACACATTCCACCCACAAATGCACACCTGAAATAACATCACTGATCACTTGAAGCATCACCTCCTGCTCATGTGATTTTTTCATACTGCAATATAAGAGCAATGTGGCTGCACAGACCCCATTATTTCAACCACACTTCCTGTTCTTACCCTAATACATTTAAAAGGTAGTATGGAGGAACGTTAAGCAAATATATGTAATAACATCCAGCACCAAGTACCACAAAGCCTGTCTCATCTTCCAACTTCTGCCATAGACCTGCGGTGTGATCTCAGTATGCAGGCTAGAGTGGCCAGCATAGATATCCAATTCGTGTGCTCGTGTTTGAGCTTTTTGCATTTCACTTCTGTCTTTTGCCTCCTTCCCTTAAAAAATAGATCATTTTGTTGACCTCTCAGCAGGGAAAACAGGGAAAATGAGTTCATTTTCTCTCTGTTTTACTGATGGGATCAAACCCTAGAGTCTAGTTAAGAAAATAAGCCTTCAGTTGCGTTCTCTCCTTGGCTTGTAGGTATGAAACCCTCTACAGATATGCAGATGTTCTTCCAGAAAATGTATGTAGGTAGAAAGATCCTGCCTTTTGTTTGTGAATGGATACCATCTGGGGTATACTTAGAACTGCTACTAGACTATAGAAAAATGGGAAATACAAATTTTTATATGTAAATGGCTATAATGTGGAAAGTTTTGCTGTTGGATTGCATTTTATGCACAAGACTTTGTGTACTTCACAAAAGATCTTTTGTGTACCACAAAAGATTTTCCACTTCTTGCCACAGAACCATGGCCTGAAGCTTAAGTGTGAATTGAGAAATGCTTCTGCTGCTCATGGCCGTGTAGAAAATATTGAGGGTAGGGAGTGAGGAAATGAACCATGTGAAAGCAATGCTCTCATCACCTCGCTTGTAAATACGCCGAGCTGTTATCTAATCCATCTAAGCCATAGCCCCAGTGATGCGGAGGGGCAGGTTTTTGTCTGAGCTGCCCACGGGAGCTGTACTCTTATGCTGCATTTCACTCCTGCCTGTTGCCATTTCCCTTTTATCTGGTGTGAGCTGCACAAAGAATAATGCAAGTGATTTTAGAGATAGGTGGTTTCAGAGCACTCTGTTGGTTTTTAAGCATGTGATCAACTTGAAGTCTTTGGCTACTGTAGTGCAACGGAATAGGATTATGTTGAGACATGGCTTATTTTACAGATCTGGAAGATGACACAGTAATTCAGCTTTAAATTCCTTTACAACATTTTAATTCTGATTAGTGCTGACTAAAGATTTATTACCAGCTGGCTGCCCAGGCTCAGCAGTTTGTTAGTGGGATTTGCTCAGGCCCACCACAGCAGCCACTCAGGCTGTGGCACAGCCCCAGTACAGTGCAGTGCCACTGACTGACCTAGTTGTGGGTCTTCACTGATAGACAGACTTGGGCTGACAGTAAGTGGTCCTTGGCCATCTTGTTGTTTATTCCCTGGTACCTGATGAAAACATTCTCTTTGGAAGGACAGGTCAGGACCAGCTAGTAGTCCCAGAGATGCCCACCTACTTCATTCTTCCATTAGCACCATCCAAGGGCACCAATGAATTGTTTCCAGATTACAGGGAATATAGGAACCTTCATTCTTTTTCTGTCTTCTGTTATTTGTATGTTGTTTTGCTTTCAAGCCAGCCAAAATTGTAGAGAGAAATCAAATCCTTTAATACATCAGTTGATACAGATGGAAAAAAAGCTTTCAGTACACAGTCCTCCTTCAAGTTTTTATTTCTTTTAGTAATTGATGCTATGTTTAAATCACGATGTTGTCTCTCGTTGCCACTTACCATACCTTATATTGACTTGTCAGCAATATAGTGCCTCATTTCCCAGCAGCTGCTAAGAGTTTAGTCAACATCCAGCTATACATCGGGACGCCAAACTATTCAAAATCACTCCTCGCGGCAATGAAGCCTAATGGTTTTTGTAGTAATTTAACACTGTGACAAGGGAGGAAAAAGTATTTGCTTAGTAGCGGGAATGATGATGGTTAGGTGCCCAACCTGATTAGACAGTTCTTTGTAAACCTTGAATGAACCTGCTCACATTATTCAACCAAATGTTCCTGGGTAAAATGTAAATGGCATTGCTGTCTATCTGGTATAAAATGCAGTGTTTAGCTGCTACACATTCTGTACAGCTTTAAGAGGCATCCTGAATGAAGGGAATAAACATTAATGCTTGTTAACTAGCTACTTACTGAATGAGACAAGGAGCCCATAGGAAAAATATAAAGTTATGCATGTGAATGCAAGCACAAAATTTGCTAAGATTGTGCTCCCTGTCTTTTGGAGACATTATTCTGAAACCTTATCATTCTCACCCCACCCTTCCTCATGAAAGGATACTTACAACTTGAACTGCTTTCATGTAAGAATTAAACAAATTTAAAAATGGTTATATAACAGTTGTTTTCCCCTGAAAGAGGTTATGTATTTTACTGTTCTCAAATGCAACTTATATAAGCGCCTAGAAGCAAGGCTGTGCAGGTGTTATACCCTCTTTCAGTGTCCATGCAGGTTTTTCTAAGTGGTGCAAGTGGAGGTGTTACCACCCAGTAAGCCATGTGGTGGGAAGAATACTCAGGTAGCCTACGTGGGCAGAGGAAGAAGGACTGGATGCAAATTGCTTCACCTAAATATAGGTACAGAACTCTCAAAGCTTGTGTCCAGATTTAATTGTTCAGGAGTTGCATTCGGCAAAAGCAAGTTAACATACAATAGTGTTTGTTGAATTGTGAATGGATTTCTACACATCCCTGTACTAAAGATACTATTCAGACACATGACTAGAGCCCACCATTGGAAGAAGCCCAGGCACATGCTGCCACGATGTCACTGCCAGGTGACATTTCAGCTGGAGTAGCATAGCTGGGGCTAACCTACAGGAAGCTGAGCTGGCACAGGAGCAGATCATGCAGGCAGAGAGATGCTGTGGAGCTGCGTTGCTCCTGGAATGATGGCGGGGAGCGTTCCCTTTGCCCAGATCCTGAGTATCTTCAGGGGCAGTCACCAGGAGCAGGAAAGCGACGGAAGGCCGCAACGCCAAAACCCTGCCCCACCTACAGTCTGGTGGCTGCAAGAAGCAGTTCTGGAAAGCTTTGAGCTTCCCTTCTCTGTGGGGAAAGCAGGGAGAGTAGTGTTCCCAGGCTACTGCATTGTGTCTATGCAGACAGCAATCTCTCCGAGGAAAGACTGCTGGACCTGGATCTGCTGAGGGCCTCTGGTACAATGAGAGTAAACAATAATTCAGCACTGCCTTGCAATTTCAGTGTGAGCAGCTGAAACACATGATGCTGAAGAGCATAGTGGTCAAAATGCAGATAGAAACATCAGACAGGTTAGGTGTTGGTATCCTACATCCTGAGGGCTCCATGTTGTGTTTTTTTTTGCTGTTCTTGGACAACGTTAAACACTTCCATGTCAAGAAGAACTGAAATCCACAAGAGCCAAGGGTATGCTGACCTGTGCTGGCTCTGCTCTGCTTGTGTCTGGCATCCATGAAAGTGGGAACCCCACTGCCTTCAGACTGCAAAGCTAGCAGGGACTGTGCCCTGCCTTGAGACCAAGTTGTTGGGAGAAGCGTGGCTAGGGTGCTGGCCCTGCTGGAGCCAGAGGAACTCAGCTGGTGACAACAGCATGGGACAGATGTGCCAGGAAAGATGAAATGAAGGATACGTCGGTACACCCCAAGAAGGTGACGGCCCTGCATCAGGTCTCTGCCTTAGGTTTGAGTGAAGATCTATGCTCCAGCGGCCCCTAAGCCGGGCTACCCTCCTGCAGGCCGGCACTCCCGCAGCACGCCGGACCGGGCCAAGCTGTGAAACACGGGGACCGCGCTGTTGCGGGGCCCGCAGCCTCAGCAGGTGTACGCTGAACGGAGATGCAGAAAGGCCGGGGGGCTGTGAGGCGTTTTGGGGAGAGCCCTGCTTCATAAGTCTCACCCCGTGATTCTTTACTTGGGGGCTGCCAGAACGGCCGGGGGGTCCCCTTTCCCCGGCTGGCTGGGGGGTGGCGGGGGGCGGGTGTCCCGGGCGGCGGCGGCGGCGGCGGCGGGCGGGCACTAAGACCGCGCCGCCCCCGGGCGCTGCGCGGCGCGGCGGCTGCAGAAGAGGAGGAGACCGGCGGGCCCGGGAGGAGAGGCGCGGAGGGGAGCGGAGCTATGCTAAACCTGGGGTACCGCTGAGGCGGGGCGGCCAGGCCGGAGGCGGGAGATCTCCGGCTCCCGAGGCGGCAGGAGGCATTTAGGCGCGGGGAGCGGCTCCGCAGCCACCGGGCCAATGAACATGTCCGTGTTGACTTTGCAGGAATACGAATTCGAGAAGCAGTTCAACGAGCATGAGGCCATCCAGTGGATGCAGGAGAACTGGTGAGTGCCGGCGCTGAGCCCAGCCGGCTGCGCGGCCCCGCGGCGCCGTGCGCGGGCACGGGGTTCCGCTGCTACCTGCCCGACTCCGCCGCTCCCCGGCCCCGCTCCCCCCGCCTCGGATCCCTCATCAAACTTCATTTCCAGCCGCGCCGCTATCAACTTTGCGGGCTGTGCGGGGAGATCTAGGGCCGGGGGCCGGGATCCCCCTTCCTGTCGCGGCCGCTCGCCCACGCCGCCCTCCGCGTCCCGGTGCCGCGCCGCCTGCCTGGGCCTCGCCGGGCGCGCCTCGCCCGCGCCGCGCTGCACTGCCGCACTCCCTTAGCCGGGACCCGGTCTCGTCCTGCATGGCCTCTCGGTCCTCTCAGCTCGGGGAGCTGCGGGGCGACGGAGGGCAGCGCTGCCCGTGCCCGTGGAGGCGGAAAGGTGCCGGGTACCTGGTAGGGCTTGGGCAGGGGCTTGCGGAATCCTTCCGTGTCTCATCTGGGCTTTTCTTAAGGGCAGGATGAGCAAAACGACCAGCCTGTGGTTTGCGTATCCCTGTCGTCCTGTAGATGAGCCGTGTGGATACCCTGTATTGCTCACTACTCGCATGGGCACTCTGTATAATGGCTAGTGTGGGTAACTTGTGTTGGTACCCCATGCTGCTCATGTCTCTGAAGAAGCGACAGCATATAGGTGCTCTTGGCCTGAGAGTGTTGGATGCTTCCCGTTTTGTTCACATTCTGAAAGAAAACTGCCATCAGAATAGGACAGGCTGGTAGAAGAGGTTGGAGGGGGTGATGTTTGAGATATGCATTAGCTGGATGAGCCACAGGAGATGCAGTTCAGATTAAAGAACATGACTGGGAACCAGGATTTGTGCGTCGTCCTCGTGGTTCTCCTGCTCTTCATTATGTGACCTTGAGACAATTACATAATCTCTCCTGGGCCTCAGTTTCCCCAGCCAGCAGAGACCCGGGGTAATGCTGAATTACCTCGTGGGGTGCTTTGGAGACTGAGATGCTGTTTGCTGAGGGTCCGGGAGACATCAAGCACTGTGTAAATGCTAAGCAGTGTTACTGAAGTCTCCCTGGCTGTGTGCTTGCTGCAGTTAGCTAGCTGGGACTCATCAGCATGAGGCCCCGCTGCCTGGGCCCAACAGAGGAGGCCATTGACTCTGTGCTCTGCTGTGCAGCCTGAGAGATGGGATGCTCCATGTGCATGGAGTCTCAGTGTAGTTTCACCCTCTGTAAAAGAGCTGATGCATACTTAAGTTTGATTCATATAGAAGTAAAGGAGAAGAGCAGTCTGGCCCAGGGACATTTCAGGGGACAAGATGAAGCCATGCCTGCTGCAATCTCTCTCCTAGCAAGCTTCTCTTGAAAATACTGGTGAAGCTTCTTCCAGATTTCGAGTTAGCTTATACATCCTTATCTGATGGAAGTTTGCTCATTTAATGGAACTGGTTCTGTTCCAGCACATGAGATGTTGGCGAAAAACTAACAAATAAAATACAGCAGCTAAGGGCTGTACAAGGAGGCTTCCCCAGTTCCCATCGGTTTACTCCGTATGTTTGTCTGCACTGACACTGATGGCAGTGTTTGCCTTCCTGGCTTAATAGGCAGAACTTGGATGCACACATCATGACTATGAGATGAAGTTATTAAGCAGGGATAAACACTGTTGTTTCCTCCTTAACAGGAGGATGAACTAAGGGGTCGGACTTCCCAGAAATCTGTGGCAAGAATTTATGCTCTTACTAGTCATTAAATGTAGGTAAACAAGTCCCAAAGGTGTGGCATTTGTTATTTTACTTCCATCTCAGAAACAGCTCTTGATGCCTTACAAGGCCAAAAAATAATAATAAATAAGATCTGTACTGTGTGTGAGGCAAGGAAGTGGCTCTAAGTGTTGAGCAGCTTCTGGGTTTGGAGCATCATCAGTGGAGTTCAACTTGATTGCAATGAGGACAGACCAGATTTAGGCAGTGTATTAATCCCTTTACATACCCTCTGGGTTCTGGACTGTTTAAATACTAACAAGCCCTTTTAATTATAACTTTTCCAGCCAGGCTGGAAAAGCTTGAACACAAAGTCCTGGGATAGTGGCATGCCCCCCTGTGTACCAGTGTTGTTGGTCTGTATGTGTGATGGTGCAAGGGACAACATGGCTGCTTCTCTTTTGCCAGGGCTGAGCCTCTTTTGCCTCCATTCTCCCACTCCAAACTGCTCTTCAGGGCAAATGAATGTCACGGGGAACTTGGCACCTCACTCATTGCAAACACCCATGATTGCCTTCAGCACGCGTACGTGCTGGGGTTGTTCGCACTCCCACGTCTGCCTCTGAAAGTGTTCCCTGTGAGGCTAATGTGGATGGAGCCATCCTGACAGCTGAGAGCTGTGACAGCAGTGAGTGAGGGCCTCCTTGCCTCATCCTAGGTATTCCTCTTTCAGTTTATGAAGACCCTCCTCCCACAGTGAGAAGGCTTTCTGGAGTGTGGACCTACATTAGCTATGCTGTACAGAGGCTGCTGTTGGAATGCAGAGGGAAAATGAATGGTCCATTCCCAGTACCTCCAAGCTCATGAACTTCAAGCCTTCCTGGTGTGCCATCCCACCATCCTACTGCATGGCAGTAGGATTGGTGTAAAGCCACCAGTCTCGGGGCAGAGCTGGTCCCCTACCCCACACCAGTAACAACAGTTTTGGGAGAGGCTAACGAGCTGCTAGGTCCATTGGGTCCCGTGGAGCAACTTGCACTCGTGTTGTGTGAAGGCTGTTGTTTACCACCATCTGCCATCAGATAAGTGGATTTTCATGTAAGATGCAGCACCCCATTGATCTTATCATGCTTGTGCTGTGGGAGTTGTGATTTCAGCAAGATAAGAATTAAGCCCGAAGTTTGTTAAAACTATTGCTTAAAATGAATTCTTGGATCAAGCTGTCCTACTACCTCCTGCCAAACTTCTTTGGAAAGAGATGAAGCAAATAATCTGTGGAATATTATTATTTTTAATCAAGCTGCTCCATGAGAGTGCATGCTACTGTAGCCCTTCATTTCTTTGAATCAATAAATTGTGGATTTTGCAGGGGACTGCGGGCTCAGGCAGGCATGCAGCAAAGGGGCCAGCAGCGCTGCCATTCTGGCTGCAGGCACTGCGGCGGTAGAAAGTGGCCGGAGCTGAAGTGGCAGAGATGGGTGGCGGGAGCGCTGGCTGCCGGGTGCCGCCGCGCCGCAGAGCGCCAGGTTGGGGCATCGGCACCGAGTGACAGTTGTTCCTGTTATAATTGTCTGGCCAATAATAATTATCTTCAGATGTCTGCTGACGAGGGGCTCGCCAATGGGGAGGCAGGAGGCCTGTGCTGACTGCGCTGAGATTATCTGCCTGGGGTGACGTCACGCGAGGGCTTGCCGAAAATCACAGAAACTTTTCCTGTGCTGCTTCACCACCGGCGGCAGAGCTCTGGGATCCCATCCCGAGCCATTGGTGTCCTGGCAGCTCTACACTGCAGGGTTCTGCTCCCCCCATCCCTCTCCATGTTTCTCTGTTTCCTTTAACCCTTGTCAGCCAGCATCGAGCTCTCAGGTGGCAGCAGGAGGATGAAAGCAGAGCTAGTTGCTCCCCTAGGATGCTGTGGGGCTGTGCTGTAGTAAGTGGCCATTTTTGTTAATGAAGCTGTAGGACAGAGTGAAGCCCTGTGGAAAGTCTGGCAACTCAGGCATGACTGTGAAATTACCTCTGAGCTCTAGATTAGTATAAATGCTTTTGTATTAAAAAAGCTGGTTTTAACCTTTTCTTATCTGAAATTCTTATGTGGCAGGGGACTGAGAGTACCTCTAATTCTGGGGGAAATTTACACCCTGCTATAATTCTCTTTCCAGTCCAAATTGAAAATAGATGTGGAAAGGCAGAAGGTGTGCCAATTTGGGTTTCAAGATGGGCTTCCCTTTTAATAATTCATGCAGGCACCATTGTTCTGGACAGGTTTGTTTCCTAAATGCAGAACAAGCTTCTCTAATCCACTTAAGTACTCTTACTTCATGCAGAAATCATAAATAAGAGGCTGTGCCTATCACTCCAGGCATGTGCGTATGGCAGCCTAAGATTGATGTAAGCTACTTCCTTATATATGTTTTTGAAACCGAGTGCTTGCAAAATGCCAGGGGAACATGAAGAGCAATGCTGTGGTCACCCTGTCTTTCTCTTGAGTGCCATGGCAGGGATGCAAAATGCAGCACTGGAGCTGCTCTTCACCATGGAGGCTGTTTTATTTGACCAAGTTCAGAGAATGTAGGTTACCTTTACATTTACTCCAGTGCCCAGAAAGCGTTTCTGCTGTTCTCTGGTGCCAACTGGCCAGAAAGCTGAAAGAGCGAAGTGCTGTTGGTGCCATGGAAATTAGCGAATAGCAGCTCTTTGCATTTCCTCCATCCTTTCCTGAGCAAAAGACTGATGTACTACATCATCACAGAACTCTGCCTCTGTGAAAGTGCAAGGATGAAGCCAGCGGAGAGCAGCAGCATTGTCATTTCAGAGTTCAGGTGATCAGTTATTTTCTGTCTCTGTGTGTGCTTGAGGAAAACAACAGAACAGAAGAGATGGTGGCACAGAAATATCATCCTGAAGATAAATGTGTTGGTGACTTCTAGATTCAGCCTGCCTCTGAAACACAGTCACTGGCCTTTCCCTCACCCTATTCCCGGAGTTTGAGCACATCTCTTTTTGTGCAGCTTCATGAATTTTTAAGCTTCTGAGAGTGAAGACATCTCTTCTGCTTCATATGTGAAACACTGTGTACTCGTGGGACTAGCCACCTAGTAAAAATGGCCAACATGAACTCATTTATGAGACTGCCATTATTTTCAAATGCAAATTTGAATACTACGGAGAGTTTTCACTTAGGAAGAGTTACATAATGCTGAATTACTTTGGCACTTTTGAAAACACAGCTAACATCTTCAGCTAGGTTCATGTCATTAGAGCAGAATGCAACTAGCATGGTTAGGACTTTCGATAACTCCGTTAGCTACTCTACTTAATGTAACTGTCCTCCCAGACCACTGAATGCAGTCAGCCTTTGTGATCAGAGCATCTATTGCTCCCTAAGGAGTAAAGCCTGGTCCTGTTAGTATTGGCCTCAGCAGAGAAAGGTCTGGCCAATTATCGAACTCTCACATTTTTGCTTTGTGTTTGAAATTCATGTCTTCTCCACAGTTGCCTGTAGTGGCACTGGGGATAGAGGGATGTTTGTACTTATTTATTCTTTTGACTCTTTGCGCAGTCTCTGCACCTTGCTCAAGAACCTAGCCCAACCACTTCTCAGCTCAATTTCATGTGAGGATTCTTAGTGATAAATGTAGAGATTAAAAGGGGTGACATCTTGTAAGGAAAAGGCTGTAATGTTCCTGTTTTCCTAACAGTGTAAGCACTGGACCGGTTCCCCAAGTGCCTTGGGGGTGCGGGCAATCGGAACAGAATGATAAGTGAGCACAGAGACTCTGCTCTGCTTCAGAGTTTGTTGAAATGCAGGAAAATATAGAGTTGGGATTTCACTTTTTGCTTTAGGGGTAAACTTTGAGTGCCTATGGAGTTTTCTGCAGTTTTGAGAGTGATTTTTGTAGTACAGGGTCCACTGGGAGTACATGAAGTAAGATGACAGAAAACACTCCTGAAAGCTTTATCAAGAGAGAGTTAAATGCTTTTTTTTTTTTCTAATGGAAGTGGTCAGAGGTTAAAATATTATTTTTAAATGTAAGTTGGCATTAGCTGAAATGTAAAATAAACTTTTTATTGACTCAGACTGTATTGACGTGAGCTGTTAGTACAACAGCTTCACCTGTGTATTGCTATACAATACTACTATGCAATACTATTTTATTTATTTATTTTGTAAACTGTTTTGTCAGCCCACTTGAATCTTGTCCTGACCTGATGCAGAAAAAATTTGCCTTTACTTTGTGCTGACAGAGTGCCTTGCAAAGTGATGCTCCATCCCTGAGTGAAGACCCCAGCACTTCTGGTGCTGTGAGCCTGCTGTTCTCGCTTCCATAAGTGTGTGTCACAGTGCAGAATTCCCTGGGCTTTCTGTGGGCTGCAGGTGCAGTCCAGTGGGGTGCTCTGCAGGGATGCTCAGGTTTGTGGCATCCTGGCAGGCAGTGCTGTGGGTAGCAACATGTCTGTGTTTGCACCTGGTCTAATTCAAGGAAGAAACTCTGTCACTTCATTAAGATTGGAAAAGACCTCTAAGATCATCTAGTCTGACCCCAACCCATCCATACCATGCCCACTAACCACATCCTTCAGTGCTGCATCTACGTTTCTTGAATGCCTCCAAGTATGGTGTCTTCACCACCTCCCTGGGCAGCCTGTGCCAGTGCCTGACCACTCTTTTGTTCTACTATCCAATCTGAACCTCCGCTGGTGCAACTTATTACTCTGGTCCCAAGGGACAAAGCCAAGGTGGCAATGTGTACTGTTTTCTCATCCAAAGTAGCAATTGCACATGATGGCAACTTTCCTTGTGCCCTTTGTACTGTTCTCCATTACGCATCTTTAGCTGCAAGCCTTATTGATTCATGTGAGGTCAACAGTCTTACCTTTGATTGCCACGAGGCTTACTTGTGTTAATTATGGACTTGGGAGCAGGTGGAAATGCTCCAAAAGTAACATGACCTGATCTGCCAGGGTAAGCAGCCAGAATGTTGCAGAGGATACATGCCACAAAGTGATGAAATGATGGGCAGATCTTGTATCTGCCAAGAAATCTTTGACCCTGTGTAGGGAGAATGGTTATTTGGAGTGATGAAGGTGTTTTACCTTGTGCCAGAGATCCTGGGGCTTTGCAGAGGGCGTGCAATAGTTTGTGCAATGTGCAGCATACAGGGGAGTGATGATCATTCATCCCTGAGTGTGGCGGAACCTGGCCTCAAACTGAGGATAGCCATAGCCTAAACCCACATAGCCCATAGTACAAACCCACATCCATCATCCAGGAACAGTACTTCATAATGTGCTGCATGATTTCAATGAAAGTTGGGGGCTTATGTCATCTCTGAAAATTGTTCCTTGCGTCTTAGTTTTTTAGCTGGAAAATATGAGGCAATTTCTCTCTAAGGTATTACTGTTTGTTTGTTTGTGTGTTTTAAGTGTGTCATAGAGGTTATTCTGAAATGGTAAGACCTGTATGAGTAGTTGTGTTAGAAGAATTCAGAAAACATAGATTTTATGCTAATACCATGCAACTTTATATTTGTGTGGCAGTGAAGAAGACTTCATTCTTGGGAAGAATGTGGGGCAAAGTCTGTCTCCTTGATTGTGGTAACCGGAGAGTAAGAAGCTGTTCTAATATTGGAGAGAAGGCAGTTTGTTGTTAAGTCTGGACCATTTGTAACTGCAAATTTATGGAAGGAATTGTCCTTCACATAGTCCAATAAAGCTTCAGACATCTTCTGATGATAACTTTTAAGTAGAAATTTTAAAGCTTACTGGTAATTAGTTCCAGCATATGAAGCTTGGAAATTGAGTGAAAAATAAGTTGATCATCATCCACAATCATGGCGTCACAATTTGAGTGCACTGATTCTGGAATCTGATGAATTCACTTACCTCTGGGCATGAAATTTATGGTCAGTCCAGAGTATTATTAAGGGTGAATATTTACCCTGCATATCTTGAGCCATCAGTCATATAAACACACCTAGAAAGAGCAATCCCAGGGATTGCCAATTAACATTTTAAGAGGAAGAAACAGTGGGCCAAGCTCATCTCAGTAAGAATACCAAGGTGGTATCAGTGAGGAGTTGGATCCTCTGACTAATAAGGTTGTCTGGTTTTCTTTTTTCTTTTACATTTAGAGCTGTTAAGAGGTACTTAAGATGGTAGTAAATTCCCCTAAGGATAAACAAAAGCAGGATGCCAAAGTTGTTGCGCTGTTCTGTTCAGATAGTGGTTTTGTTTAGAAATCTTTACAAAGTCTGGCTTTCCTCTTATTTTAGCTTTAATGGGGAATTTTCCCAGTTCTCCTGTGCATCTGCCAAATGCAGGACTTCTGTAAATACTAATGGGAGTTTTGTGGTTTCAGACATATGACATACACAGGCAGCCGAAAGCCTTGGGTTTTCTTCCTTTCTTGCTCTCCCTGGAGGGGCTGGTTTTCCAACTCCTTTTTCATGTCTTTGCAGATCACAATTAAGGGAAGTGTTTGTTCGTAACTAAGAACTTTTTGGACAGCTTAGGTTTAGATTCATTGCTTGCTTGTGGTTTCTTCATCATCCTTGGTTGACAGCTGGTGATTTTTGTGTTTCCAAGGTAGAAGCTGAAATCACAGATTTGCATTAAGTGAACGCTGACTGGGTACACATCATTGATTATGGATCCATGATGAAGCAAGTTATTCAAGAGACAAAAGTTTTGAGATGCAGAATGTTTTCACTATGTTGTGAGAGCACTGCCCCCTTACATTTTTGCATAAGAGACTGCTGTTGGATGCTATCTGAAACAAGATACTGACCTCGTTCAACTTTTCACCTCACTTGGTCACTGCTGTGTGCTTAAATACTGTTTTTTGATCTTGTGCCTGATGAAGAAAGAACTATTTTTGGTACCACTCATACCAGAACAGTTCTGTAGCGACCTTCTGTTTTGCAATGGCTCTGTGTGCACAGAGCATAAGTTTGGTTTTTTACGTCATTATTTGTTGTTTCAGAACTCTGTAAACACTTTGGAGTTAAATCCATTATTTTTAAATCTTACTTGGATTGGCAATTCATGCCAATCATACTGCCTTCATACTACTGCATTTCTGTGGGTCCAATACCACACGAGATGCCCTTGTTCAAGGCCTTGTATGTTGTCTTCAGATGTAGTTGCATGGTCCTTGATTTCTGGAATAGAGCAATAACAAAAGAAGACTGCTGGTTTGTAGCTTTGCTCAGCCTGTGTCATACCTCATGTGCTAAAAAGCGCATTGCTGCAACTAGCTGGGAAAATCCTGGGTAAAATCTGTAGTAAATTTTCTGCTGACTTCAACACGAGAGAGAAAGTTGCTAAAATTGTATGTGTTAGGTAAATGTAATGTAGCTTCTGGTATGTAAAATGTTTGTGATAATGCGCATATTTTGAAGTGGTCATTACTGTAAGTGGAATAGTTGGAAAAGATGCAAGAAGAATACTAAGAGAAAGGAGATTGTGTCTACATATAGGAAAGATGCACACCAGGCAGATAAAACAGGCAATCCAGGCAGAAATAATAATTATAAGATCTAACACTGGTGAGCGAGCAGTGCTCTTCCCTCTGTTTTTTCTAGTAGTATGCCCTGATTGAAAAGAAAAATGGACTAGATTAAGAAAATATCTGTTGTGTATCAACATTAAAGCTGAGAGCGTAGATTTCAACCTCAGGTTTTCCAAATTCTCTTCTTGCCTTAGCAGTCCCCGCGAATTTTCAGCAGCTTTGACATTGTGAAGCATATTCCCTGGTGGAAGGCCAGTGGCTCCAGGGTAGACCTGCAAGGCATGTACGATCCTGAGGGTGGTCCTTGCATCTCTGAACTTGTATGAGTAAGGTGAGCAGTTTTGAACTACATCAATTTAAATGGTATATGTGATTGAGGGAGCCTCTTGACAGACCACAAGTATTTTGCTATGCTTTTGTTTTACAATTTTCTGCAGGCTTTTGTCTTGACAGGTTGTCTCCTGATGACCTTATAAGTTACAGTTCAAATTTATTGCTGGCAAAGAGTAGGTCCAGTTCCATTAAATTAGATCATGTTGCATCTGCTTAAAGGGGACATGAATTAGGCTTCAGACATCTTTAGTCAATTTTCCTTGCTTGAATTTTCAAGAATGAGTTGTGGTGGAATTTCAAGAAGCTCGGGTGTTGCAAAAATAGAGACACTTGTGTTCATTGTATTACTGTGCAGAGATACTGTTTTCTAGTATCCTTTTGCCCTTCACTAAGGTCTAGACAGAATATTTACAGTCATGTGCTAGGTGAGTTATATGCTTTAATGGGTAACGTATCTGATGGTAGTAGCTGCCTTGCAAGCAGTGGTTCTGCACTGCTACTGGGGCTGCTCTGAGAGCTACTCGAAGCCACTGTGCCTGAAAATCTCACCAGGCTAGCTTGACTACTTCATTGACTTTCACATGAGGTCTCTTCTCAGCTCCTATATGACATTAAAAGAAAGAAAGATTTTGATTTCCAGCAATTTTGACAGCCACCCTTGATACATACAGTAGGTTGAAGCACATCAGGTGTAAGCTTCGTACCGGCATGTGTTTTTCTTGACCCTGCCCCTTGGATGTCAGCCAGCTTGTGGGGCAACACAGCAGCATCCCTGTTGCTCCTTGCTCTTGGGGGAGATGTCAGAGTGGGTTGGCTTGCTTGTGTTTGCTGTGTCTGGAGCATGCAACCACAGCTGCAGTCAGATGGCCAAGGCCACTTGACATGGCGTTGCCTGGCGCCATGACCTCCTGTGGAGCCTCAGAAAGGCCTGATGAAGGCAGTAAACTGACTGCTTTTCTGGAGTCTGTCTGTGTGACTTTCCCAAAAGCAAGCCAACAGGAGATGGAGATGACATGCCTGTTGGCACTTAGTGCCCAAGGAAGCACACATGTGGCTTGTGGCTCACACACTTTGAGCAGTCTTCTGGCTGCTCGAGTGTGCGTAAAAGCTGTAAGATGTGAATGACTCCAACCCTTGGCTCCACACAGGCCCAACATCCAAACCCTATGTCTGCTAGCATTGTCCAAAGGCTCCTTGAACTCTCGCAGCTCAGGGCCATGCCCACTGCCCTAGACAGAGTGTTCCACGTCCATTGGTGCAGAACCTTCCCCTAACCCCCACCTGACCCTACCCTGACACAGCTCTGTGCCATTCCCTCAAGCCTGTCACTGTTCCCAGAGAGCAGAGCCTCCCCTCAGCGTCCTCTGTTGTGCACTGAACAAACCCAGGGATGTCAGTGATTCCTTATATGTCTTGCTCTAAGAGGGGTAACACATCCTTTTGGAGAACTGGAAGCTTTCAAAGACCCTCACTGTGAAAAGTGATGTTTGGGATTCATCCTAGTAAGTGGGATTACATGGGATGGTGGTGATGAAACATAGCTTTGTTCAGATGGTGATGTGAGTGCTGCGAAGTTGAGCTCGGCTGCCATTCCATGGGCTTCCTGCTGGACTGCAGTGGAGAGGAGGGCCAACACATGAGGGAAGTACGTATGTGGAGGATGGGGTTATGTGGTGGATCAAGGTCCTGTTTCTCAGAGACGCTGGCTAGTGATGGCTTTTGTGTGCCATATCAGAAAAATAGGCAACTGGCAATAAGTTTGCTGGTGGCTTGAAACCCAATGAGTTTTGCAAGACTTCCCAGCTCTGTCCCTTGCTGCCTTGTCCTACTCACCACTTTCTGTAGTCGCAGCCAGCAAGTGTGGTGCAGCCATGTGTGATTCCCTGGCCAAAGGCAGAAGGTCAGTGACTTGGTTTGCAGAGCTTGTGGGAGGATGAGCTAATTTGTAAACAGGTTCAGTGGAGCGTTTTCTGGCCTACGATGCCAATGGGCTAATTCTGAGACCATGTGGTATTCGTGGTGACAAGTGACTGGATCTCTACCATCACCCTTCCATCTCTAAACGTGGTATAGATTTATTTTTCCTGCATAAACGGAGAAATGGAAGAAATCTGCAGCAAAACGTTCCCCAAAGCTACATGAAAATGCATTGTCCCCCTTGCAAGTGGGGGCCTTTGTACTGGGATGGAGTGTCACTGGGTTGATACAGCTTCCCATCTCATTTTGCCTGCATTGCTTCCAGCAATGCTGCCCACATTTGCTGACTCATGCTGGTGCTGCCTTTTTCCCTTGTATTTCCTGTTGTGTTGATTTTTATCTCTGCTCCCAGGGCTGTGCCTTGGATACTCTATGATCAGAGTATGTGTGTTTGCCTGTGATTGTGGTGAAAAATGTCTGCATTTCAAGACAAATGTTAATATTGCTAACATACAAGTGAGCAACAGCAATCAACTAAAGGGGATGAAGGCCCTCCACAGTAGAGACTGCTGTGCTCTGTCACTTGCTGCAATGCTGTCCTCATGTGAAAGTGCTTCCTAGCTGTGCATCACAGGAGCTGGGCATGGCTTAAGAGCATGGAGGAGCTTAGGACTGCTGGAGCCCTGCTGGTCTGCTTCTGCCATCTCTGCATAGCGAACCAAAGATTGTCAGGATGCTCCCAGATGAGGTTCACCCAGCTCCTCTCCCTGGGTGATCTGCTCCCTTTCAGCCTTGCTTGTTTTCCCACTTTGATCTTCTACTCAGAGCCACTGAGTGAGTGGGTCTCTTGCCACTTGAAAGGATGACTGCTCTTAATGTAGAATGCTTAGGTGCATCTGGAAGTACAGCTCGTTTTCTGTTTATGTGCCCAAATACCATCAATACTAGTCTTAAGCAACACTCCCTAAAATCTTTGAGGATCCAGGTTGATACGCAAAGACAATTACAACTTCAATTCTTTTCAATTTAAGAGTCAAGGTTCCTAAATCATGTCTGTGGGTATCCCAGCTGGTTTTGTCTGTCTTGTCTTCTCAGTGTCTTCTGATCAAGTCACCCAAGTCACCATTCTTTTTTTTTTTTTTTGTCAGATGATGTACAGTGTTTTACCAGCAATCCTCATGCAAGGAATGACATTGCATGGTCAATTACCGGGAAGCTAGTTAGCAGACAGCTTCTTTCCTCATGGATCAAAGAGTATTACATACCCATTCCCAGGAGCTTGTACCACACAGGAAGGATAACCTTATAGCAGCATTGCTGTAAATGAAGCACGCTCTTCCCATTTGCCTTTTCCTGCTCATCAGTTTATGTCACAGCAAGAGTGGGCAGCCAGCATTCCCCAACATCACCAAGTGTAATTCAGCACTGAAGATACCTTTGCAATCCTGTCTATGTTGAAGTTACGACCTCTACACGCCAGTTCTTTTTTATTATGCTAACCTGTATTTATGGTACTGCTTATTGCAGATGTGGGTATTGCAGGTTTAGTCACACCAGGGACATCTGGCATTTGCAAACAGAAATTCAAGACTTGAAAGTCTTGGCGTTTTTGATTTGAAATTTCTGCAAGTGCCGGAGGCTGTGAAATGCACAGCTTCTCTGGTGTTTTCTTCTGTTAAATGTTTCTGTAGCAGCAATGACTGTTGCATTCTCAAACTGAAAGCCCTCCAGGCATTTCAGTGACAATACTAAGTACCTGGGACCAACTTTGCTCCGTTTTGAATTTACATTTTTGTCATTGATTCTGAATATGCACTGTACCAAATATGTTTGTAAACAGTACAAGGAGGGTATACTCTTTGCACTTACTCTTAATGATTCTCAAAAGCAGTGCGTGGCACCGTGAGCCCATTCAGTAAGGACAAAATGATGACCAAAGCATGTCCTCCATTAAATTAGTCCTTCTCTGCTTCAGCTTCCTCTGTTCTTGTGTTATATTTACTGGCAAAGAAAATCTGGCACCACCTATTTGTAAATGATAAATTTATATTTGTTTTACCCAACCAAACAGAAACCAGCCCTGGAACAGACAATAATATGAGAGCTTTAGAAAAGACATCTCATCTTTGTCAGTCAGTGGTGTTATGTACTCTGAATGGGTAATATGGGCTTTGTTTTCAGCATAGTGCTGTGTCCCAGAACAGGGTGAGCAATGGCACTGCTCTCTTCCATCTCTCCTCCACCCCAGGCAGCAGCAGTGTTTTGATGTTCTCTTGTTCAGCTACGCAGTAAGTTTGGGGGATGAATGGCTGCTTCAGTGCAGATTTTAGGAGTGAAAATGGGAACCAGAACTCCATATCCATTCCCTTGCCCAAGTCAGGCCATCCAGCTTTTCATTTAAGATACAAGGAAGCCATTGGTACCTCCTGAAGATGCTTGGGGCTGTGGGCGGAGATGGGAAAACATCCATATATTACTTCTCTCTTAGGCCGGATTTTCCAGCTGTTTATTTTACAAGTGTGTTGAGACATCTTAATGCAGTTAATTGTTATTAAGGCTAACAAGTTAATTTTAATGACTTTAATAGACCTCTAGTGTTCATGTTTAATCCACTACTATTTACTGGCCTATGTAGTCTGTTGATGCTTTTTAAAGCTTCAGACTTGGTAGCTCAATTGAAAGAGTTCTTTTTTTTCTCATATCCTTGGATGAATTTCTTTCTGCTAACCAGTGTAGACTTCAGCACTGTATTTGGTCTAAAATTCAAAACCATCTTCACAAGATAGACTGACATAGTCGTAGAAGCATCAGCAGCTGACTTTGGAAAGAGTGACTGCATCTGGCCAGCAGAAGTGTAGAGGGAGGGCAACAGATTTGGACTGACTCAAATGAGGCATAAAACAGTGTGCTAGCCAAGGAGGTGTAAGAAGCTGTCCAACAGACCATAGAGCCCTGTTCACCGAGATGAAACTCAGCTCTGGGTGTTTCCAGCCCACTTCAGGTTCCCAGGGATAAACATCCTGCTGGTTACAGCACAAGAATAAGTATCAGCCGCTGCTTTTTTCTGTTTCATTTGAACTTCTTTTGGCATAAGAATGCTTCTCCAGCAATTCAATTGTAAGTTCCAGAGTTTCTGAACTATATTAAAATTTAATCTGCCCTCTAGTAGCTGACAGTTTCCATCCTGATTTGCAGTGATTAAAAATGAATCTAGCTTGGATTTAGTGGTACTCCAGGATATGGACATTTTGATCTTGTAAGTCAGATTTTAAAGTAAATGCGCATTACATACACACCTGCTTTATTTAAAAAATAGAGGCAGCATATCAGCTTTAAAGTTAAAATTATTCATGATTTCCTGGCTTACTGAGAATTGCTGCTGTATCACTGTAGCTAAGCTATCAGAGAGCATCTTCCAGATGACAGTTCATCTCTTACAAGGAATACCTTTTATGATTGACATCAGAAACATGTGCAAAAGGAGCTTTTATGTCTGCACTTGTGGCTGCCATGTTTCTGACCTAGTGTTTGAGCTAGCAAACCCAGCCCTTCCACACTTGGTTGAGACAAAGCTTCCCCTAATGCCATAGGACAAATTATCTTCTGTACCATGAGCCATATAACAGGGTGCTAATTTTACAAAAGGGATTCAAATGCATACCTAGATTTGATTCTCTTATGTATGTAATCCTCCTATGATTTTTCTATATATTTTGTCAGGCTTTTCTGTCTCTGATTCCACATTAAGTGCCTGCTAACCTTCCTTGGATCAGCTTTTGTTCTCTAATAACTTGAAGTAGTGTGTACAAATCCTGGGATTTATATATTTAACTGATTTATGAGTAAATATCTTTTAGTCTTTGAAATCAAGCAAATATTTACACGAAGAGGTGCTGATGTATTGCAGTCATTTTGCAGTTACTTGCATCTGAGAGATTTTCTCCATTGACTGTTCCCTGGACGTGACAAATATTTGTGCACCAAGTGGAAGCACAACTTGGGATACTTTCCATCATATTTGTGGAGTTTTTACAGAAGTTGTACAAGACCTATTCTTCTGCAGGTATTAGCACCTTTTTATTTCTCTGCTAATGAAGAATAATCCAGTATGCCTCCAAACTCCTCCTGGTAGTTTATTAGTTCACACTGGGCTACAGTGTTTTTTACTGCTTAAAGCTCGCGGCTAAGATATGCATGACAAAACTCATCTGGCTGAACCTGAAGTATTTCATTCCCTTTGTCACTGTTGCATCTCTGTGACATTCACTGTTTGCTCTTTGCCTTTTTCAGGTTTTCATTTGTTCAGCTGAAAAAGTCTTTTGATGCTTCATTTTTAAACAAAACTGATAAACACTTCTGTAATGTGTCTAGTGCTTTGTGGGGAGAGGACTGATGAATCAGGACCAGGTTCTAAGCCAGGTAGGTAGGAAGTGAAGCATGAAGTATAGACTTCCAGAAGCAAAAAGCACAGGACCATTTCAGCTTTTAATAATATGTGAAATGTTCTCACCTTGAGGAAAAATGCTCTCCAAATTCACAATTGTCTTTTAGGTTATTCCAGTCATGCTGTCTCTACTAACTGCTAATCTCTGATGCAATTACTCTTCAGTTATGAAGTCATCATTTTACATCAAGGCTTTTTGTCTTTATTTAGTGCGTCTCCTTTCTTTTGCTCTCCATAGATGCAACTATAATATCTGCCTTAACTGTACATAGCATAGCAGAGCAAATATAGATGCAGCAGTCTTTCTCCAGGCAAAGGTTTTTCTACAGACAGAGGGTAAAATCAGCCAGATCCCTGAGAGCTTAGAAACTTCAGCACATGGTGTGCGGAAATCTGGATGTCTTTCATGGGGTTTTGCATGATAGTCAGCTGTAGAAGCAGACATAACTCTGACTTTAAGTGGAAGCCTTTTAACAGATGATAAAATCATACATCCAAGTTTACACAAGCTATCCTTCAGCGATAACAGGTGATCAGGCACAGATTAGTGCCCAATACAGAATTAAAATAATACTGTTCAGCAGAATGGTGGACAACTCTTGCTGTAAACTCTTGCAAATGGGCACTGGTTATCTTTTCCCCTAGTCCTACACCTGCAGAACTGCCTGCGTGGGGAGAGAAGGAACACAGGTTTGTGATGTATTTAGAACCAGTTGCCTTTTTTCATAGGGTACAAGTTAGGAAGCTGTGTTATAAAAATGAATGGATCAGCTAGTTCTGTACCTTTTAGTTGTTGCTAGAACTATTGCATGTTTGTTTATTACAGTTAGTTCAAGCCAATGTTGTTTAGGCAATATAAGTAGCTGGGAAATAAGTGTGAATTCTGGAGGATGAGCCTGAGGTGGTGGTGGGAAAACACCAACCCCTCCAGTCAGCATCTCAAAAGGTAGGTAAATTAGTTCAGGAGCAAGGGACTTGAGACTGCCATCTTCTGCAAGACTAGAAGGAATTTGCAGTATTCTGGGTCATCTTTTTAGCTCCCTCTTTGTAACTCTTCTCAAGTGTAAATACTGCTAAACCTAAACATATTTAATAGTGAGTTGTGAATGGGATTGCGTATTGGAATGTCTTTCTTTCAGTCAAGAACAGGGGGAATTTGAAGGAGGGCGGCCTTTGAGGCATGGTGCACCTCTCTTTGCAAAATTTAATTAACCTGTGCAGTGCTTAGCTACTGTGGTGATTACTGTGATTGGATCCCTTCAATGCTGGGTTTTGCGTAAACAGGAAATAATTAGAGAAGAAACATGTTGCTGTACTTCCATTGCATTTCCTGTGCAAATCTGTAGGCTGAGCCATTTAGGGATTCTCCCCTTAATTGTATAGTAGATGAGTGGTTGTATGAGTGGTGTTGATCAACTTTATGTGATGCCCTCATGCACACCTGATGGGAACTGATTCAGGCAATGCATCTTCTGTAATGAAAGGTGTTTCAGCTCATTTTGCTATCTAAAAATACCAAGGGCTGAATTCAGACCTACATTGTGCAAGAACACTTTCAGAAAGACTGCACCTGTAGGATGCTATGGGCTTGGCTCTGTCCTCCTTGCAGATATCCCTGGAGCAGGATCCACAGGGACTGTAGGTGTTGCATTAGTAACAGCATAGCTCAAAACAGAGGAAAAGACCACCTGAGGCAGGCAAGTCTTTGAAACATTAATAAGGGGCAGCAGAGTGAAACTAGGGAATTGAGACATCCATAAAGCCTTGAAAATTGAAGGAATTTGTGCATAATTAATAGCAGTAACCAAAGCAGAGCAGAGCCAAGCATCAGTCTCAACTTTCTTCTGGCAACTGCTGGGTACATCCTTTCTATTTACTGAAAAGGAGAGGCAGGCTTAAGTACTGAGAAACAATTCTAGAGATGCCAATGGTAAATTTTGTTGCTGGTGAAGATCTCAGAATTGTATCATACTTTAATTTGGCCTCAGAGATGCATTAGATCTGAGGCATTTGAGAGTAGAACTTGTGACTGCATGCACAAAAAAAAACAAGCCAGGAAACTTCCAGAATTGCCCCAAAGAGCTTAGGAGCTTTCCAGAAGTGTGTAGTGTTGACTTAGAGCAAGGCAGTTGTTCTCTAAGTCTCTCGGTATCTTAGCAAATAAAAGCTATGGATTTTCATAATACTTCCTGGATGAACAATCTGGATTATCCAGCATACATAGCTGCAATGTATGGATGGAGACATAAATGAATTGTCATTCAATCGTCATTCGTTTATGTCTTCTTAATGTTTTCTCTGCTTAATGGTTTCTGAATGACATTTTATATGGAGAAAGAAATTAAATAATACAGTAGGGGAATTGCTACCAGAATGCTCTGTAAGCCACTGAAAGGGAAAGGATGGAAAATACCATGTTATAAATGAGTATCTGCATTGTTTCTTTTCCTTTTTCTTTGACTAGTGATTCATTTACTCATCTGCAAGATGTTTCTCGATATTGTTAAGGTATGTGCTTGCCACAAAGATGAAGGGCCTGGAGTATGTCCCATATGAGGAAAGGCTGAGTGACCTGAGTCTGTTCAGCTTGGGGAAAAGAAGACTGAGAGGGGGTCTGATTAATGCTTATAAGTATCTTAAGGGAGATGGGAGGCAAATGGGTGAGGCCGCGCTCTTCTTGGTGGTATGTAGCAATGGAACAAGGAGTAGTGTCCTAGAACTTGAATATGGGAAGTTCCATACTAACATGCAGAAGAACTTCTTTACAATAAGGATGACAGAGCACTGGAAAAGATTTCCCAGAGAGGTTGTGGAGTCCCCCTCTATGAAGATATTCAAGACCTACCTGGATGTCAACTTGTGTGACCTATTACAGGGTACGTGCTTCAGTGGGAGGGGTTGGACTCGATGATCACTGTGATTCTGCGAAGATACAGTGCTAGGACTTAGATGTTCCTGTGTGAAATGCCATTTTGCTTCTGCCCCATACATTTTCATCAGAGGCTTTTATGAACATCCAGTTGAAATATGAAATTGGATATGTAATATATCCAGCTATAGAAAAGGGTGCCTTTCAAATCTGTGTGCTCACTGGAGAGCTCATCTTTCATACATAGTTGTATTGGAGGGATGGTATTTAAGTGACAGCCTGGAATAATGGCAGGAAAGCATATGATTGCATTTATACATGTAACTTTAGAAATTCAGTCTTTTATATATATTTGCTGAATAAATGTCACCTTGCCAGAACTTGCACAATCAAGTGATGTATTCACTTGCGCAATCAAGAGAAATTCAAGCATGCAAGAGGAGAAAGGTAAAACTGCTTTTGTAATGATAAAGCTGAAGGCCTTTATTTCTGTGCAATTAAAATTTCACCTCAGAATTGCATGGTGAGTTGTTTGCGCAGCATTTTCTTTCGTTTGTCTTATCAGGTGTCTTATCTTCAGAAGGATACATGGAAGATGTGGGACATATGTTCTGGGTTACAGGTTGCCTGAACCTTTCGTTTTCCTTTTTCTGGGACCATAGTTAAGGCCTTATGCAATGCTTTTTGTTGTAGCCATCAGGCTTCCTTCTTTTTTTCTTATTTCTTCCCAAGGGCTGAGGATGTCCACCAGTCAAATATTTTGGGTAGTCAGCTGTTTTTTGATTTGTCTTGTGTTGCTTAGCCTCTGAAAACTTTGATTTTTATAGCCATGAAGGAAGTAAGCCCAGCTATTCTTCATGTTTTTAATCTTTAGGGAAGTGCCTAGTAGAGAAAATGGGTAGGTACAGCCTACATTTGTGGTCCCTGTTTGTGCATGAAGAGTGCATGGCAGTCCTGACTGTGTTTATATTAAAGTGGTCATCACATGGTTTAGTAAACATGTGGAACGGGCACACAGCAGTAGAGAACATTTTGGCACTTTGGAAGGTTTTGCCCTTTTCAGCTGCGCTTCCTGTCAGTTCCTGTCATAGTGAGTTTCTATATATTTTTTTTTGTGCATGTGAAACAAGGTAAAAAAATATCTATTAATCCACCTCCCATGCATAGTTTTTCATGTGCTATCAGTGCTTATGGTGGCACTCAGGGAGATAAGGCTCGTCACCACATAAATAGCTGCTTGGAATGAGCTGTGTCTCTTCCTTTGCTCTTAGTCACTGGTTCATGAGATCAGCTCAAGTGTTTGCTTAATCTCTTACCTACATAGTTTTGTTACACACGGTGCATATAGCAGTGCCTATGGGTACCTTTGCCTTGCATTTCCCATTGGATCATTGTGCTCATTCACCTATACCTTGCTTGAATGAATCAGCCAGGAGGTGAAGATCCAAAAATGAGAAACTGAAAAATACTCAAGGCATTGTGCTTGGGCTGTGGGTAGCAAACTATTGTTTTTCATAAAGCTAAATGGTAATACGTTTGTAATGCTCTATAGAATTGCCACTGGGGTTTCACAAAGCAAATGCTTAGCTAAAGTAGAACTAGAGCCTTGAAAAGAAAAGCATTAAACTCCTGTGAAGTAAGTTTTATCAATATGCAATTTTCTGCCTGATAGATTGAGCTGAATTGAGTGTTGCCTAGCTTTCATTTTGTTTTTATTTATTTATTTTCCTAACAAGGCACTAGTTCAGAACATTGATGGCAACTATTTAAAGGCATCTGCCATCACAGGAGTGGTGAGCTGAGTTTGAAAATATTGTTTTTCTTTTCCAATTATACTCCCTCTCCTCATGGTACTTCCCAATATCAGTACATACTCAGTGTAGAGCGGTGAAATCCTTGCCTCTTTCCCTTTTACACAATAGACATGCAGTAGACGTTGATGGTCCAGACAGTAAATTCCATGAGCTTCTATCCACTAAATGAGTCTGTTAATAAAAAGCCAGTTATTGACTCTCCTGGAGCAGACCCAGAGAAGTTTATGGCAGGTCGGCAACTGGAGTCTGCCTCTCGTGTGCCTGCCTTTGCCAGGGCCAGGCTGAGCTCAGAGCCAGCTCTGCGGGTGCTCTGAGCAGCAGCCAGTGACCTCCTGCTCTTTGCGGGGACGCGGGGACTCAGCGACAGATAGATCCTGTAAAAGCACCAGCAGGCTGATCGGGGAGTGGTCAGACACTGCAGCCAAAGGGGATTTGAACACGGGGACTGCTTTTGATACAGTGAGTCAGAGGCCAAGGGAAAAAAAAAAAAGCAAAACACCTCAAAATATTGGAAATTAAAAAATAAACAGAATCGAAACAAAAGAACACACAATAATCTTACCACAGTACCGGTTTGCTTCTTAAGATGAAGTCTGTCATTTTTAACATGAGAGGTTTATAGTGATCTAATCCACTGTTGTTTGATAAGTCTGATTTTGACTTTTTGAAAGATTGGGATTTATTTTGTAACAAGAAAACCACCAAATCGCTGTTAATTGGTCTATTGTTTTGGAAGCAGGCTGTTTATTTTAGTTTATTGTAGGAGTGAAATGTGCAGTTAGGTCAGCAGAGACTAGCTAAGCCTCGTAAAGCTGCTTACGTTGTATTAGAGAACCTGTAAAGTAATGGGAGGCTCATTATTTCTTCTTCAAAGTTATTTCAGGAACGTCACTGTGAAGTGCAGAAGATCCCACTTTAGAAGAAGCCCAAATACTAAAAATAAAGAAACTATTGCTGCAAACAGCAACAAAATCTGTCAATAGGAAGATAGTGCCATAGCTTGTTGTTAAAGAAAAATATGAGTACAGAACAAAATGCCCCATTTCCAGAGAATCAAAGCGCAGTGTTCCAGCAGTGCTATTAAAAGAACACTTTTTCTTCTTGACTGTCTGCGTGAAGACAGAGTTTTGCTCCATTGAGGTAATCCTTCTGTCACCCTTGCTTGCTAATATCAATATGCATGCAGTCTGTTTGGATTAAGTATTAGAGTTGATAAACAAACCATATGAATGTGTTTGTGCTTAAAATGACAGCACTGGCTGGCAGTGTGGCTTCCTGGCTAAAAGTACCAGCCAGCTGATGTGATATAGCACTTGGTGGCAGGGTAACACGTGAGGATGTGGCTGCTGTGGTCTGGTGAAAGCATTGGGCCTGTGCCAAGCTCCCCTACAGTCAGTGGATCAGGAGCATAACAGGGAAATCCACAGTTCTTTGCACTGATGTGGAGTTTGGAGGATTCGTAATGAATGAATAAGTTGTTTCTTTGGGTCTTCTTTGAAAGACTCGTGCTCTGTTGGACATGTTTGTAGGAAATCTGGAATTGGAAGAAAAAGACTGCTTATGAATGGAGAAGGAGCTGGAGTTAAGGCTGCAGGATGTAGTATGAATGTCTGCCTTTGAAAGGAATGTGGGGTGAGGCACTAGCCTTACTGCTATCTGAGGTTTTGAAGATGACTAGTGGTTATGATGCCTCCCCAAAGGCTTCCTACTAATAAATAAACCTTATAAAAATCTGGTTTGTAAAAAGTACCTGACAGGAATGCTGGCTTCTGAAAACTTCAGGCATGTACAGTCCCCAGTCCCTTCCCCCTGTGAAGTCTAAGACAGTGTTGCTCAATAAAATCTTTTTGGACTTTGATGTGTTGCTAATTAGCTTATTGCTAAGGAAAGCCTAATCACAGACATACGTGTATGCGTATGTAAATATATGACGGCTGCCTGGTTAGTTCAGTAACTGATTTTACCTTCCAAGAAAAGAATGAGCTATCTTAATATGAGGTGTAGTGTTCCCAAAGGTGTTCAAGAAAAGTGTAGATGTCGTACTAAGGGACATGGTTTAGTGGGGAAACGTGGTGGTAGGTGGATGGTTGGACTGGATGATCTTGGAGGTCTTTTCCAGCCTTTGCAATTCTACGATTCTATGACTTTCAAAAAAAAACCCAAAAAAACAACAAAAAACAACCAAAAACACAAGGAAAAAGAAAGTGCAAAACTGAAACCTGAGTCTTGATCATTATGTAGAAAATTTCTTGGAATAACAGCTCTGTAAAACCCTAAAACCATTTCAATTTTCCTGCATCTGCACAAATGAGCATTCAAATACCGTGGCCCATACCACATTTGAAAGAGTGCTCTTGTCAGAGTGTCCAATCCACACAGGCTGGAAGCAGTTTTCATTTCATTTTCTGTAGCCAAGATGAGCGGTGAGTATTTGTGTGGTCTCTCACCAGTGATCTCTTTCAGGAAATATTCTAGTCCAGGTAGAAGTACATTCTTAGGAGCCTAAAGACAGAAGGGAGAAAACTAAGGGAACGAAAGCTAAGGTAATGCAGTTAGTTTACAATTAGCAAAACGACAATATTCCCAAATTGCTTCATTATATGGCCATGCTTTGAGTCAATACAGAGGCAACACTGAGTTGACAGTGCAAGGGAATACGGTACTGGAACTATCATCCTGTTAGTGAGGTGAGTAACCTGGATTGAGCTCCTGTACGCTCCTAAGAGGAGGGATGCCAGCTTGAGTGCATTGCTCAATTCTGTTTGAGTTGTTCTGTTGTGCCTACCCTACCTAGGGGCCCAGTTCTGTATGTCCTTGAGCAAATGATTTTGTTGCAAGTCTGTAGTGGCAATTCTTAAGGTTTGCACTATTCTGCCATCAGGGTCAGTTTGTTCATTCAGGGATGTGTTTATCTATGGGCTGAAACCCAAACAGAAGAGCATAGTTTTTTGAAACCTGTGCGTACAGTATCTGTTGGCCACTTTTGGACATCCTGTGTAAATTTTTGGTTTTGCTCTCATAACAGCGAACAGTGTACCAGAAATAACACTGTTAACCTCTGAAATGTTTTGTCTGAACTAATGAGTGACTGGCTGATCTTTTGTGGGTCTTACTATTTATTTATTTTCCAGTTTTCTTTAGAAGCACTCTAGGAGGTAAAAGCCAACAATCTGCAGTTGTGAGTCAGAGAGGCTAATTGTGTCTTGCACAAAAAATCCACAAGCTTTTTCAGCTCAAATTATTTCTTTTCTGCTTTCATTGAGTTCATTGCTGGTGAAAGGTTCTAGGTAAACTGTTCTAAGGACTGAATTTTTCTGACCACAGCTATATAAAAGTAGCATGCTACAGTGACCTTTCTCCATTTTGCTTGACTGCTGAAAGCAAATTGTTAGGCTGTTCCTCGCTAAGCAAGGCTTAATGCAACCAACTCATCCCATACAGATTATCAAGTAGTCTTCAGGTAGTTAATGACCTTTGGTCAGAGTGGACGTGGGCCAGATCTGAACTAACAAACTGTGGAGGTAAAAAGATCTATATCCCATTACAAAACCACTATCCGGTCTTACTCATTAACATTTTAGTGGCAAAAGTTCAAATGAGTTATTTCATTAATAGTCATGAAACTAATTACATTGAAGTGCATCTGTCAGTAGTAAAGGCAACTGACTTCTGTGCTTCTGAATAAATTCAGTCTGCATTAGGAAATGTTATTCTGCCTCTAAATGAGAGAAATGCATTGCAAATCATGAAGAGGTATTAAAAGGGAGAATGCAGATGTGTCCTAAATGTGATATGCTTGATGCTGCAGTTCCCTAATGCAATCAATTAATGAAATGAATAATTAGAAGTGTGTTTGAGTAGGGGAAGAAGGTCTTGGGTAATATTTTGTACCTTATTTCTTACCTCAGACACTGAAATGTCAGCAAGATAAAAAAGATTGTGGGGCAGTAGGGTTGTCATTGACCTGGATAAAATCAAACTCAACTCAGCATCAAGATTAGTTTGGTTATATAGAAATGAGACATGCATATACAGAGCAGATCTGAGTAGAGCCAAAAAGGTATTTATTCAAGTGATTTCCATGGGCTTATGCCACCTGATTATGTCTGAGGATGAAGTTAGATTTCTTTGCTCAAGAGCACAGGAAACTTATGATGGAGCAACTCAAGTTTTCCAAGCACTAATCCCGCAGCCCAGCGCTGTAATGACTCCTGTTTGCTGAGTGTGAGAATGTGTCCCCCACATCACTTCCATACCCAGTGTAACGTATCAGTTCAGGACACTGTTCCCAGTGTCACTCAACACCAGGACTGCTGTTTGACTTTGCTGTTGTCATGCGATGCAAGGTCTCTCTACTTTCCCATGTCTTCCTGAACTTGCATGCACCCCAACGATGCCATTGAAGGCATGCACTTAGAGGTATCTGCTGCCTTTGAGAATTGAAAGCAATGCCATCTGCATTGTGTGGTCAATTCTGGAAGTGAATAAGTGTTCAGTGTGGCTGGTGAGATGGCCTATTTCTCCATGTGTGTATGCAGGTCGCTGGGGAAGGGCCTCAAAAGCAAAAGCAAAGATGTTAATGTGAAGAGCTCTGCTTTTGCACAATGGTCTCCTGTCACTAAAATTGCACCATTTTTCTCGTGTTTCTGCAGACTGAAAAAAGAACATTAAAGAGTGTGAGCAGTACCAAAATTACATGGGTATTTAAGGCAGATAAGCCGTATATAAACTAATTATGGCATGAAATCAGTTGCATTTATCAACTATTGGCTAGGAAAAGTACTCCATATAAGTGTACAATATGTGCATGTGATTGTATAGAAGAGAAACTGCTAGTTATGACTGTAAATCTATCTGTATTTAAATTTCTTCCTGTGTTTTATAATGCAGTGGCATTTTGCTCAGGTATTGTTAGGGAAAAAATGAGATTTCCCCCTATTATTTTCGTGTTGTTACCAGGTTCTAGCAAACACATCTGTGTTCCAGACCTGTTACAGGAGACAATGTCTCCAAAGTTTAAGAAGACAAGACAGAGGTTGAAAGTATTATGTATTTGTTTTGTATCTCTGCAATTAAACTGTGATTCTTCAAGAGACCTACAATGAAGTTGATGATGTGGTAAATGGGTATGTAATGTATCCAGTGAGCTGTTTTTGGAAAGTAAGATGAAGCTTGGTGCCTTTTGCTCCTACTAAGCTCTTCTTCTTCAGACATGCTCTGGACTGTGGATGTCCAACCTTTTGGCTTGCTTGGACTGCGCTGAGTGAAGAGGAATAGTCTTGAGCTGCATATAAAATACTTAATATAGTTAATTTATATAAGCGCATATATATATATATATTCTTTAATTAAAATATTAAAAAAGAGAGCAACAAAACTGTAAAATGAGTGGGATATTTGGCCCTGTTTTTGTGAAACTAACATATCAGGCTGGTTTGATGGAAGTGACTGCAATTCTTGGTGAGCTCTCAGGATGTTTGTCATGGATTTTTGATGAAATTTTAGTCTTCCCATGCTTCCTCCTTGAAAACAGCTTACAAATGTGTGTACTGCCAAAAGGGATAGCATGTTGAAGGCGAATTCTAAACAAACTGGGCTATCATTGTATTAGGTATTAGAAGAATTAATACATTTCCTTAACCAGGGACTTCCCTGAGCCAGTAGTCCTTGAAGGGAAAATTAATCAGGATACTTGGGGACATTGCCAAATTGGCAAGAAAACCCAAAGTCCAAATAATAGTATGAAAATTACTAACAGCCATCATGGGGAGAACAGATTGGAAAATTACTAACTTTGCAACTTTCGTATTAAGCGTTATGTGGATAGTTTCATGCAGTGCTTGATCTGTGGAAAACCACTTTGTGCCCAGTGGTGTGTAATCCTGAAATAAGTAAGCAGTGTCTCTCCTATGTGTGCAATGATGGCACACTGGGCAACATGTTTGCTTTTCAGACAGCAATGTGAATAAGTGTGATTATGAAGTGAGGGGTATTTTTCTCTGGTAAGACAAGTCTTATATACAAGTCTGGTAAACAGACATGGTCAGATTTTTGGGTTGAGTATCTGATTGCAACTCAGTGCCTTCCATTTGAAAATTGGCAGATCATGTATTTATGTCAACTGAAATTGAAGTCTCAGCTATTCAAAAAAAATTGGTTATTTTTTCAACAATCTTGAAACATTTTCTCAGATTCCTTCATCGCAGTGGAAAGCACGACTGTGTGCTCTTTGCTATTCAGAACACTGTGTTTAGCCAATGCATCTCAACGTATAAACTTATTTGCCATAACTTGAGTCAGCCCTGCACTGCGTCCTCCCCATGCCCTGGTTTCAGCCCAGATAGGGTTAATAGCACACTGAGGTTTGATTGGTGCTGAGCAATGGGGTGCATGCCTGTGGTCAGGCCAGGCCACTTGGTGGGTCAAAGCTGCTGCCGTGATGGTAGGGCAGGGGCAGCTGCAGGACCAGGACGGGCTGGGCCAGGCGTATGCTGGCCATGGCTTGGACGTGCCTGCTTTGAGTCTTGTTGCAAGAGAAACCTATGCTAGAGTAACTGTAACAAAGGAGTTGCCCAGTGCAGCTCACAACACCAGCAATCTGACATCAGCACAAACATGGTGTGAAATGAACTGTAAGAACTCTGGCTGTAGTGGACAGGCAGAGAATGAACGGAAAGAGACAGCAATTTTTTTTCCTTTGGTAGAGAGCGCCTTGCTCTTGCTTTACTTGCAATGTTTCTTAGCAGCCTGGGATCCTCTCAACTCTCTTGAGTTGTAGCAAGACCAGGGGCGCACCTGTATGTGGGCAGTGGGAGCTGCGCAGCTTGATTTCCAGAGGGGAGGAAGGCCAGGTTGCAGTGATAACTCCTTCTCCCTCCCTACAAATGGCTGTCATAAGTGTCCATAGTTTGTAGAGGACTTAAATTAACTCCTTTGGTTGACCAAAACACTAACGTGGTCAGATGCATAGTTCCCTCTTCAGATACCTTTGTTTAATTGGCCAAAGCAGAAAGGGGACACGTGGGGTTTTTAGATGAGAGATTGCTTCTTCAAATGTTTCTTTTTCGCTTGGTAAGCAGTATAAAACCAACACACCCACTCAGGGAGGGGCAGCTTTGCCAATCAAGTCAGCAAAGAACAGTGTTGAACAGATCATAATTATCGCAGGAAACCTCGGGGAAGGGAACAGACCCATTTTCCTGATGGCTGCCTATGAAGGGGTCACAAAGAAGGAAAGATCACTCCATGTTTATCTTCTGTCCCCTTAGAAATGTTGTTTAAGGACAGGTATTGGGAGAGGGACTGGAGGGAATAAGAAATAAAGTAAGATTGTTAAAGCTGTCAAGTTTGGCTGTCAGAGTTATTGTAGCAAATGCTGAAAACAACATTCACCAGCTAACATGCAGCTTTCCCAAAGTTCTCTGAACTAGAAGGAAATTTTCCACTAATGTTCTGGAGCTGTGGACCAGACCTAAGCACATCTCTGGGAGTTGCTGGCATTTCACCATGTGCTTTGGCTGTGCTTGGCCTCCCTGTTGCATTATTTCCCACTGGTCTGATGCAGATTAGAAGACAGATAATAAAGACAGTTCATTATTTGATAGGCAGTAGAGCTGCTTTGCCTGCAGCATTTGAGTTTGGCTTGGAGTTGCTGAGCTGAATATCCCAGCTGTGGAAATGGATGCTTATGCCCTAAGCAAGGGTTGTTCCCTACTTCCCCACCCAATAAGATGCAGCAGCCTATGCTGGTTTTATTTTGTCTTGATATATTTATGGCCAGAGATAGAGAGCTATGTGGAAAAGTACAGACTGTATTTTACCTTCGTGTGAATTTATGGCTGGAAGCTGACAATGGCTTGGCAGCCCATTGGCTTCTCTTGCACAGGCTGGGCAGTGTACATTTCTCCACATCACCTCAGCTCTGACCTGAGCTGACCTGGAGAGACTGTGTTGCTGATCATTCCTCCTTGCTTATCTTGGTGGCCGCTGTGGAGGGGGCTATGTGCTATCAGGGCAGCTCCAGGAGGTCTCTTGGTGGGTGAGACCAGCAAAGACTTGTCAGCCTAAGCTAGTGAGAACTTGGAAGTACCAATACTTCCCAGATAGGTGCCAATGTCTATAATGCAGTCACTGGGCTCCCTTTCTCACTCCTCTCCACACATATGCTGTGAACCAAACCCTGAACTCTTAACCCTGTTCTTGTTCCATTACAGTGCAAAACCAGGGCCACTGATGCAAACCAAGTGAACGCGTCCCTGCTCTTGTTACAAATATCATATTTACTTGCAATGGGCTAGTAAATACTTCACTATTTCATTACCAGGAACACACTGTTGTCAGCCAAACCAATGCAGTGATGCAGCAAAGCGTTTCAGCAAAATAAATGAAATGATGAGGAAGCGAAGCATAAGCACAGCTCGGGCAGGTTTCTCCCCAAAAAGGTGTTTCAACACCGTGCTCCGTGTTTCCATCCAAAGTGGAGCCCTTTGAATTGTGTGAGAGCAAAGCCATGCAGGACACTGCAGGGAGGCTGCTCTCAGGCAAACACCAGTGCTTTGGCCCCACAAAGGGATGTGAACTGAAGGGAGTGGAGGCACAGTCTCTGTAAAGAATACGCTGCTTTTGTGAGTCAATCCCGGAGGAATGCGGTTTTAATTTTATCTGCATTTGGCTGAGCTGCTAGCCTTTATCCATGCAGGGCCTTGGCCTGTGCCAGTGGTAGGCTTGCTACCTGGCCCAGGACTGCAGTTGTAGAGGTCTCAGGGCTCGACCCTGGTTCCATGGGCCTGCTGGTAGCCTATGAGTGGCCCTATTCTCTTTCTGCCTGATAACTGCAGCCCTCCTTGGAATGTGGCTGGTGGAAAGGTGCCTGTACAGCTCTGTTGGTACATTATGGTAAGGCTTATGAGTCTTGGTCAGAATTTCACTGCATCTGGTGTGCATCTGGTCCCATCGCTACCTACAGCTGCTGGACAGGGGGCTGCGTCAAGGAGGGTGCTGCTCTCTTCTCTCAGGTGACGAGTTAATCATAGAATCATTGGAGTGGAAGGGAAGGGACTCTTGAAAGGCCTAGTCCCACTCCCATACGATGAATAGGAATACCTACAGCTCCATCAGGTGCTCAAAGTCCCTCCAGCCTGACCTTGGGTGTCTCCAGGGATGGGGCATCCACCACCTCTCTGGCAATCTGTGACAGTGCCTGACAGCCTGTATTGTCAAAAAAAAACTTCTCCTTATCTCCTTATATCCAAGCTAAATCTCCTCTCTTTTAGTTTGAAGCCATTTCCGCTTGTCCTATCACAACAGACCCTGCTGAAGAGTCTGTCCTCTTAGAGTGCCACTTTATATGCTGAGAGGATAGGATGTGAAGTAACAGCCTCAAGTAATGCCAGGGGAAGTCTAGATTGGGCATTAGGAAAAACTTCTTTGCAGAGAGATAACCTCTGAGAGAGGGGGACAAGCATTGAGATGGGCCGCCCAGGCCAGCGGTGGAGTCTTCATCCCTGGAGATATTTAAGGGTTATGCGGGCTAAGGGAATATGACTTAGTGGTGGGACTTTGTAGGTGAGGTTAATAGGTGGTCTTGGTACTGGAAGTCTTTTCCAGCCTAGATGATTCTGTGATTCCATTATCATAATGAACAAATTCTAGCCCTTTATCCTGCAGGGTTTGCGTTGGCATCACTTGCTTAGCAGTGAAGGAACTGCTGGAAAGTGAAGGAGAATCATTTGCAAAGTGAAGCTGCTGGGTTTGTGTGCTTTGGGCCTGTGACAAGAGAGGTGAAACTCTGCTGCTACCCCATATACCATGGAGTCTTTCCTCTCCTGGTCAGTGCTCCCAGGCCACTTTCAGCATAGTCATCCTGCAGATGCTATTTGACTGTCAGGCTTGTCCAGATTCTGGAGCAGCATCATTCAATAAGGAACTGCAAGGTCACGCAGCCGCTCAGCCAGCCCTTAATCTTTCTCACAAGCTTGCCAATCCCTATATTTGATGCTGGCAAATGCTTCTGCACTTAGAAAGCAGAATCTTGTGGAACTTTGGTGTGAAGATGGCTGGGAATTGTCTTCCAGCTTACATGCACTCCAGGCTATGTGTTTGCTCTCTGCCAGGGAACTTACATACACCTCCTCACCTTCCCTTTTGCGTGAGAGCAAGAGCAACCTGCCAGGCTGTTTGAACAGACACCTAGCAGAGAAGCACTGAGAGCCTATGTCGAGAGATCTTTTTATTTATTTATTTTTTATTTAAAGCATCTGTGGTTAGCACACAGTGAGCATCAAGATAGTCTTTCAGAGCTTGTGAGCTGAGTTGTGATAGCTTTGTCCCAGCCTGCGTGCTAGAGACCCTCTCACTGCTTTTTTTGGTAGTTTACCGTTGAATATGAATACAAAAATCCTCAATCTTTTAAAACACTTGCTCCCTCCCTCCCAAACTAACCAAGGTTTAAAAGTAGCATTGTGCTTAAGCAGAGACAGCAAGACCTTTTTCCATCCTTAGAAACTGAAATGGCTTGCCAAGGCAGCCATGTTTGTTTTTTGTTTTTTTTTTTAAGGCAAAGAGAAGTGTTTCCTCTTCACTTGTTAATTACAAAAGAAAATCAGTCAAGGAGAGCCTCTTAAAAAAGTCTGGCATTGAAAGAAAGAAAGAAAGAGAAGAAAAGGCCCTACCTTTACTCTGTAGCTGGCTGATCAGACTCACAGCCACAACCTGAAATTGATTTCCTTCAGATTTGTGTTTCCACATCTTTCCTGGTTTTTTTTTTTTTTCCTTTTTTATTTATTTATTTATTTTTTCTCTCAGTCCAGCCCTGGCAGCTTCTGAAGGGATGACAAAGCCCTGTATTGTGCCCCCCAGGAGAAGACAGCTTAAAAACTAGGTGTCAGGCATTGATTTATCACAGGTAATGCTCATGAAGCAACTCATGTTGCCCTCTCTGGCAAGTGTCTGCGGTGACTTTCATTTCTGCTTTACCTCAACCCCCTCAGAGGCAAGTGTTTCCTTAGCTTAGTTTCTGTCTTTGCCATATATTTCTCTGGGAAGAAGCAGAGATCAATTTCAAGTGTTTGCTGCATGGTCTGTCCTTGCAGGATACTTGAAGAGCTGAACTGTTTCATGCTGGGCTTCACTGTGCTTGGGGGAAGATTTGCAGGTTTGCTCTCAAATTGTGCCTAGCGAGGAACCATTTGATAAATTTTTCTGGGGAAAAAACATAATAGCTTCGCTGGGCACTGCAGCATTCTGGTCTTCTTGGATTTGAGGAGCTGGGGATATAGGGAGTTTCCCAGGAGAGTTCACGTTGTCCGGCATACCAGGATAAATCATGCCAGCATCTCTTGGGCTGTATTCTGGCACCTTTCAGTTATATTAGCTGCAGGATGATTAAGATTCCTACTGGGACATTTTCTTTTTAGCTACAGGGCATATAAAATGATTTAAAATACCTCTGTACACCATGGTGGGTAAGAGAAGCTTGAGATCATTTCCTTCATTGCTTATTGAATGATCGCAGACACTAGATTCAAATAGGCCTATCATTGCTGGCTCTTTTTATTATTAATTACAGTAGAAATTCCTTGGTCCCCAGGAGCTCCCAAGCTCTCACATTGCCTCTTGTCATCTTCAGAGTTTAGAAGAGTTGACAGAACCAATTCATCTTCTTGAGACTTCTCAGAAGTATGTGAGCCGAGCCCACAATGTGAGCTCCAACTTTAGCCTAATCATTTGAATATCGTTCTACTAAAAAAGTAAAAATAAAAAAAATTTTAAAAAGTTTATAGTCTCCCTTTGAGTGCAAACTGATTAGTGCTTTGACTGAATTCTAGCACACTGACCTATTTGGCTCATGAAACCATTTTCTCTAATTAATATTTAATGGGATCATTTAGCGTGTTCGTGTAGTATTATTAACGGTGTTATTTGGTTATTATGCATACACTCGACACTATTTAATGGGAGTGAGTGGGAAGAAGTGGGACTCATTCTTCCTGCCATCCAAGCAAAGGGAAGCACTGAGGAGATGCTCTGGGGTGTTGTGTGTGTACTTGCACAGTCTTTAAATGCACATCAGAAGAAAGGAATATCTGCAGACTTAAGCATACAGGCTGGTACGGCTGTGACTGAAGTTGCGTTATGCCCGTCGCCTGGCTTGTGGCCCTGTAACTCCCTTGTTTTATGTAGGGCAAAAGCTCCCGGGGTGGGGCAGGATGGGTGGAGTGCAGGTTGCAGCCTGGATCTGATACTCTTTAGAAATGTGGTTGAGAAGCTCAGCCACGAGAACATGGCCTTCATTGCAAGGCCTTTCCCTTCCATGCCTCCTTCTAAATGCTCCATCACTCAGATTGCTCAGACTCCTCTGTACACCCAGTCACTAGCTGGAAACAGCTTCTGATGTCCAGGTGTACCTGCAGTACCATGGCAGCAGCCAATTACTTTTTGCTTTTGAGCATGGAAGGGGTGAGATGCAGGGACACATGTATGTTTGTAAGTTGTTGTGGATATGGGAGGCAGGAAAGAAAAATAAAATGAAAAAACACTGAGATGGGGAGGGAAGAGAATTGCTGGCATGGATTCTTAAAGAAGGAGTAAATTCTTTCCACTTGGTGTTTTGAGTTTGAGACAGTAGTGAGAGCTTGGTCTGAACAGGGTAATTGTGAAACTCCCTGATCTGCATTTATACTGCTCTTAGTCTTAATAATCTCAAAGGAGGCTACAGCTGAGGGGAAAAAGAGAAAGGGAAGTAGTAAATGTAGGCAAACTGCCATTTGCTCTAGGGTATCAGGAAAGCGGAAAAACTTGTTGAATGCACATTGTTACACATTTTTCTCTGGATGCTTGTGTTAGCTCCACAGCAAACATGCAGTTGCGTTGATCATTACCAGCCTCAAAGAGATAGCATTTGCCTTTCCCAGGGAGAGAAGCTTGTAAAAGCACGCTATTGTTAATGTGTGTGCAGAGCACTTGCACAGAAACTGGAGCTCCCGGTTTGTGCAGGCTGGAAGGCACTGGGATGACGCTGCTTTGGGCAAAGGACGGTTGTTGTGTTGCCCCCCCAGATCCTGCACACAGCTGCCAAGGGAGCATCAGAGCATCCTTGCACGAGGCACTAATGAAAATGGGTTTTGTGTATAGTTACTGCAGCTGCTCATAGCTTGACAGGAGCAGTGGGCAAGTGCAGGAGACACGGTTTACTGGTGTCTTGTAAAAGTCATCTGGAAGAAAGTGGTAAGGATAGGTGATGAGAATAAACGGATACATCACACCTTCTGTGTGATATAAAAATTTATTGAGGAGTACACTGGCTCTTTCCTAAACCAGACTGTTTTACACCTCTGTATAAGCCCTAAGTTAGTAAGCCTGCCCTGGAGAGAAATCCAACAGTTACAGAGAAATTGGTGGTGGAAATTCAGTTAAGAGAGGTGATAGCAAAAGGAATATCTATGGAAATGTAAAACGGATTTTGGTTATGCGACCTTTGGGAAAAAAGCAAAGGTTGGATCACTTATTTCCCTACTTTTGTGGCAGACTGCTTTCTGTTTTAAAACATCTGAAGTGGTATCACTGACATGCCAGCAGGCTTTCTTCTTTGTTTACAGTAATTTGTTCCTTAGTCACCAAGGTCATTACATTCTGAAGATGGTGTTTGAATTGTTTAAAAGCATTTTTATTTCCTTCCGTTGGAGCTGTGTGCCAGTCACTGCTCCCTCCTGGTCATGCTGGTTTTCGTTTGTGCAGTGTCATGTGCACAGCCACTTCCACCCTGGTCCAGATTCCTTTCCTTTTGGCACTTCCTATGTTCCAGCAGGTCCTCTGCAACCAGGATTTGGCAGAAACCAGGATTTGAACCTCTCCATGTGTACGCAACACTTAAATGTTATGCTTGCTAATCCTATAGTAACCTGGGCTCTTTCTGCTGCGATGGAAAGTGAGATACTGCTAAGCAGTTTAGGATCCCATCTAATTAGGTGAGGTGGCAACTAAGGGCAGGGAACAGCCATGCTCTCATGGTTGGAAGGGAAAGAAAGACCCCAGCTTTTCAGCCAGGCCAAGCTGGCATGTCCCATCACCTCTAATAAGAGAGATGGGGGCGCCTGCCTCAGGCACAAAGGTTTAGGCAGGGGTGAAAAGCCCAAATGAGCTGTCACCAACTTATTGCTGACAGGATACTAGATAAGCCACATTAATACTGTGTACTTTGTACTGCCTTGTGCCACTCCTGCCGGTTTATGCCTATTGCTACAGGCAGGTTCAGGACTGCAAACAGGATGTTTGCCAAAAATGCTTGAAAAACAGCCTGGCTGTGGGAGTAATTGGGGAAGGGGTGGTGGGGATCACAGACATTTACTATGTTCCTGCCCAGTCTTCATTTCCACTGCAGGCTTTAGGAGTGGCATCCGGCCTGTTACTTTCTGAGCTGGCTACTGAGAAGTGTGACCATAAGGAGAAAATTACTTCCACTGGTTTATCATTGGCAGTATTTCTCAGGCTGTTTTCTTCTCAAATATGTTTAGCTGGATTCAGGCTAGCTTGCCTCTTCCTTTATCTTTGTAATGTTCTGTTTTAAAGGCACTGATTCAGGTAAAACAGTTCTGGATTTAAGGAGGAGACTGTAAGTCATGGTGATGAAATGAGAATTGCAGCAGATAGAAAGTACTCAAAAATAAATTAACGTATTAATCTGAGGATGGAAGCCTCTGCTTCGATCATAACATTCTTACATACGTAGTGAAGAAGTTTAGTTCCTCAAAATGTTACTTGGTAATTATTACTTAGCTAACACGTTCCCTGCTGGGGGGCATATTGGACAATAGGCAGAGCATCATGTTGTAAGGAGGCAGTAACATGGAAATCTGCCTTGTGGTGGCTCTGAACTTCTTCATGCTGCTGGAAAACGTTTTTCCAAACTGCTACCCAGTTGGTAAAAGAGGGAGTGGCTGTTTGGAAGGGCTCTTTGTTTTAGAGATACGGTTGAAAAGATGCAAGATTGCACTTTTTTTTTTTTTACTTTTTTTTTTTTTGTGGATTCTTTTGGTTTTCTTTAGTTAAGAATTGAGTTCAGGTTTGCTGCAGCTTTTCCATTGGCTTCCTTTGTTACTTGATCACACAGCAGTAGACAAAGGCCAGATATCCTGAGATTTTATTAGATACTTCAAGCAATCTTTGCCATCATGCAAAGCGTACTGCAGGACTGGTCAGAGCTGGTAGTTGTTTTCCAGGTGGCCTGATTTTTCTTCACTGATGCATGATGGAAATGATTCCTTTATTTCCTTTTCAGCTCAAATATCTTTTTTGTGAGCTCTGTTGTCCCCCTCCTCCTTCACAGAGCCATGAGCTTTTACAGGCTTTGAAAGTAAGTCGTTTTACTCTGCAGCTCTACTACAGAGATCTCACTGGCACCAATATTTCTTTTTAATCAGACCTGAGCCACAAAATGGCATTGCTGGCCTGCTCAGGTCCATCTGTCTGGGTCTCAGCCTTTAGATGAGGAGTAGAAGTGTAGTGAGGTCATTCTAATTTGTTATGCTTTTCAGGCATCCCTTCAGCTTGATTTCCTCAAGGAGAATTTAATTTTTTCCAGCACTGAAAGAGTTACAAAGTGATCCTGTCCATAAGGTGGTCCCCGAGCCTGACATATAAAGGCTTATTTGTACATGGCTTGTGGCTGCCCTGTTTCTAAGGCTACGCTCTGCTCCAGAGGAGAATCCTGTGTCTCTTTTGACTGTGAACGTGCTCAGAAGTGTTTTGTTTGTTTGTGTTTTGCAATCCAGTAGCAGTTGAGGCAACATCATTTTGAGGTAGTATTGCAGAAGGCTGAAAGGAAGCAACATTTGCTGGAACGTCTTTTAAGTGAGACTGAAAAACTTGCTAGCAATCACTGCATTTTTCATGTTTTAGGGTTTTTTTATTTTGTTTTGTGGTTTTGTTTTTTTTTTTTCCTACTTTTAACAGCTGCTTTTTTAAATTATTATTTTTATTCTCGATATTTTGGGGGATTCAAAAGTCACTGTTTCCAAGGGTATTTAGAAGCTGCACTTGCACTGAAAGAGATAGCTGACCTGCATATGCTGCATATGCAGGGATATACGTAGTGTTAGCAAAATCTGGCTAATCTGTTATTTCCAGTGTTGCATCATGTCCTGTCAAATAAAGAAATGTCTGTCCCCAGAGCACTGACTAAAGCAGCACTTGTCTATATAAATAACATTCAGAAATTGCTGCGAGGGGTCTTGCTGGATCTGTAGGTCTTACATTGATGTAATACTTAAATATAAATTCATTAAATTTTGTAATCATTGATTGTTTCGATCAGATGAAGCAGATGAAAGGAGTGGGGCAATAGGAGATCTAGTTATTTTCAAGCTGTGTCTGTATAACATAACTTCACTTGTATCATCATTAATTGCTTTCAGGTGACAGCTGGAGCAGCTTTAACCAGGAGAGATGTAGGTCAGTAGTCCCCAAGTTCACTTGCTGTTGAGCTTGTTTATTAGCTCCAGGTTTTTTATTGTAGAGGCCAGAGGTTTAAATTTGCATTGATGAAATTAAGAGTGAAAGTACTGTAACTTTTCATCAGAGCTTCAGTGCTCTGACCTACATCGGCTTCTCTGCTCTCTGTCATCTCTCCAGCAGCTGCCTAAAGGCCTACCAAAGCCTGGTGGGTCCAGGGAGACACTGCTTTCATCACCTCTTATAACCATTACAATTCTTAGCATTACATAGGTGCGTATCAAAGGGATATAATGAGTTTAGCCAAGCTTCCCATTGGAGAGGAAGCTTCTCTGACTACATCAGCAGCCATGAAGACTCAAGACCCTTAACAGGGCCAAGGATGGTCATTATTTTGCCAGTACATTCCTATCGGTCAACTTGTAGTTCTAACGCTGTAAATATTGGGCCATTATAGTAATTATTTATGGTCAGCATCAGCAGTGAGGTCAGATGCTGGCCTGTCCTTAAGGAAGAATGGAGACGCTGGAGATATGTACATGGACTTTAGCAGAGGCTGAATGCTGTCACCTGGGATATCAGTAGAATGTGAGGACATCCAGCCTGCCAGGCTGAGATTTCCATTGCTGTGCTAGGTAAAGACACCCAGAAGACTGCCATCACTGCAAGCACACTGTCACCTACTATCTCTGCTAGGAGGGTCCCTGTTCACAGCACAACTTACAAGTGGAGGAAGTCTGGGACAGATCCCAGGATAAAGCTGATTTGTCTTCAGAGATAATAAACTTCTGGCAACTGGTTTCAATGCCCACAGTTCTGTGGATTTTGTTTTCTGCATTGCTTTCCACTTGAAGAATAATTTTTCTCTCATGACATTGCAGATATTTATGATTGTAGCTTACATGCTTTAAGGGTTTGTAGTTTCTTTCATTAAGCTTATAAGATTATAAAGACCAAGGGATTTCATATTCTTCACAGTTGAATTTGACTACTCTATCTAAAACATTTGTCCATGAATTTTAACTTCATTTTAGCACCTTTACACCTCCCTAACATTTCCTCTACAAAAGGAAAGCAAATTATAAGGTTTCCCATTGTTGTTTTCTTCCCTAGCTGCATTCACTTTAGTTTGTGTCTGATAAGGACGGTGTGGCCCCTCACTCCCTGACCTTACCTCCTCAGGAGCAGTGCCCACACAGGCTGGTGATGGGGAATGAATCTGTAGGCAGGCATCCAGCTGGATCACAGATGCTTGTGATTTTTGCGGTAAGCCACAAAAAAAGTTCAGTTCCCTTTAAACCAGGCTGCTTTTCCATGGATTTGAGCCTGTGGATTGAGGATGCAGCTTCTGGGTGTTGATAATGCCATAAATGTGTTGATGGATATAAGATCCCAGTGAAAAGGCAGCTGTGGGGATAGTGGACCCTGCCTGGGACTTGTTCTCTGACTCCTCTTCTCTTGCCCCTGGCAGAGGGGTGCATGGGGAGTTGCCCTAGCTGCTGGGATGGACAGCCTTCACATACCCCGCAGTGCCCCTCACAAGGGAGTTGAAGGTCTGAGCACTCCTTGAGAGGCAAGATTTAGAAATCAGATGATCATTCTGAGATGTATCCCTGTTTACACTCCAGTAGCCTGTGACGTCAAAGAGCGTCATTGGTGAGTCACCTATCCGCATGTCTGACTCGTCCTGGCTGCTCTAAATATAAATGTCAAAAGATGGTTAGGCTGTAGGAGTAAATTGGTCTGTGTTGCCATGTGCATTTCGGGCTGGTCTTCATCTTCTGCATTTCACTTTTTCTCCATTATAAGGGCTGATTTGGTCAATGGGAAACAAAGGCAGCAGCGCCAGCTCTCATACTATGTTTCCATGCACACATCTGATACATCACATCTTTTTGTGCTGGCTCTGTCAGGGCTGAATCTGAGAAGAGGGAGAAAATGGGTTGCTTTGACAGTGTTTCTGAAGTAGACACCCTGAGAGACTGTGAAGCATTTTCACACTTATTTTTTTTTTTTTGTACATGCAGAATGTACAATACTTAAACAAGCCTCCAAGAGAAAGTTCCTTTGCTAAAGCTGCTAGCCACTGCTAGTGGACCGCAGTCATGGAGATGCTTGTGTGATTTATGCTGCTCTAGCAGAAATGCTATGTCACAGCCTAAACCAGTGATTGAGCACCTGGTGGGAAGGCAGGACCAACCCAGGGGAGCTCAGGTGCATGCAAGGTGCCTGTGGGACCAGAAGAGGTAGAGCCAGGATCTACTCCTTCCCAGACATCATTTAAGTGCTTGCTGCACTTGGGCTTGTCCTTAATTGCTACAGCTGAAGACTTTGCTACCCCAGTATTATCACTGTACTTTCCATCACGTTATGGTGTTACACTTGTTTTAGGCTCTCAAGGTTGAAGTTTCAATAATAAACACAACTGGTTTCTCTGTTGAAAGCTGGGAGAAGCAGGTAAGGAAAGTGTCATGTCTTTCATCTTACTAAGCATTTGGATTTTTTTGTATGTGTATGTTTCTTTTTAGTGAAATGTGTATTTTTTGTAAAGTAAACAAAATGTTGATGAAGAATGCCACAAGAAAAACATCAGGACCCTGAAATTGCCTCTGCTTTGGCTATTGGGATATGGTTGGGTTTTTTTTCACTTGTTGCCTTTAACTGCTTATGCAGAAGTGGTAATGAATTTAAGAATGAGCTCTGTGTGTGGAAAGTAAATAGATCTTTATAAAAAGCATGTCTAAAAAGCTATGGAAGGTAAATCGAAGCAGATAGCCCTGCTTCACTTTACTGTACCCCTGCTGAGTGATGTAATAGGGCTAATTCTGTGTTACCTTATAGAGAGTAATTCAAAGATCAATGAAGGTTGTCGTTTGTGTATTTCTGTGAGAATTTCCTTAACCATTAAAGAAAATCCTTCGAAAGTATTAAATTTTATATATCTATATCAGTTTCCTCGTTAGTATCAGAAAGCTCTATAACAATGAAAAAGAATAAGAAATCAGAATAAGAAAGTGACAACAGTACATCTGGGCTGCAAACACCTCGTTGGAGGCACTGCAGTGTTTAGAGTAATCTCACTTCCACTTCACATCACAGATGCCAGAATGGCTCGTGCTGCTGTATGTGAGACTCATCACGAGGCCTTGGGCTGTTATTTTTACATGTTATGTCACTTCTTCTCTTTTCAGTGTTCTTAAATCACTTTTTTCTGCCTCTTTCTTCTCAATTTTGCTTCTTTTCCTTCTCTTCTTTCCTGTTGCCTCTAACAGGCAGCAAATCTAATGAAGGGCGTGAGCCTCTGGACAGTGTAGAAGTATGCAAACCTTCTATAAAAAATAAAATCTCTGTTTGATTTACACAATGCAGAGGGTCAGTCAAAAACTGTAGGCTGTGTTCCAGCTGAAGGTAGTACCTGCCCCTGCTTTAGAATTTTTATGAGACAGTGACCGAAGCCCTTTGTGCAGCATTGGCAGCCTGAGTCTATTAGCATGCATTTAGGTGAGGGGTGCCACCTGCGTTTTCAGCCTTTCCCTTTTCATAGGAATGTCCAGATGGAGCAGGGCATCTTACAGCTCGTCTAGAAAATTCCTCTGCCTCCCTTCTCGGGGAACAAGCTGGCAACTTTCTACAGCAAGACATGAAGTTGTATTCAGTATAGATAGTCCCCGAAGTCTGAAAATGTAGGAAGGTGGGAGACAACTGTGAGAAACAGACATGTCAGAAAAATGTGGAGGATTTGGCAGCCTTGTCTTTATGTCTGCTGTGTTACCCTGAAGAACAGTGTTGACTACAAACACATGAACATGCTAGCATTGAATTTAATGGATGTAAGTCTGCCAGAGTTACTTGGGGTTTGGATTTTTTCTAAGCTTCAAGGTTGTTGTTATTGTCCTGCTTTACTTAGTGTCTCTACAGATAGCAGTAATGAAAAGTTGCAGTGCTGTTGAATGAACCCAAAATTCTGTCTTTAAAAAGCCTCATTTGGTATGAGCTCGCTTTGACTGAAAGCGCATCAGAAATAATTGAGTGCTGTGAGATTGCTGTTGCTTTGTATCTCCAGTCTAGGAACCAGTCTGTAGTTATGAACCTCTCATGAATGTTTATAACAAAATTATTGCTAGGAGGCTGGGTAATATCAATCTAATTCTTTTTAACAGATTAGTAAGAGTACATACTTCTGCAATTCCTTTATAACTGTATCACTTGGACTAACCAGTCCTTTATCCACTATTATGCTGCAGAGTGTGGAAAATTCTAAGACCTTTGGCTGAAAAAAGTAGGAGTTATCAAAAGTCATTAGGAGTCATCAAAAATAAAAATAAAATGCATTCAAAGTCAAACTAATCCTCATTCAGTATTGTTCTTCTCTCTGTAGGAAATAAGTGTTGCCTCACTCCTTGTCTGAAACAGCTTCCAGCTGCTCTCTGCATCACATAATGCAAGCAGTCACACCTCATGTGTAGTACTGCCAGCACCAAGCTGTGTGCAATGGGAATGCTGTTTGCAGTCACTGCAGACAATGCTGAACTCATTAAGAAGCTAGTAAAGTGACCTAAAATTAATCTGTTCTAATTAGTGTAATCTGGCTGTTGACCTCATTCAGCTGACTGAACTCACAAGAAATAATGTCAGTAATAAGGACTAAAATGAAATATCACTTAGTGTGAATTATTATGGTGTATCTTGCGAGGAAGGAAGAAGTCCAGTACAGTTATGAAGACCACAGTGTTCCTCCTTCCTGTGTCAGAAGGGACGTGAGATCTTGTTGCTTGCCATCACCTTTCCTGGGATATTGATAAAATAGTTTGTGTGTGTCTTTCCTTTAGGGATTCAGAAAGAGCCAGCACCTCCTGATGCAAAGCCATATTCCACTGATATTATTGTATATAATTGTAGCTTTTGTAGAAAAGAATCTGCTCCTAAATATAGCCACCCAGTCAGGCCACCATTAGAGCTGTATGTTAATGGTGTTTTACTCTGCATAATATAGTGATGTATGGAAAAAAAATCCCAGACTGAGTCCATTTCTGACATCCAGTGGTTGATTTGCAATGAATTGTAGTACCAGAGTTCAAATGCTTGCTGATTATTGCTGAGCTGGGCTACTGTCAGGCATTTTAAAAAATAAGGCTTGCAGTTTAACCAGTATCACTGAAGTTCCTCACTGCAGAGCCCTGCGTGACCTTTCAGCACATTCACTGGAGTTCCCACAATGGCAATTGTAAGCAAGGCATGACATAGCATCATTGCAGCTTAATGGGGCTATTGACTTCTTGCATCTGGCCCTGGTAGGAGAGCCATACTGCCTGGAAATGTTCAAGATCTTTAAGCATTTCGTAGTAAGAAACAGTGGGAAACAAAATTGCCAAGTACCAGGAAATAGGATATGAAAATAACAAACAAATCACAAAACCTCATGAAGCACTCACCTCGTGCTGGTAGAAGGTAGAGGTCTGCATGAGCTCTCTAGTGTCTGTTCTGATCTTCACAGAAGATCTGTCTTTGTAAACCAAGAAAGACAGCTAAATGTGGCTGTCCTTTTGGGCAGAACTACCCCAGGATCAATTTTGCTTGAAGTAATACCTGGACCTATGTGCCATTGTGTAGATTCATACAGGAACAGAAATCTCCACTGGGCTGTGGCAATGTCTTCTGCAGAGTTTCCTTTCAAGGAAACATATAAGTTCTTGGTACTTATGTCCAGGTGTGACTGCTATCTATCTGATACTAATTCAGTTCTTAACAGGTGTTTTTTTGTTTGTTTTTGTTTTGCAGGAAGAAATCTTTTCTATTTTCAGCACTGTACGCTGCCTTCATATTTGGTGGTCGGCACCTTATGAATAAACGAGCAAAATTTGAACTGAGGAAACCACTAGTGCTCTGGTCCCTGAGCCTTGCTGTCTTCAGGTAGGCATTCCTTCTCATCAACTGCTTTCAACAGTAGTCTCTGAAAAGGGTTTTGGTTTTGTGAGGTTTAACGGCAGTGCTAGTATGGCAACAAACTTGCTCAGAAGTGGCCTTTCTTTAGTGCTGCTCCCCAAGGTTGTGTCCTGATCCAGTCCTCACAATTTGAATGGTCCCCTTTGACTTGCCAGATCATACAGCATTCAGAGAGGGGAGAAATCAGCACTATTCTTGGAGAGCAAAGGTGAAAAAGAAAGGGAGGACGGGAGAAAAAGCATGAGTCATTGAATCATTTGCAATAAATTTACCATGCAAACTACAAATGGAAATAAATGAATTAAGACGCCAGTCTTGTTCTGATTTGCTAGTTGGCATTACATTTATATGGCTGCATATATGGAATATTTAATTGAGGTTCTGACCTCTATTACAGTGAGATAAACCTGGGCCACTGTGACTGAGATCTGAATTTGGTTTCTGGTTATTCCATCAGAAGTGAAGAGCTTACAAATACAGCAAATGGGTGGCTCCAAAGCAAAAAGGCTCTGTTTTAGTGATGGACAGCTCTAGATGTGTGTTTCTTGTATATCACTGAGTATGGGGAAATCAGGTTCGCATTCTTGATAATTTACATAGTATAGAAAAATTTGTAAACAAATATCTAACACTGATACCAGTGTCTTTTTCTAGTATCAGTATAATAATTACTGATTTGAATAGTTCACAAGTACAGAAAGCATGTTTGCGTACTGAGCAGCCATGAAGGCTGAATTATTTTTCACAGGATGGGAGTATTTTAGGCTGAGAGTTTCTAAAGATTAAATCAAAGCAGAAATAGAGAAGTCTGATTATTTTGCCTTCTTATGTTTATTTCCTTTCTTCTCAGAATCCACACTGGCATTTCCTAAAACTCTGGCGAGGAAAAATAAATTACGTTTTTCACTTATTTCATTCAGCTGGAATGTTCTACCTGTAGAACTTCAAACTACGTTTGCTTGATTTTAATCATTTAAAGATTCCTAAAATAATAATAATAATAAGATAAAAAGCTTTGAGCGTTCTGGGGTAACTTTGAGAGCAATTTCTAACACTGAAAATTTACTGTTTTTGTTTTATGGCCTTTGGTGCTGTGCTTCCGTCTATGTGTCTAACATTTTGTTGTTACTGTACACAATTGTCATCTCTTGGTGAGGTTCAGCAACTGCTGAATTGCTTCTTAGGTGACACGTCATTTGTGAATCAGTTTGTAAAGTGATCTTTAGCCAGTTGGATCCCTAAGTATATATTCCAATTATACTTTGTTATTGAGCATAGCCAGTAGAAAGAAGCTGACGTATGCAGAGAGGTTGTAGTTTATTTCCTGACCTGCAGGCAGGACACACAACTTCATAACTGTGCTTCAAAGAGGGTCACTGGCATGATTTTTAAAATCACGTTGTTTTGGGGTTGACTCTATGGCTGACATGCATAGTATGGGGCTTGTAAGCAATTTCACTGATTAGTTAGTTCTCAAAAACAAAGCAATGCGGTAATCAACAAATAGCAGTGTGCGCTATGGTGTGAAAGTGCTGTGTGGGTGGACTGAGAACATTCAGACTTTGAAATCAACATGTTCATTACTTGATAGCTGGAGTTTTCCATCGTAATCATATGAAATAGCTAATGCACAGTCTGTAGTAGCTGATGGGGAAGTCTGCGTGAAATCTAAAATGTGGCTTTCACCTTTGTGAAACGTCATGTTGCCAGAATGAACACTCCAGAGTCACTCCCAACTTTATTGACTCTGTAGCCAGCTGTACTAGACTTTGACTGCCATAAACTTTACAAGGAACTTGAATTTTACTTTCCAAGAGACTTTTTTTCTGGCTCCTTTCATGACGAGGTGTTTCATTTGCACATGCTTGATCTGAAAGATATTTCTGCTTCCTCTGAAGGTGAACTTGGATAGATTTAGATGCTGTTGTTTTACTTATTACAGATCCAGGAAAATAGTCTTCAATTTTAAAAAGTCTTCCTCGTTAGCTTTATGGGCTGTTGAAATACTATGATTTTTACAATACCTTTAGGAAATGCTAAGTAATGTACTTCTGTTGTGAGCAGTTATAGTGAGGAAGAAAAGCCTGCCTAGAGAGCCCTCAGTATTTTCCTCAGCCTCAAGGTCAGAGCAAGACTTTTTTCCAGAGTCCTTGTTTATCTCTCTGCTAGCACTCCTACCATTTTTACCGACTTCAAATATCCTCAGAAATAGTAACACTTAGCAGAGGCTGGAAAAATTGTGTTCTGGACTTAAAAAAACAAACAAACAAACAAAAAAAAGCCCATGAAATTGCTTGCCAGGCAATGACATGGCCTTCCTTCACAATGTATCCTGAGCGCCTTGCTCTTGCCAAGATCCTTTAAATGTGGTAGCAGCTACTGTAGGAAACCTGCTACGCCTATAAATAAACAAAACAAGCTACAACACCCTGCTGAGCTTGCTAAGCATTCGGGGAGTTTGGTAAGAGTAAGTTTTGTGTCAACACTGGCAGCCAGCAGGATCTGAGAGACAGAAAAGCTGCTTTATTTCCCTTTGGAAGCATCAACTAGTTTCGAACATTTTGTCTCTGGGATAAAGTTACTGCTTCTATGTGAATACCTCTGTGAAGGCAGTGACAATAAATCTTGCTTTTCACTTTGAAACCACTGTGAAAACATGATCTTCTGAAGTCTTTTGCTGATGAATTAGTTTGGGATGTTTTTCTTGGGTTCTTTTCCTTTTCCTTCTAGTAGATTTGTTGATCTGTTTCAAGCACTGAAGACATTGTTTTGTGGCATGACATGGTTTCAGTCTTTTTTTTTTTTTTTCCTTCCATTTTATGCACTTCATTCACAGCCAGTTGGTTGTGCACTGAGGTCCTGTGGGAGCAGCTCCGTGCTGTTCTTTGTCAACAGGATCCCACTGTTTGTTTTTCAGACTTATAAGACCCCAAAGAAACTGTTGCTGATTCACCTGCATGTCAAAATGACAGCCATGTAATTAAGAAAATTTCCAAGAGTGAAAAATCTACAAAAACACGAGTTTGAATTGCTAGTCCTATGTTTGTGCTCCTTTGAACAAGAAGTTAGGATCATTCATTGACACCAAAGTATTTTTTTAGTTAGCGTATATCAAAAATACTATGTTGGCATCTTAAAAATCAGCAAAGCTGGGACCAAGGGTCTCACAGAAGGATGTGTAATCATTAATTCATGGTTTCATTACATCTCAGCTGGATTTTTGTTCTTCTTTTTATGGGCCTTAGAGTGTGTGTGTGGGTAGCAAGGAGCTCACACAAGGGTTTGATTGCCTTACCTTCGCAGAAGACAGTGGCATGGCACTGTTTTCAGTCACTCTCCATCCTTAAAGGGCTCCCAGCAGAAGAATCAGTGTTAGGATGCTGACTAATAATAGCAAAATGTTGTTTTCCTTAAGGAACACAATCCCATCAATAGAAGAGAGAAGGAAACTAAAGCATCCGTTGTGGTGCAGTTGTATGCAAGGAGGAAGAGAGAAGCTAAGTCTGATTGTGACTGGAGGCATGATTTGTCTTTATTTGGCCAGACTACTCATTCGTAAAGTTGCTATCGTTATTTGAGGATGTGCAGATTCTAATACAGCTTCAGCTGTGCTTTGTAGCAGAGGCTGATGTCAGTAGAGGGTATACGTATGTCATTCTTCCTGGGAAATACTTTCTCTTCAAGAGGCTGAAATGGTGTGAATGGCCACTAACTGTCTTCCACAAAGCCTCAGAAATGAAATATTCCAGTAGCAACTTATTTTGTATTTGAAAGACACAGCCAAAGTATCTCACTGGAAGAAGGTTACTCACTTTTCTTTTGTGAGACTGCTGTAATGGATTTGTTTCCACAAGCACAGCAGCATTTTGTAGAATCATAGGATCACTCAGGTTGGAAAAGACTTTAAAGATCATTGAGTCCAACCACGACCTAACCATACTACCCTAACTAACATCCCTCTGCTAAATCATGTCCCTGAGCACCACATCCAAATGGTTTTTAAACACATTCAGGGATGGTGATGCAACCGCCTCCCGGGGAGCCTATTCCAGTGCTTAACAACCCTTTCTGTGAAGAAGCATTTCCTGATATCCAACCTAAACTTACCCTGGCACAACTTGAGGCCATTTCCCCTCAACCTGTCACCAGTGAGAAAAGACCAATCCTGCTCTCTCTGTAAGCACCTTTCAGGTATTGAAAGAAAGCAATAAGGTCTCCCTTCAGCCTCCTTTTCCCTGGAGTAAACAGCTCCAGTTCCTTCAGTCAGAAAGAAAGGTATGCACTGGTTCTGCAGATTGCTCCCAACAAGATAATCCAAAATAAATCATTATATCTGCAGCTCAGTCCTGAGATGAGCTGAACTGAAAGGACTGAACATAACTTTAAAAACAGGAGTCCAATTGCTTGTATTTGGGACTCTGAAATACCTTCTAGTTATGATGCCTATGCACAAGACAGTTGATGAAAACTCACTGAAATTTCCATCCAGTCCCAAGGTCTGCCATTCACCACAGAGATTAAAACACAACTTTATTTCATATGTTGCTGAACAGCCCATTAAAATCTTAAAATACTCTGAAATTGTATATAGAGTCTGAAAATGCATTTAAAGAGAACATAAATTAATGAAAAGACCAATATTTGCCAAATAGTATTAAAGTTAATAAGTAGCATTTAAGGTGAATTAATTATCTTCTCTCTTTTAAACTTGAAAGCAAGGGAATTATATTTGAGAAGCATTGATATTCTCAACATGAGATTGTTCAGAACCCAAATATCTACTTAATGATTTATTTCAATTGAGCCATGCTCATCTATATAGACTTAACCGGTTTTCTTATTTAAAAGATATTGGGAGCATCTTTTAGTTACCGTTTTGGAACCAAAGTTGAAAGCTGGATGAAAAGCAGGAGTTCAGAATGGTTGGAAAGAAGGCAAATCCTTGAGACTTAATAGTTGTAATCCCAAGAGTGAAATGCATACAGTGCTATGCAATGTGCATTTATAAATTGCAGAACAAATGCTATCTGCAATTAAAATAACAGCGTAAAGGTGGAAGAAACATACGGACTAGGAGCAATAAAGTCCTATCAGGAAGGCATGCCCAATATATATGTTATTTATTCTAAATAAGAAGAGTATCTCATGACAAACATCTTCATTCCCAGAACTGTGTTTGAAGCCACATGAGACCTAGCTAATGCAACTTTACAGGAGATGCAGATAGCATTGGCTAAACAATTCCTGTTAAAATTGCTTTCTTTGGAATCACAGAATCGCCAAGGTTGAAGAAAACCTCTAAGATCATCCTGTTCAACCACCCACCTATCACCAATATTTCCCACTAAACTATGTTCCTCAGTACAGCATCTAAACATTTCTTGAAAACTTTTCTTGGCAGCCATTAAATTTAGCACAAAAGTGGGCTTCCTTTCTTTAAAAAAGTGGATTTTTTTTCCTATTTGTTTGTTTTGGTAACTGGAAAACCAAATGTAGAGTGAATGCAGTGCGTTATTTGGAAACTACTTGTAGCACCCATTCGGCACTGCTGTCCCCACTCAAAATCAGGGAGAGTGTTGACCCTCTGTAACTCCAAATTGCATCTTTCTCATGCAGTCACCTTGCCCCAGCCCATGGCAGCTGGTTTCTCTCAACACACTGACAACTGTATTGGGAGAGTAATGAACCGAGCCTGTGTAAGCAGATCACGGTTTAGCTAAGACACCACCATGTGACAAGTGTAAAATGTTCTTTCTAAGGTATTCTTCTAAGCAGGTGAGCTTCCTCGTGCCTATGGCACTCCACACCTTCCCTGTATTGCTCCATCCCTGGCAGACTTGCTGGGCCGCCTGCAGGAGTGCTGAGCTGGAAAGGGAGATCAGTGACTCCAGACCTGTAGCTGCCATTTAATTTATGACTCTGGGCATCTCATTACAGCTGTATTATGACTTTTAGCTTCTTTAAGCCTTCTTTATTCAGTCAAATGCTAGTCTTTATCTGTAACTTAGATTTTGCTTGAGTTGTTACCTGCCTGTTTTATAGCTTTAGTGATTGCTGGTTCCATTGGGTGGCTTGATTATCTGCTAAATCTTTTACTATATTATATTTTGGCTTTATTTGCCCAGGATAATTTCAGTCTCCTGAATACATACGTTTCAATGCTACACATGGCAGTCACTTTGCCAACTTGATACATTTGATCCTATAAGTATCTTTAAATTATCCTGCAGAAATGATATGTCACTTTTTTCAGATTATCATTTAAACCACTGGAATATTAGTTATTCTAAAATTTTCTTGAGATAACATTGGATGCTGAGAATAATTTTAGTGATGACATAGGAACAAGTGCAAATGCTCCTAAAGCATTCATTAAAGATTGCTTAAGAGGTACATTGTGCTTATGGATCCTCGTGGGCTGCTTTAGAGATCCTTAGATGAATTCCTTAATTCTTACGAGATTTTGCACCAAATGCAGAGCTTAAGCAGAAAATTGATTTTTTTTTTTTTTTTCTTTAAGCATCTTAGCCACAATTTAAAGTTGCTGAAGTGAATATCTGAGAACTAAGAAATAGTTCTCAACAGAAAATTGCCTCACTGTATATACAGCCTTTGCAGGGTGCTGGGGCTCTTCAGCAGCAGCCAGAATCCAGTTATTATTTAGTGATGGAAGAGTGAGTTATTGCTTGAGAAATTACAGCTTTCATTAAGAAATAGTGTTTCTGCAAGTCCAGTGTGCCAGGTGGTCAGAGACCACTGTTAGGTAACAGCAACATTGAGGGGCAAAGAATAGATGACGGGTAATTACTATTGATTGGGTTGTAGCTGACTCTTTGGAAGTCAGATGAAATAGAGGGATATGTAGGTGGAGCTGGAAAACTGTTTTTCATTCTTTGCAAGAAAGCAATTAAATGTTTTTCAGTGTCGTATGGTGTCTTTGTAAGCAAATTCTGCTGTTCTCTCATGTTTCTTTGTGATGACCAAGCATAACTGTTATAAAAACTATTCATAAGAATCTGATGCTGGCATTTTTTTTCTGTGGCTCTTTGTAAGCAGGACAAGCTCCTCTACCAGCCTACACTGTGGGGCTGCTTTGTTTTTGAACTCTGCTCCTCAGGATTGCCTGAGCATAGCTAATCCCAGTTGTAAAGAAGGCAGGTGTGGGATCAAACTGCATTTCCTGGAGGAAGAATTCAGGTTTGGTGAAGTACAGAAGACAGTAGCTGTCGCAGATTGATTTTTATCCACGGATAAATAAGCTTTTCCAAGAGCAATTGCAGCAATTGGTAGAGGTGTTGAACTTGCTCTTTAGCAAGAGAGAATCAGATGGATTTTACACTACTGTGGCGTTAACACGATTAAAATTGCTCAATGACAGCATCTGTTGATCCGGAGCCCCGCGGAGATGTCACTGTTTGGGATGCTCAATGAGGTCCCTGGAGAGGAAAGAAAATAAGCCTGGTGGTTTTTTTTTGTTATTTGTTTGTTTTGTTTTTCTCCAATTTTGTCAATAAAAAGAGCAAGGTTTTAGGAATCAAGTGAATTGTGACTGGGAAATCTTATGATGAGAGAAGGGTGGAAGGGAGTATCCCCACGTAAAAGCAAGGAGCACAGTATCTACCCTCACTTGAAGCCACAGAGTGAGCTGTCACTTTAACATACCTCCAATTCCTCCATTCCTTCCCAATAATTCATCATGTGGGAAAGTCATAACCACCCAGGCATGAATGCATATGCTTATGGGTATATAAATCTGCATAAATGATATATTATTTCTTAGAGCCATGTAAAATATTTGCACAATTTTTAAATCACTCTGAGCTGGCCTGGCTTCAGGTTTGGTCCCCACTGAAAACTCAGACGATTTGCATTGAAAAGCTTGCTGGAGAAACATCTGGGTCAGATACAGCAAGCAGGTCTGAAATGCAAGGTTTATGTGTGAGAGGGGTAGAGATGGAAGGGGAATTCTCTAAAGTTTGCTTTGGGGTTTTGATAGGACTGAGCCCAAACCTCAAAGTATGCGGGAACTTAGACAAAGAAAATTATTTGGGCTAAACCAGGGATAAAAACTGCAAAGATCAGCAGAACTTTTGCTTGCACACATGGTACTCAGAGCTAGAGCACCCCATCATCATGCACGTTCAGTACTGCTGACCACTATGTTTTAGCTGAGTGTGGCACTGAGACAAGCATATGTTATTCCTCAACTCCTCCTTCCTTTTTTTTTTTTTTCTTTCCTTTTTTTTTTTTTTTTGGATAATATAGTGGCTTTGATTCCACCCTCCATAAGACTCCATCACCCTCAAAGTGGGCAAGTCGTAAGCTCCATCTGTTCTGGATGGGAGAGGGGAGAGGCTGAGGAGCAGTGGAGCAGTAGGGCGTTAGAAGGAAGGTTTCTCTGCAGGGGGCTTGCCCAATTCTTTGTGTTCTTGCACCCTTGCAGAGCGGGTAACTATTTGTGTCCGTGTGTTTTGGAGGCACCACGACATAGACAGTCCATCTCTAGTTAGCAGATACACCTTCTGGAAGAAAACAAATGTTTCCAAATGATGTGTCCCCTCAGCTGCAGAAGTGGAATTACAGGTTGGAACAAAAGCACCATTTCAAGCTTTCAGGGAGTTCAGGAAGCTAAAGGCACTTATTACCCCAAGTCATGCATGAAAATTGTGCTCTTAATTACAATAGTTACAATTACAATGAAGACTATAGGTACCTTATTGCCTTTCAGGTGCATGAGTTGGAGAAAATGAGTTCTATGTTCTTCCTAAAGCATGAGATTAATGCAAGTGCTGTTCAAAACTGGTTTCATAACCTTTGAAATTGTGTTTTCTAAAGGTGTTCAGATTTCATATGCAAAAGGGATATCATGGAACCAAGCTGTTTTTTCCATACTTTTTACTTGTTCGTGCCAACTGCAAGAAAATAATTAATGGTTTGTTTAATTAAAATATGGGGAAATTGTAGCTAGCATAATTTTTTCCAGTGAAACAGAAACAATATAGAGCCGAAAGGAATTCTACTTAGGTGCACAGCAACATCATGATAGTTGCAAATCCCAGCTTCTGCAAAATCCCCATATTGACTTTAAAATAATGAGCTTTTCTTTTTACTGTGAGAGTTCAGGGTCTGTTTTTGTCCATGCCGGTAGCTGCACCTGTGGCTGGGCTGGCTTGGTTATGTCTTTACTCTTCTTCTTCCTAGACTTGGATAGAAGCCTGTTGAAATGAACTTCCCATGGAATCTCTTGCTGTTGAATGGCATTAAATAGTCACATTTTCTGCTGTTTTATCAAATGAAGTCATTAGCAAAGGAAATCATGAGTTTTTAAGAACATTAACACAGAATTTTCCACCTCACTGGTGTGGTTTTTGTATCTGCATCTGTCACAAGGAGTTGGGCATGGATCAGGATCAACTGCAGGAGGATGGTTTTAAATGCCTGGTTTTCTTCTGGAGTTTACTGTTGCGAGTAAAGGGATCAGCAAGGAGCATAAACAAAGCAACCATGATAATCAGAACAGCAGCAAAAAATACACGAGGAAAAAGAATTCAAATATTTTCTCCTAACATAGAACAGGTTGCTGGGATCTGGTCCTACATAAATCTAGGGGGCAAGACAAAGTGAAATAGAAGCAGGGATGCTCTTAAAACTCATTATACAGGCTTTTGTTGTTTGTGCCTCATGTCCATCTATGTCAAATCAAATCCATGTTTGTATTAGCCTTCTATGTCAAGGAAAAATAGGAGTACAACAAAGTGTGGGGCAAGCATGCATTGCTCTTATCTGGTCTTCTAGCTAAATAAGTTTTCAGCTGTTTGTGTTTCTTGGATAACAGGGCTTTATGAACTTTGACTGTGTCTCTGCTCATTACTCTGTATTTTATGTCCTGAGAGTATGCTGCCAACATATCAGAGGTGCCCATGATGAAAGGGTGATGTTAAGAAGCGTATGTCTATAGACTGTGTATCTTATTTTTTTAATTAATGTCTACAAACCGTTTAAAAATGTAGATTTGCCTGGGGTGATTAAGACAGAGAATTTGTGACTTGGAAGTTTAGGGAGTAGCATTAAAAAATGAGAAAAAAAATTGTGGTAGGTCAGAAAATGCTTTATATGAGGGTCTTTTCTCTGAAAATGCCTCAATCCAGAGCATTTATGTGGATTCTCTAATACAGTTTTCACTTATAGAGTGAGGTCATATGTCCTGCTGAAGTCAAACAGATCTCATGGACAAGGTGCTGAGCCATATGCAATTCATGATGTTGCCCAACATAGCTTGTCCTGGCTCAGGCACAGATTTTGTTTTGACAGGACACTTAAATTTCAGTTTGCCTTACCTCTCAGTCTTTGAAATGGATCAATGCTTAGCCACTTTACAACGCTGTTGCAAGAGTGAACGCCATTAAGGACAGAAATATTCACAGATACAATGCTGAGAGCCTTGGTGATGCCAACACAAAGAAATGCCTGAAGGAAGTTAGGTCTGAACCTGAATGGAATCCAGCTGAAGAACAGCTTTGTTCTTGGCAGATCTTTATACAGACATCTGAGCTAAAGCAATTGCTGGCCTGGATATTGCTGAGGCACTGGTATCTGTGGGGCAGCTCAAGCTGGCAGTGGTAGATTTGATGAGGGGATGGGGTTTTTCTGTGAGGTACTTGGGTCAGCTCTGGGAGATAAAACTGGAAGGTGGTTTGTGTGTGTTTGCCAAGAACAGTCTCTGCAGGGCCAGGTCTCTTTCTTTCCATATCTAACCTTGATGTTGCTCAAAAGCACCTCAGAAATGTTGAAAGATGGCGAAATAACAGCCTGTTTATGTCAGTCTTCTCTGCCATTATAAAAATAACAGTTGGGCTCAGTTTATCTGCCATCATTTGAACAAATGTGCCTCTTGGATTTCAAAGTAACTCACTATTAAAAAGTCTTCTCTTTTAAATGCTTGTGAAATGCCTCGTAAATGTTACACGTGGCCAAATTTCTAGCTAGTATTATTTTTTCCAAAGTTTTCTATAATCTAGTGAATACATTGTCACTGCATATCCTTCACTACCCAAGAGGCTCATGCATTTAGTTGAAAAATGTAACCCTTACTTCAGCAAACCAAACAAAATATTTTTAATCTCCATCTGCAGACGTACGAAATGGCTCTTCTAGTCAGTTATTAATATATTCAAATAAACTAGAAAAAATTTCATGTGTGCTGTCCTTGCACCACATTGACCATTTAGGATGTGGGATGCCAGATCCTTTTCTAGGCTGCTTTTTTTGTGGGATTAGAGTACATGTCCTATTGCACTGACTGAGCTACTTGAGATCCAGATAGGATTCATCAATTCCATGTAGGTCACTGAATGACAGCCAGTTATTTCCCATGTTTTATCTGTAGTTAATTATCAGTTTCTTAGCTTATGGTTGCTCACTGTGCTGCAAGGATGCCATGATTTTGCAATCAGATAGATAGCCTAAAGCAACCTTGTAGTTTTTACACTGTATGCATTCCTGGATTCATCCAATGAAGTTTAAGGGCGATTAGTCAGGAAATGTATTTCTCTTTCAGCCCATGCTTTTTTATGTAGGAAGCTGGTATTTCATGGCAGGTCTTGCCAGTTCCCTCCCTGTAGGGGAACAAATGTCATCTCTGCATACTCTTGAAAGGTTACTGTTATGTTTTTAATTCTTCCCCAGCCTTGAAACTGTCTGTCATGTCTACCCCAAAGTGTTTGGGAACAATAGGCTTCAAATGGGCGCCCAGGCACCTATAAAAACCAGTGGGCTCCACCCCAGCTGGAATATCCTTTCTTCATTTTGCACCACCCAAGTAACTGCTTTAACCGGGGCATTCCCTTTGATTTCAACTCAGCTGTAAGCCCTGATCCTCACTGCAGCCAGATCCTGGCGGAACTGAAAGAAATGCGATTTCATATTTTGCTTTACAGACTGAAGGTGGGCTGCCATAAACCTTTTGTTGTAACTACTAAAATTTTGTATGAGAGTCTTCTCCTTGCTACCACAAAAGCTTGCTGTCTCCTAGGACACTTCTCCTGCAGGGCCTGAGGCCACCAGAGAGTGTAAACACAGACAGGGCAAGGGGGAATGGCTTTAAACTAAAAGAAGAGAAATTTAGGTTAGGTGTTAGGAAGAAATTATTTACTCAGAAGATGGTGAAGCCCTGGCAGAGAACTTGCAGATGCCCTATCCATGGAGACGTTCAAGACCAGCTTGGGTGGTGCTCTGGGCAGCCTGACATTGTGGGGCAAACCAGCTTATGGCAGGGGGCTCCAAACTGTGTGATCTTTAAGGTCCTTAACAACTGAAGCCATTCTATGATTCTCTGATCGATTTTAGATTTGGAGGAAGCAAACAGCTCCATAGAATTACCTCCTTTCCCACTGGTTAGTAGTGTCATCACCCCATCCATAGCAAGGTAGCAAGTACATTGTGATCTGATTGCTTTGCCTGTCCATACTGGTCTTAGTTTACCACTTTGTATTTCAGGAGTTTCTGAGTTTCTCAGCCATGTCAGATTCAAGGGTAGCTATCCAGTGGGGGGCTAAGAGCTTTTCTAGTGAAGGTGGCTTCAGCTGCGTTTCTGTTCAAGAAACTTAATCCAGACAGTTACTTTTCATACAGATGCTTTCTCAGTATGTTTTCCCAGTGTCTGCTTATATTTTGTATGTTTCCAGGCTACCCCACACTGCCAGCCCAAGGGATGCCCACACACCCTGTGCTTGTGCCACACTCCACCTGCTCTATAGGCTCTTGCTCCTGCATCAGGATAGCAGGTGTCATGCAGTAGGGCACAGAAAGGCCATTTGATTTTGTTAAGAGACCAAGCAGAAAGGAGAAAGGAAACTTGATCTGACTAGCAGAACACTTGCTGAACAGGCCTGAAAGCTGAATGCAGCCTGATTTATCACAAAGGAGGTTTAGAAAGCGCTGTATTCTTCAGTGGGGCTGACCTTTGAACATCTCTAACTCAGTGTCCTTCCTTTGTAAATATTTTGCATGCTAAAATGGAAAAAAGCTGCCTTCTTTTTTCTCACTGTTGTGGTGTGACTAGGAAGGGCTGCGAAGCTGTGTGGATGCTAGAGTTGGTGAGGAATGTCTACTTTCCTGGGCCCTGATTATCCTCAATTTCGGTGTCCCGGGACCACATTTGGAGGAATCGCATTTGCAGAGATTCTGTGACTTGCCTCCTGGGCAGATGGGGACAGAATTTGGGTTTTGTTTTCCCCCAGCCAGGCTGTGGGGCGCTGGGTGCTAGACCAGCCTGGCCATGTGCTTGTGCTGAGCACTCCCTAGGAAGTCCTTATGGTAATTCTCTAGTACTGGGCAGCACAGCATTTTCTTGCTGCCCATGGGCTCCCTGCTGCTCCCTGCTGGTGCCACATCTGCACAGATTGCAGCTCACAGGGGCATGCTTTAGAAAATAGAAGCGCTTTGCTTCTGACACCTTTTTCTAATGTATTTTACACTCATTCTGGTCACTATCTCTGCAGAGACCCTTGTTGGATAGGCAAGGAGTGTTGGATCAGCTTGTTTGGTTTTTTTAGGGCACAAATCCAGAGCAAAGGATTTCCTCTCTGTGGATCTCACAGTGCTTTCAGGATATGCTGCTGCATTGTGTGCTGAATTATGTGCTGAAAAGTTGGAGTGTGGGTTTGTTTCTAGATAGGAAGACATTGTCAGAATGAGTAATGTCTGAGTAGGACATTACAAAATGCAATAATGCCATTGATGTGGGATAAATGTAAGCCTGGATTTCTTTAGCTTTTTTAATGTATATTTTTAATGCAGCAGCCATGTTCCCTGCTCAGTCCTGCAGTGTTGCTCCTGGGCTGGGATGTGCTCTGAGCAGTGCCACTTGTAGGGAAGTAGCTGCAATGGGAGGAGCTGGGTCTGCCACAGTGACAGTTGGGGTCAAATAGGGGTCTCAGCTGCCTGCTGCCCTCTCTGGCTTTTGGAAACCATGTTTCTGACAGCAGGGTGGAGGAAACATGGAGCAGTGAGCAGCCTTTGGCTATTGACTGTTTTTGTCTTCTGTCATATCAGGGAGTTCCTGGTCCTCAGTTTTCCTTCAAAAATGCTGCCCTGACCCATGCATGTGATGGCTGTTGAGGCCTACATTTGAAACCAAGTTTATGAGGGAAATGTTTTAGGTTTTATTTTACTCATGGATGCGTTTTGCTCCTGTTATAGCCAGCAAAATATCAACTGGGCATTTGTTAGCCTAGCAGAGCAGCCACTGCCTGGAGGGAGGAGAATGTAGGACATTCTGAGTCTGAATAGATGAGAAAGCTGCATTAGCTGGTGCAGTTTGTTTCTGATCAGTCTCTCTTGTTGCAAAAGGGTGTAATTGTACAGTAATTCACTGCTACCTTATTTCTGAAATCCCTGTGGATGATTCGCGCTAGACAGACTGCTTTGGTAAGCAGTTCACTTCAATACCTCACAAAAGCTACAGCACAGAGCAGGGCAAGGGCAAAATCAAACAGAAGTGATTTACTGAGCAAGCAGTGTCATCACTTTGCTGCACATCATGTCTTTGCAAGATAGAAATGTATTGGTTGATCTTACCTCACAGAACAAACAAGTGTGGCAGAAACACAACAAGCTCTCCAGATCCAAGGTGTATTTGCAGGCATACACTAGATCTTTTCCTGTCTCCGGTGGTACGTGCCTCTTGGCAAGTGTTTTGGCACAAATAGCTACCTGCCCATGGCATGTATTAGGATCAGCCAGATCAGTTACTTCCAGTTTACCTCTTCCTTATTTATAAAGCCTTCCTTTGTGAATTATACTAAAATCTAGTTTGTTCTTCACTGATACTGATTTCAGGCGTCTGACACACCACCTTAAGCCATTGTCACTTCTTCTGGAGTCATGAACCTCTCTTTAGGGAAGCCACTGTACCACGAAATTACTCCTGCTGCAATTAAGAATGAGTGTGTATGAGCCATGTGCACCCACTCCAAGGAGAACTCCGCAGTTGTTGCTTAACAGAAAGACAGGAAGAGTCACATGCATGCCATCACTAGGACAGCAAAGTGTGACTGTGCCATCCCCACAGGGCAAATACTTTTCTGCTCTCTTTTCAGTCCAGATTAAGTCCATGGGCATCCATTCTGAGTCACCTGCAGTTAAATCAATGTCTACCTGTTGCTTGAGCCAGTGCTCCTCCTATCTATGTGCTTGTGAGTTCCTGGCTTTAAAACTTCAATAATATATGATATTTTAGAAAAGCAGTACAATTTCTTTACAGACGAAGGCCCATAGTTGCAGTTGTTTGATTTCCTAATTCAAGACTTTCTCCTTTTTTGCGATTTTAATGTCAGCTCTGAAGTATTTGCGAATGGGAGAAATATGTAACTGGTTGTGTATTGTTAACAACTCTTCCACCCGATCTTCCTCCACCCGGTTTTGCCACCACCCGAAACACAGGAGGCAAGCAGCAGCCTGCCCTGGCCAAGTTGAGGAGTTCAGTGCCTCAGGAAGTGATTTGATCGCATTGCTGTGAAAATCTCCTGTCTTCTTGAGAACAAGAAATGCAGCTCCTAGGAAAGCAGAGCATATGTGAAACACTGGAGGGAAGGCATGGAGCAAGTTGCACCCAGTTTCAAAACTCCTTCAGCAGGCTTGGGCACTCTCTGCCAGGTGGAAGGGACCGATGCCAGAAAGACGTGAGAAAAACGTGCACAGACAGCACTTCTGGGAGGGAAAATCCTGTGGAGGAACCACACTTCAGGCTGTGGGGACATCTGAAGGGCTGCACTTTCCCTTCTATGTGAAGGGATGGATGAGTCTAAAGTCTGTATGTGAGGAACTACCACTGCTGTCTTGCCTAGTGGTGAGAATGTATGCAAAACATCGGGTGGCTCTGTTGGGAAGCCTAGGCTTACCTAAATACCTCCTGTAAACCTGTACCACAGCAGGATGAGTTTTTTGTTTGCATGCAGAACAGGAGGACTTGTCTGGCAGTGGAACCCATGAACAAATACCACCATTCAAATAGCAGCTAATATTAGTAGCTTCTATTGAGAACAGGGCAGTGTTGACCCATTGTCTGAATTTTCTGAAGTGCAGTCAAACCTTGCTCAAAAAAATGGAAAAGCGCAGGAGCATAACTTGCAGTGGGCTAGGGTGGGCAAAGGGCAATGCTGCTGCTAACAGCAGGCAAGTGGGACTGGCTACATTAATGCTGTAGAGTTGGAAATCTAAGTACTTTATACAAATAATATAAAAATGTTTATCAAGAGCTTGGCAGATTTACTTGAACCATCCAGTCTGACCAAGCAAGACAGGTAGGACAGGGCCACAGAGAAGCTAGAGGGGAGATAAGGTGTACCTGGGTAGAAGCACAGGGATGTGTGATATGAAGATGTACTCAACCCCAGAGGAATTTGGGCCTTTCTTTGCTCCAGTTTTCTGAGAGGTGCTTGTTTCACTCCGTATTCGTCATGGCTTTTGAAGGCCCACCAAGTGACAGTGTTAAACGTTAAATGGCAAGCGTGATCTTGTGAAGCAATTACTTCTGCAAAGTGCCTCACTGCTGAGACAGAATCTCCTTCCATTAGCTGGATGTCTTCTGTTATCTAAACCTATCTCCTCTGTAATTGCACTAATTAGTATGATTTCAAATTTCATGATGTTTTTCATTTACAGAACACTGTTACCTTGCACCTCACTGACGACATGAGAGTGAATCTGTGCTGTTTACAACAGTTCAACCAGTCAGTTCTTCTGTTAGCAATGACCTGTTAAGAGATGAAGTCAGCATGTGCACCAAACCACCAGCCCTGACCACAACATCCCACTGCAATCTGTGCACCCTGCCTATTTTCTTCACTGCTCAGAACTCCCATGGATGTAACACGTACAGGGAGAGACAAGAGAAAACTCAGGAAATCAGAGGAGGGAGTTGTTCCTGGTTGTATTGATGGCAGCTCTTTATTAACTTGTGTCTTGTAATATTCTAGCCACCAGCTAGAATCAAAACTCTGCATGTTGTTTTCAGTGGAATTAGGGGTCTCCAACTGTACCTGAAAACAGAAGACTCCTTGCTGTAGTAATGAAATAAAAAACATTGATGTTACCTTTCCAGACTTTCATCAGGGAATACTACTGCAGTCCACTTTGCAAATATGAGTTCAGAATACCTTCCTAGAAGCCAGAAGAGTTATCCAACTTTAAGGCTGTCTCAAGCTCATTTTTTTTCAGCACATCTATGGCATTTTTTTCCTCATAATAAATTGAAGTGACCACATGTAGATGCCAAGTATCTACTCAACTTTCTTCATTTTTCTCTTTTTGTTTTAAAGTATATTCGGTGCTGTTCGAACTGCTCCTTACATGCTGTACATTTTGATGACCAAAGGCCTGAAGCAGTCAGTGTGTGACCAGAGTTTTTACATTGGACCTGTCAGCAAATTCTGGGCATATGCATTTGTGCTAAGCAAAGCACCTGAACTAGGTGAGTACCCTGTCTTCCTATTTCTCTCCAGAGCAGAACGAAGAGAGCATTCTCTCTAAATGCCATCAAGTTCAGTGCTGTTCTTTCTCCTCTGCCTCTCTGCCAGTTTTTCTGAAAAGGAGCTGGGCCTTTGTCGTTGTTTCAAAACTGCTTTTTTTGCAATTAATTTGGCAGAGCATAAAGGCCTTATATTGGTTGCTCTAGTCATACTAGACAATCTCATTTATTTATATACACCTCAGACTGTCCAGATGGAGGTCTCCAAAGTATGCCTCATTTAGACACATCTTCAAAGCTGAAACTACAGCTCAGCTTTCTGAGCTTTCTTCTAGCCTTTGTCAGCACATCTGTGATGACGCTAGTTTCAGGTAACAGAACAGGTAGGTCCAAGTCCTCAACTAAGCTCCAGTGTATTTAAAGGACCGGAGTCTGCCTCATCACCAACCTGCCCATTAATTTATGTAGCCTATCTGCCAGCCATAGATTTTAGCTATCTAACAACAGCTGGACATCAGCTATGGATTCACAGCTGTGAGGCATCCTGTAAGTGGCAGAAGGCTTACCTGTTCCGCTTTAGAGCTCCTGCTGTTACACATTGTCTTCATCTGCGAGTGGCCACTACTCAAGGGTATTTGGCATCCTGACACAGTAAGAGCTGTAGGTAGAATGAAAACCAGGAAAAGCTAATAAGAAGTCTCCATTAGGAAACATCAGTTAGAGTTGTAGTTCTAGAGATGTTTTTTTTTTCATTTTTCAACAATTTGCCAGGAACACACTGCCACCCTTCCAATATCCAAGCTTGCCAGTCAAGCACTCTTCATGTGCTTTGTATTTTTGTTTGTTACCCCACGTCTTCCAGCAGCAGGAGATACAAGTCCAGTGTTGCTCGTAGCTGGGGTCTCATGCTTTGCAAGTTCATGCAGAAGATCTGTACATCCAGGTTCATCCCCAAGGGACCAGTATACTTCATGAACATGATACAGATGTTGAGAAAAAATCCCTTGGTATTCCCTTCATCACTACTAGGTCTGGCTAATCACTTCTGAAGTAGTTAGTGATTGCAGACAAATCTGAGTAGCATCACTGGCAGCCACCCACCCTGTGGATATTGGTGTGAGGCTGGGCTAGAGCCATTGTGTTGGCAAGAAGCTACCTCCATTCTGCAGCATTCATACTTAAATGTATGTGTGGGCGTACAATTATGACCAGTAATGTGCTTCTTCTGAATGCTGAAAGCTATCTTTAGATAGAAGCCAGTTTTCCACAACATCCCTGGCTTTTTAAATCCCAAATCCAGTGTGATGCGGCTTTTTATAAACGGCTGTCTCTCCAGTGATTTATTTGTAATGATACTTATGATATGCATGCCAAAGCCAACTTAACATCCCATCTGTGTGTGTTCTGATCCCACAGCTTATTAGTGTAAGAGAGGATTGTTTTAACAGGAAGAAGACAGTGATTCAGCAGCCTTCCAGCTTTCCTTTAGGAGGATGCCTTTGCCAAACCTCAAAGGGCTGCAGAATTCACTGTGTTCAGGTGTGCAGCAAAATAAGTCTTTACCTTTCAGTAGACAATTTGATTCAGCAAATTACAGGATAGCAATTCATCAGCATAAACACTGGGAGCGACAGGCACCATTTATTTTGCTGTGTCAGAATCTTTTGGTTTCCTGCTGCTTAAATTACTGCAAAACCACTGAAATCTCATTTGGTTAAAACTGGAGGACGTCAGCTCGAACTACGCATCAACAATAAATTGGTCATATGATTACTTATTGAAATGTGAGTCAACATCTTGTAGCTAATGAGATAAACAGAAGTATTATGGCTTATTGGAGACCTTGTGCAGATGGTGCAGTTTCAGTTCCAGCCCTCACTGATACTCTTATTTGGATTTTCAGGGATATATATGTAGAAATAAGGCCCCTGATTCAAATCTCAAGGTACCTGTTTGGAAACACTGTCTATAACAATAGCACATAAGTAGATACATATATATTCATTGTATCTAATTATGTATAGGTTAGATCTAATTGGGATGCTCAGAGCAATCACGAGAAGCAGAAGAAAGAAAAAGGCAGGAATGAGGAATAAAATTTGCTTTTCTAAAACAGTAACATGAATTTACAGAGAGAATATTCATTTCAACATAAACCAAATTTCTTTTTAAAAGCTTTTTTTTTTTTTTTCAGGCAATTACATACCTTCAGTAATGTACACAATAGCTTTTGCATAATAACATTTAATTAGAGCCAGTTGCAGGTAGACATTCAAACCACTGTGCTGCAGATTTTCTGCTCTCTGCTTTTTTCTTGTAGTCACAGTGCACAATGGACAGCCTGACAGTCAGAGGTGGTGCATGTATGTTCACCTGCCTCACTTCAGGCTTTTACAGATTATGTTTACAGCAAAGACCTATGGAGTATTCAAACAGGGGATGTCCAGTCAACAAAAAGGGGATTCTTGGGTTTTCCAAAAAGCACCAAGATACGAGACCCAAGCTGGCGTTCGGATCTGACAAGCTCTGAGTTCAGTTGCTGAGGTGCTCTTTCATGCTCCAAAAGCATATACTCTAGCAGGAGGAATAGGAAGAGAGCATTGCAGAATTCAGTGACTGTGTTTGATGTGTTTCTCATTTCCTCCCCTCCCTTTTTTTTTCTTTTCTGTTTTTTCTTTTTGTTGCAGGAGATACAATATTCATTATTCTTAGAAAACAGAAGCTCATCTTCTTACACTGGTACCATCACATTACTGTGTTACTTTATTCTTGGTATTCCTACAAGGACATGGTGGCTGGCGGTGGCTGGTTTATGACCATGAACTATGGAGTGCACGCTGTTATGTACTCTTACTATGCCTTGCGGGCTGCTGGCTTCAGAGTCTCACGCAAGTTTGCCATGTTCATCACCTTGTCGCAGATCACCCAGATGTTGGTCGGCTGTGTAATCAACTACCTGGTCTTCTCCTGGATGCAGCATGGCCAGTGCCATTCCCATGTGCAGAACATCATCTGGTCCTCTCTCATGTACCTCAGCTACTTTGTGCTCTTCTGCCATTTTTTCTTTGAGGCCTATATTGGCAAAACCACAAAAGCAAAGAAGGTTGACTAGTGGTGAGAATGAGACAGAAGCCATAGCTCAGGGTCATCAAGAAAAACAAAATCACAAGAAAAGAAAATGGCACAAGGAAACACATATATGTATGGTGCAGCTAAAACTTGGCAGCTTAGGGAAAGTTAGCTTGGTTTAACCCAGTAAGTTTATGATCCTATCATGGTGAGGACTCACTGCAATTTACTCTAATTCAAAGGACTGCTGATGAAAGACTCCTTCCTTCTTGTACCTGCCTGCTCCAGAAAAGAAAGAAGAAAAGGAGAAACAAAAAAAAAAAAAGTGAGAAGAAAAGAGAAGAAAAGCAGAAAGGAATAATATTGAGGGGGAAAAATAAAGTACATTAAATAAACTGTGTTTCCCTGGGATGGAAAAGAATTTTATTGTGGAAAAAAAGTTGCTAAATTCTTTCTAATAGTTTTTCAGCATTAAACTTAAACAAAACATTTACGTTAATGGTAGGATTGTGAAATTAAAATCTTTTCTATAAAAGATTTAGCCAAAATGAAGCCCCAAGAGGATGTCACGTACAGCTGTCTGGAAAGCGGTTGAACTCCATTGTGGTCATGAATGGCAGTGAGAAGAGATGGAGTGCTCTGCTCTGTCCTGTGCCAAGGGAGTAGAGCTGGGAGGCAGGCACCTCTCTGGGGTGCAGGAAGGAGCAGGACTTGTACAAGAGCCTAATGTGAAAAGGAACGCTGTTGCAATACATATCTCAGCAAGTGCATTTTCCAGGTGCGCTTTTCAGCTAAAGGCAAGGAGTTTCTGCAGCAGGATAAGACACAGAGGGTTAAATCAACCAATATATGCTAAATTACCAGGGGCTAATAGCAGATGAATGTTCAGGAAGGAGAGGGAGGCAACTCCTGAAACACGATTTTTAAGAACTATCCATCAATCTCAAATTAACCCACAGCAACACGGAATGGAATGAGGGGAAATGAGAAGCCACTCTAGCCAGCGAGCGGTGAGCGACGCCTCTTCCCATTGATTCCCAAACCGTGCGTCGGGTGGACCCGGGAGGTGAGGCGAGGGGAAGAGTGCAGGACCAGGCAGCGCTGGGTGGCTCTGTGCCTCTGCACGCACCTGCCAGGCTGGGTGAAGATGTGCCAAGAGCCCTCCTCTGGTCACATGGAGATACTACTGCAAAACATGCCTGGAATAAGATTTTCTTGGGATCGGTATAGGAAATTAGTCTGAGCGGAGTGATTTTGCTGCAACGGCTTAGCTCTAATGTCCAGAGAGAATTGTTCTTCATTAAACATGTATCTCTCTCTCTGCAGAGTCGGTACTGTAACATCAGACTGACCACTAAAGAAGACACTCTTCTTCTCCGCAGTCGGCTACAGAAATAAGGAGAAATGTGTTTCACTCTGAACCTTAGAGAGCTAGTTGATAACAGCCATATTCTCTCAAAGATGAATAGATTGCATTATCTGTGATATTCCAGTCCTTACAAAGCCAAATAAAATGTGTAAAAGTTCCTAGTATTTCAAAGACGCAAGTATGTAAACTTGATGTTAACTGTGTTAATGTAGTACTCTAAATTGTATCAGTTAGGTAGCTTAACTAAACAATTAGAAGAACTAGATCAACAAAATAGGGACTGCTGTTCTGCGTAGAATACACACACCTATAACTACACCCATATACACGTTCTGTGAATTGTCAGCAAGAAAAAAGCCCAGCGGCAGAGAATCACATTTCCTGGCTAATGCAAAAGATTGTCATTATCTTTCTTGTTTTAATTTGAGATTGTACAGTGCAAAGGGTTTTTTTTTTTTAATTCTGATTTTTAGCTTTAATTGTGCTGTCATTCATGAAACAGAGCTGCTTTAGTATCCTGTTAAGAGATGACAAGGGCTTTTGGTGTCTCATTATATACAAGAGAAAAACAAATAAAGTTACATTCCATGTTATGTGAATGGTCTTACAAATCAAAAAGCCTCTGTAGGCCGAAATCGTAATTATAACAAGCAGAAAAGATGTTTACATTTGTGTTATTTAAGTTATTGATGTGCTGACGTTATTTTATGGTACACAACAAGCAGCAAAATGTAATATCCAGTAATGAAGCTATGATATTCATTAATAGAACTACTGTGTACATGGAAACAATAGGCAAAACCAATTAAATGTGTAAACCATTTTGTTTTACAGCCTGGGAGTAGATAACTGTAATGCTGAGTAAGCCTTTATCCTCATGCTTAATTTTGCCCTGGCTAAGAACCAGGCTATGAAGACTGAGGAACTGGGAAAACCCAAATTTCAGGTTACCTACACCCTAGATGGGAAGTGGTGGCCCCATCATGCCATGCAAGGAGCTGCATGCAACCCCTGGTAGCTGGAGGATTGCAGGTAGAGGCTTAAAAGTCCAAGAAGCTTTACAAATAGGAAGTGATACCACAGCTAAGGGAAGACCTGTAGCCCAAGTTTTACACAGACAGAAAGCGGGATGGGTTGCTAATGAGTGTGCAAACAACCCACTGTGTTTTTTGTACACTGTGTTCCTTAATTGCATGGGGGAGGGGGGGGGTGGGGGGAGAAGGAGGAGGGAAGCATTCTGTGTGTGCCAGATGGAAATGGTGGCAGTGCTGACACTGAGTTGAACAGAGCAGGCATTTTACCCCCGTTCCCTGAAAGCCCTCACAGGCGCTGTTTGCTCCCAATCTGCCCGCATCCCTGTGAGCTCTCAGGTTAGACCTGGAGATGGCCCCAGCCATCCCATGGGCCAGATCCCTTCTATGCTGCCTGGTCAGTGGCTCCAGACCAGGGGCTGGCCTGTCGGCCTCCTCCAGATGCAGTACAGGTGTACCCCAGATGTGTAGGGAAACCAGTGGGGAGAGGGAGTCCAGTGGGAGGATAGGTTTGCTGGTGAGTATGTGTGTAGGGAAGGAACAGCAAGATTGGACATGTAGGGCATAAATGAGGATTACATCTGCCATCAGAAGTTGGAACTGGCATGTCACAGAGGCATTTCTACATGCCAGTTCCAACTGGCCATGGAGCTTCTCTGAGATTTTACACTGGAGGCAAGTGTGGCAACTAACATTAAAGAAGTTGAGGATATGACCAAAGTCAACATATACTGTTTTTCCTTTTTGGTTGGTTTTTTTCCCCCCTCTAAAAAGCACATTCTTGATATTTAGACATCACTTTTAACCCATGTACTTGGACAGCGAGGCAGTCATCTCTAATGTTCCAGCTGTTCCAACCCAAATACAGCTAATTGGGTCCTACTTATTTCCCCTAGTTTAAACCTTGCAGCCACACTTGCACACTATTCTGTCACTACCAGAATCCTTTTTTTTTTTTTTTTTTTTGGCAATAACTTTAAGTAAAACTGCAGTTCTGCCATATTCACACATGCATTGGGAGACTACAGCTTGCACAGTGCACTAAAAATTATGGGACTGTGACAATAACCACAATGCTGTCAGGAGATTCACTGCTGAACTCAGGCAGGTTACACTGATGATAAGGTCAGTTTGCCAGGACTGAAGTCTGCGCTTTGTGTCTGACACATTCATCTAGTGTACTGAAATAAAAACAGTAGGGTTGTGCATGCTTACCTGTAAGCAGCTGTGAGCAGGATTTGTTGGGAAACACCAAGAAGTTGGGTAATTGCAAAATTCCTTCAAGCTGTGTCTGTGAGGAGAAGGAAAGTCCTCATGCTGACAAGACTCCTGTAGGTCAGTCACAAATGTTGTGTGCCTCAGCTCACTGATAACACGTAAGTGGCTGCTTCCCAAAGACATCTTTCACCACGATTTCAGAGGAAATGATTAAAAGCATTGTCTTACCATAAGGGCTTAAGCGTGTGAAAGGAATCACTCGAAGAGGTCCAGCTGAACAGCAGGGATAAACAAAGCCTGTGTTGTAGGGGAGCATGAACTGCAGGTGAGGTGGCAGTGGAGACCAGTTGGTGCCTGGGTAGGGAGGAAGCTTTGAGGACAGGGCTGAGCCACTCGCTGGACTGACTCGTGCACAGTGGCCTGCTTGCCATGATGCTGTGCAGGGCCCAGGCTGGGCCACGATGGAAGGAGGCTGTAGCCAAAGGCCTCCTGCGGTCTGCTGGTCTATGCTTTAACTGCTGGGCCTGTCGTTTTTCTCTCCTAAAGAGAAAAATGTAGGAGAATGGGTGAACTGAGAGCAACGACACCTAGGAGAACGATATCAGGTTTTCAGGTAACAGCCAGTGTAAGGCACCAGTAAATGTGGATATGACACAGCAGCCTTTGTAAGCACGTGCCATAATGTCTCCAGTATTTGCATTCTGTCTCTGTACTTCAGAACTAGAAACAGAGCTATTGATACACAAGGCATAAATGCAGAACCACTTTTAAGTAACAAAAGTGTCTTTGGTTGAGGAAGAAAGCTTAGCACAGTGCAGACTGTGCCACATAAGCTCAGCGTGTGGCTGAATACCTGCAGAAAATGAGATTGCTAGTGAGGTGCCCGGAGATGTCCACCAGCTTTGCTTCAGTCTATTGCAGTGTGGTTGGTTCAGAGAGCAGTGACAAGAACCGCCCAGACCCTGGCATTAGTCCTCAGTCCTATTTCCAAGAGCCATCTCAATGAGCCTTCTAAAAGAGAAGAAATACAGCTCAGCACTATCAGTGTGTTTCTACTCTTTTATTTCAATACATTTTCCTGGAATCCCACAGAATGGCAGGGGTTGGAAGGGACCTCTGAGATCAATGAGTCCAACCCACCTGATAAAGGAGGTAAAATATAGCAGAGGATGGTTGCCCATCCCATTTATTTTATTAAAAACAAGCTAAAAGATGAATCCCTGATCCTGCTATTACAAACACTCCATTGTGGTCATGGGCACAGAAACCCTTCACTTACAGGGGCAAGGACAGGATCAGTGCCTTGTTAGAGACTTATTTTATAGCAGAGCAACAACCACACACAAAGTAGAATTAATTTGATTTCTTGAACACAAATAAGGTGAGATCTACACAAGAGCCCTACACTGAAGGGAGACCAGGGACCTCCCAGTGCATCATAAAGCTCAATAAAATGCTGCATGAAGTGGGGTCAGAGGATATTTTCCAATGGGTATGAAATGATATTCCCCTGAAATAGTGACCTTCCTGAGAAGTCTCATGTCTGTCCGGCCCTCGACAGCTTCAGACAGGGCTGTCTGCTGAAAAAATACAGCTCTGATTGACTTATCTGCTTTCTCTAAAAAAGCCACTACATGCTTTAGGCTTTGAGGAGCCTTAAAGCTCAAGCTAGATTTCTATTCAGAAAAAAAGAAAAAAAAACAAGAAAAAAAAACAAGGGAAAATAATACGTGTACAATAGCTATGAGAGAATAGTATGAGAAATGTCTTTATTTTACCATTTTCAAATGGCTATTTCACTACATAAAATGAAGTTTTTTATTTTATTATTATTTTTTTTTTTGGTATATTGATATTCCAAATAAAATTTTAACTTTTGGTTCAAAATAAAAGGCATCTCCGTGTTTTATTAAGCTGTAGTGCCCAATCAGTATTCTGTAGTGCCATCAAGTCCAACTGTTGAGAAAGAAAAACAATTCTCTGTCCGCTAGGCTACAGCCTGGCTGCTCTGCCTTTCACTTCCCAGCAAATCTCTGCCATGTCCCTATTTCCACGTGCCACACAGAAGCACTATATGTGCATTCTTTCTGTGTGCACATGTGCATCTGTATGACTCGAGTGCAGCGCAATTGGTGCTCACATGTTCTCTATTCACATTTGCCCTTTGGCAGTCCTGATCTCTGCATCTCTGGGGTGAAACAAAACCTGATCCCTCACGTGCCCCTTTTGTTCCCTGAGCATCATGGTTTTGGAATGAGCTATATAGAATAATTTATTTCTGCTTATAGAAGCTTTACATGTCACAAGTGAAGGATTTTGGAAGGGAGGTTGGTATTGTTTTTCCTTCAGAATTTTACTGAAGTACCAGGATTGGTGCTAAGATTCACCAGGCCCATATTTGGGCTGGTTGGGGAGGCATGCAGTGGTGTTTACAGCCCACCGGTGGCACAGGAACTGCTGAGGGCACTGAAAGGCAGACAGTGGAACCCAGCCAACAATGGCTTTGCTGTTCACCTCTTTGGTTTTTGGTATGGCTTTATCTACATAAGATAAATGCTGCACATGTTGGCTGATGGAAATTCAGGGCATGTCTGCAAGATACTTAAGGCCTCAGCTTTTGAGGAGAGCACTGTTTACTCAAGAACACTTTTGTGCAAACAAGGCCAAGTTTAAGGAGATAAAAGCATTATAGGCCTGCTATCTCTTACAGGAATGAACATAACACCATGTCATTTCTGACTATAACCCGTAGCTACTCCTGCTCACTGAGATTCAGGCTGGAAGGATGTAACATATTGAACCTCAGGTAAATATCCACTCACATCTGGTAGTTGGCACAATACAAGCACTGGACTGGGAACACAGGCAAGTGTTGAAGAGGAGATGCTCTGGTCTAGCACAGGATGGGTGTGAGGAATCCTCATTTTGAGGGTCCCTGGTCCTGTGACTGCACCCCAGAGGGTGGCAAGAGTGACCCAGGGAGCCTGGAGAAGGCTTTGGGAAATGGGGTGGCCACAAGGTACCATCTGAGGAATGTTATTGGTTGGATTTCTGTTCCTGGGCTCACCCCACACAGTTTATACCAGCTGTGCCCTGAGGGTAGTACAGATGTTCAGATTGCTAACAGGGCTTCTTTAAAATGAAAAGTAAGGTATGCCAATGCAGCTGGCTTATCAGAAACATCTACTTAGTCTGGATGACTGGGTGGTCAAAACACAACTACGAACAACTATGAAGACACCAGGTTTAGCTCTTGCTTCTGGCTGAGGGCTTTAGTGCACGCCCACCATGCCCTCCACTAAAGCAGCAAGCCTTGGCAGGGCACAAACCATGTAGGGGAGTAGCAAAATCTGTGCAAGCTACACATTTTAAAATATGACTGTACTGGCAAAACAAACTTCAGGATATATGCTCCTGAAGTAATATACGTCTCTCTATATGGATACCTCCAAGCTGATATGTTCTCTGCATGATCTTGGAGTGATAGAATTGTTAAAGCTGTGGAAGACCACTAAGATAATCTAGTCCAACCATCCACCTACCAGCTATATTGCCCATTAACCATGTTCATAAGTACATCTCCATGTTTCTTGAATACCCCCAGGAATGGTGACTCCACCACCTCCTTGGGCAGCCTGTTCCAACGCATCAACACTCTTTAAAAGAAGAAATTTGTCCTAATATCCAAACTGAACCTCCCCTAGCTCAACTGAAAATCATCACCTCTCATCCTGTCACTGTTACAGGGGAGAAGAAGATCTTAGGCTTGTTTGAATTAAATGAGGCAAAACCTGTTCCTTCAAGCTGAAGAAAAAGACTTCAAATGGAATGTGGTGGTGTGCCAGGATCATTGCATACAGCAGATAGTTTTGGTGGGCTGTATGGATTTGCATGCAGAGGCTGGGAACACCTACCTTGCTCAAAGGGTGCGGGTCAGAGAGAAATCCCTTGCAGACAGCTGCCAATTGCTGACAGATAAGAAGGCTCCTGTCCTTTCCATAGCACAGCAAGGCTAAAGAGCCTGAGCGTCTTATTCTGGAAATGAAAGCACCAAATTGGTAAAAAAAATTAAATGACTACAGGTGCAAAAAAGAAGAGGAAAAAAAAAAAGAGTTGCTGGTAGCAGAACACTGAAGATAAAAACAGGTGGTCTCTGTTACCCAGATACCTTCTCTTAAGCCTGCCATTTTGTAACTGTTGATACAGCAAACCTGACCAAAAATCCTCATCACAACTTGGAGAAACAGCACACGCTGAAATGCATCGTGAAACCTTTGACTTTTGTCAGGGTCCTGATTCAGGGAGGTACTTCTGGAATGCAAACCCAAACCTCCCATGGCAAGATCTCCTTGACAAAGTAAATTGTGAAATTCTGAGGGGAAAGCTGCGAGAGCTTTCTGAGGGCTTGTTTTTGGAGGGGGGTTTGTTAGTTAGAGAGGCTTTCCGTCTTTTGGAGGAGTGAACTTCAAATGTACATGGCTTGAGAAAGCTTGACACCGATGAGGGTCATGTAGGCATCTCCTTCACTCTTAATTGCATGGAGAGGGGTCTCCTCCTCCCTTTCCTCTCTCCTCCTTCAACCATAGAATCCTAAGAGTTAAAAGGGACCTTTAAAGGTCACCTAGTCCAACTCCCCTGCAATGAACAGGGACACTGAGATATCTCTCTTCTCTCTTTTGCTTTTTTTTTTTAATTATTTACTCATTTAGATGCCTTTCATTTATGCAAATATGTAAGGTAGTATTATCCACCAACTTCCGTAACTCTTTGCAAGGGCTCCAAGTGTGAAACTTCCAATCCTGTTTGCAACTTGGCGAAACTATTCCCAGTCACACTTGCCTATATCTGTTCATGCCTGTGACAGCAGTCATGCATTGCACAAGAACAGTACAAGCAGAGTACCCTGAGTTCATACAGGCTGTTTATACTGTCCAGTAATGTATACCTTATAATGATTATAACTCTGCAAAGAGAAGAATAATTAAAATAATGAAGTCAAGATGAACCGTAAAACTTGAAGAAATAGCATCCATTACAGAGTGACTCATCTTTAAGCATCTTCCTCTGTAGCAGCTGGAGCCAAATGTTGCTATAATTATCACCAACAAGGAACATTTCAAAAGTCAGTATATAGAAAAACTCAAAAGAAAATACTTCGGGATTTTAGCTAAAGCTGATTTCTCCATTGGTCATGCAAATGGTAAGAAGGGAACAAATCTCTCTCTCAAAAAAACCCCCAAAAAGGTATTTCGCCACCAGGACTTCTTAACACATCCTAAACTTTAGAGTAACTACTGCACTGACACTTCTTAAACTTGTTTTCAAAGACTCAAGCTGAAAATCTCAATGTCATAATTAGAGGACAGTACATAATTACAAGGTTTGTGTGATCTCATCCTCTAAGCACAATCCCTCTCCTCCCACAGCTCCTGTTGCTCACTGCCAGCTGTCTGCACCTGTGCAGAGGTCACCCATTGAGGACCCACTGGTGATGGTGTCACCAGTCTCTGCTCTGCAGCACAAAATGACCATAGATGCACAGTGCCTGCACAGCTCTCTGCCTCCCTTTGTTGCATCTAGAGCGGCTTGCAGTGCAGCAGTGTAATTCAGAGCATGCTTCCACCACACTGCATGGCACTCTGCAATCCACAGACAGCAAATGGCAAATAAGAGAGATATGCATCCCAACACAAGTGTCACCATCAGAAGAAAGTGAACATCTCTGTGACTTCTCTACCTGCCTCCCCAGACTTCTCTGTTCTGATGTTTTTTAATTGGCTGCTTCCTGTCAGATGGTTAAAATCATGATGTGAGACCACAGAGAGTTTGCAACGGAGCAAATCCCTCAGTGGCCTGCTGGATCTGCCCTATGACATTGATGGCCATAGTTCAAGCTCCTGCTGCCACAGAGCATCTATCTATGCCACTGGGCATCTAAAAGGAAAGACTGTAGATGCAGAAGTGGCAAAGGAAGCTTCTTTTGTTCCCTCTCTCTTAAACTGCTAGCAGGGAGGATCGTTAGGTCAACGAATAACTACTGTTTTGCTGAGCCTGATATCAATCAAAGGCAGCAGCATTTCCCACACCGCCAGGAAAGAGAATCACAGGTGGCATGCTGTGACTATTAGGATGTTTGGCGCCAAGAAACCAAGCTCCTGTGATGTTTCTACAGGTCTGTTCTCCCACCAGAAAAGCTGCCAAAAATCAGATTTCCTTGCTTCAACTTTTAATGAAGCAGGAGACTTTTCAGCATCCTTTCCTTCTCTTTCTGCTTTTCCTCTTTTCTAAGAAGTCGGTGTCTTATAGCACAGCTTGCAGAGTTGCTAAGGCTGGGACAAGGGAGTGCTAATAAATCTTTTCTCCATCTTTAATGAAGTTATCAAAGATAGAATGAACATACATGCTCAAAGAGAAGAGGAAGCCTGAATCAAGACAGAGTCTTCCTTGGGAATAGAAAACACTATTTTTCTTTCATATGATGCAGTTATTTATTTTCCTAGGATCTGACATAAAATAGACTGAGGCAAATCTGTCTCTGCTATTAGCTTGACAACCACATGGAATTTCAGCAGAAAATACTTCAGAAAAGCTGTATAGTTCATTCAAGTAGTAGTTTAAAATGACAGAGATATAAAATGAAGAAGACATCAGTCAGTTACTGTGAAGTCTATAAAAATCTTGTAAATAGAGGAAGATCAGAGAGCATCACTAGAATTAAAATCATTGCATTGACCACAATACCTGTGTGTCAAGCACAACAAATTTGATGAGCTTTCTTTGGCCGTACCTCAGAACCCTTTAATAAACCAGCATTGTTTATCCTTCTATTTTCAATCCAGAGAAGAGTTCGGACATCGTTCTATGGCAGGAATGCATAAAAAGCATTTGTTTTTTCCCAGCAGTGCAGCAAGCCACAACACAAGCCAAGTTCTGTTGATTCACTGCACCATTATTTTCACACTTAGACTTCCAAACCACAAAAACTGTTAACAGAAAGTCATTGGAAAAAATTGTTCCCATTCATCCAAACAAGTAGTAACCATTCAGTGTGATAAAGAACAAACAAAAAATCAGTGATCTGCTGCTGTTCCTATGTTACAGTCACTACCTATTTACGCATCAGCTGAGACTGGAAGTTTTTTCCTAATCCTATTTCCTTCCTCTGCCTAAGTGGGGGTTTAATTTAATTCCTTACAGACGGGTCCTACAGATAGGTGGAAATTTTACAGAGGCACAATTTTTTATAAAAATGTATTACAGTGTCTTTCAGTCAGAATGATTTAATGCCATGGGACTTCTCATTCTCTGCTGTTGAGTAATCTCAAAACTTGATGAAATATCTCACGCAGAGTTCCTTCTGAATCATGCCAACCACAGAGCAGCTCCATCTCTAGAGACGAATAGGAAACTAATTCTGTTTTGAATCATACATGCACTGTAAGCGTGCAAGCTGCAACATTATTTTTCATTCCATGGGATACACAAAGGCTTTTTTGGGGGGAGGAATTCTTCACTACCCACATTTGCTTTCTCATTTGCTGAAACAAAATCATGTTTCTTGATCATTATCGTTCTGAAAATAGAAAGCCTGAAAAATGTCAGTGGGTAAGGTTTTTGAAAAACTGCCATTCCAAAGAAGGCCATTCAGAATGTCTTGTTCTGAAGCAGACAGCTCGTTTGACCTCCGCAGACTCATCTGCTGTACTTCAAAGCATCCATGGAGGATTTATAGGATATGCAGAAGCAAATGGTAGTGGCAGGAGGAGTGCTGCAGTGGACTGCATGGCAAGGTTGTAGTGCTGCATTTCCATCACTGGAATTACTGGAGAACGTATTAGAAAGATACAATATTATAGGAGAACATGGTATATTTTGAAGATAGTTGGCCTTTATCCCAGAGCAGAAAGAACTAGGTGATCTATTGGATTGCCTCTCAGTCCTGTGCTCCTTCCTGTGATTGTTATTACGACCCTTGATGGGTTTTCTTAGCATACTAGAGCCAGATAAAGCACTGTCTAAGAAATATAAAGCTCATGATTACTGAGCTGTATGCTTGGTAAGAACAAGATTTCATTTTCTAAAAATGACTGAACAGGTTTTATGCCAGTGGATCAGATATGGCCAGGAAAGTATACTTAACTTGTGGAAAATGACTGAAAGAAGCCCTCAAGCAGCTGCTGGCAGAACAGTTTAAAAAAGCATAACCAGTCTATGAATGAAATTAATGGAAAGTTATGGTAGAAAAGCAGTAAATATGAGAAGCAACTACTGTTTTTCTAAGAGTCATGTTGAGCCACTGATGGCAACAGAATTTCTATGAAGTTTCAATAGCAAGTGTGAATGTGTTCTGTCCTAAGTATAAATTCATAGAATCACAGAATCATTAAGGTTGGAAGAGATCTCTCGGAACATCTAAGTCCAACCAACCACCTACTGCCAGTACTTCTCAGCTATGTCCCTTATTGTCACATATCCGCAGTTCTTGAACACCTCCAGGGTCAGTGACCTCACCACCTCCCTGGGCAGCCTGTGCCAGTGCCCAACTGCTCTTCTGGGTAAGTTTTTAATACCAGCTTGAACCTCTTTTGGCACAACTCGAAGCCATTCCCTCTCCTCCTAGCTTGTCTTCTAAAAATCAGATGTTTACCAAGAGAAGCTTTCCACCAGGTTTTACACTTCCTGGTTGAAAGCTTTGCTGAAGCAACAATAAACACAATGCACAGAAGTGTTCAGGAAAGAACCAGTGTCTCTGAAAATGTGTTGTGGGGGGAGATCCTTATACAATGCAGATTTCTCTTTCCTACCAGCCCTTCCACTGCAGCTGCCATTCTTAGAGTGCTCTCTGCAAGGCGTTGAGTCTCTCTCATATCTTTCTCCTTCCTAACCCCCTGTTTCCTTGCTGGAATTCATTTTCCTGCACACTTGCTTGCTAAACAGTACCTGCCCACTGCTGAATGTTATTTGACAATATCTGATAAATGGGTGTGAAGAAACAGGCAAGTCACAAACCAGCTCAAATAAAAAACAGTTGCACTTAGAGCAAGAAATAAATACCTCAAACAACAGAAAGTACACACAAACAACAACAACAAAAAATTAAGATGCTGAGGTGTGTCTGGATCTGCCCGGAATGCTTACAGGTGTACATACAGCAGAATATAAAGACTGCTGAAGACAAACAGCTTGCAGGCAGCTGCAGCTTAAAATATACATTGTGCAGGGGCACACAAAGCCAGTGGGAATCCTTCCTGGATCTCAGCAACCAGGGTCTCCCTGCAGCAGAACCCATCACCTTAACTGAGCTGTCATTTCTCATACTGCACCTAAACCTGGATCATGCTGGGAATATCTGAAGATAGATACTTTTTGTTGTAACTCTACATGCAACAGAACACCTTGATTTTTAACTTACTTACCCATGGACTACAGCCCAGTCTCAGTGGGGGAGAGCCTGCCTGAGCCTGCCTTAGCAGAGGGGGGAACAGAACTGCTCTAGAGCCCAGGCTACAGCATTTGCAAATCTGGTTTTGGGGACATATAAGTGAAGCCAGAGAGGACAACGTGCTCCACAGTGGGACCAGCTGCAAGGAGCATGGACTGAGCAGGCAAAGCACAGCTGTAAGCTACTCTTCATCACTGGAGACTTGTTTGCACAAATGACCAAATTCCAATTCACAGATCTTTAGTTTTCCATACATAGAACACTGAGTCAAAAAAAATCAACCAAGACATTTCAGAATAATAAGTGGAGCTTATTTTGTGTTACAAAGGGTCAGATCCAGTGTCATGCAAATTCAATCCAAACACCTTTTCAGACTTTAGATTACTACTCCACGTGTCCACTGATTGGGAAAATGGAAAGGCGAAGAGGGAAAGCTTTGTTTTCAGACATAACAACTCTGCGTCAGCTGCCTCGAGAAACTCCAAATGCGTCCCTCATCACCAAGATTTAATCCCAGAAACCCATCATCGTGTTTACTTACCAAGTGGTTGAAGCGGATCCCGGGCAGATTGGGCTCCCCGAAGCAAGGAGCCGCCGCCGTGCCGCCTCTCCTGTGCCGAAGCCCCCTCTGCTGGTCGGCAGCGCGGCAGTCCTCCGCAGCCTCCGAGCCGTGAGCGGTCCTCCATCCGCTGCCTCTGCTGAGCCGAACACCGTAGGGCTGTCTCAAGGCGCAGATGAGCAGAAGGCCTTACCTCGTGCTGCCAGAGCACCTGATTTGTCAGCAAACGACCTGCTGCACTGTCGGTGTGTTTTGCCATCTACCGCTTAACTGCGGTCCAAAAGCACGAGTTCAGTGTGCAGCCTGACTTAACAATATCATCCATTCAGTCTGTGAGATTCTTCCCAATGGCTGAGGACAGAGGTCTCTTGTTTCAACAGTAAGCAAATGGGCTATATCCATCATGCTGTGCTTTGTACTATACTGAAAACGATGTACTACACAAGCACATGTGTGGGAGGCAGTAATGCAGCCATTCACTCTGACTCAACAGAGACTAAACACAACAGCAATCAAAAAACAACAGAGGATATGGTTATGTGGCAGTAAATCTCTCCTAAATATGGCTTGCTGGAGTGGTGTGATGGCATCTCATTAAGACAGAAGGGGAAACATCCCCAGAGAGCAAAGGGATGAGATGGAGAGGAGAGGATCCCAAACCTTTTGAAGGGTGAGAATAAAAAGCAGCTGAAACACATGACTGAAAGGGAAGGAGCACTGTAATTTTGTGGAAGCTTAAATGAAAAGAATGCTAGGCAAAGATACTGAGGGAGAGGCCTACAGCCATAATTAGTTTTGCAAACTGACTCATTAGTAGAGGAAGGAATTGAACCAACGTTTTCAATATGTATGAAAATGACAGAGAGGCACCAAACTGTAGAAACGGGGGATCAGGGTAGAAAAGATGGCACAGCTCCATGGGTGGAGCTTAAGAATTTGGAGACTCAGAAAGAGATGAAGGAAGAATTCACACCCAAAAGGAAGGTTTCTGTAAGAGGAGGTACAACCTGTACAGCTGTCCAAACTATCTGCAGTGAACAGCCACTCAACAAATTTCCCTTTTCCTGGAAAGTCATGAAGTTACACACTTTTCTTTTGACAAAAACATTGTAAATAAACGTACTGCTGTGAACTCTGACTTATTTTCTAGAATGTGTGTTCCTCATGGGCAAGAACAGATATTCTTTGCTGCTTTTCTGTTGCAGAAGGCATCTCTACCAGTCTGACCTCAGGATCCAGGTGGAAAATAAACAGAACAGGAAAACCTTCCTTGAATTGTGCTTTTAAAACTCACCAACTTTGACAAAATAAACCTTCACAAGCCTTGGTTAGCAATGTCATCTATTGCACCTTTTCCTGACCCCCTTCTTCACATTCTTGGAAATCAGAATGTAATGAAGAATCAGGCAGCACAGGACCTTGCCTGAAGCTTCCACCAGGCTCTGCTCCTTGGCCTCCAAGGCATTTGCTCAAAAATGCTGCCAGCTTTCTCCTTTTGTCTTATCCTTCTTCCTATGCACCCTGCAAATTCAGCTCTTTTGTTCCCTCCAAGCAATTACTTGCTCAGATGGAGGCAGTGTCAAAGGGATCTTGTCCTGGGTTGTTATCTCAATTCAGCCATGTGGAAATGGCTTTTCTTATTTTTCTGAGCTTTCTCCTACTTGAATTTTAAAACTTGCAGTTACAGTTGTGTATAATTTTTGGCCACATTAGATTCAGTCTTTCTTCCACAGCTGGAGCTGGAACAACACATTCTCAATGAACTGCAGCCAGAGATGGATGCACCCAGTCTCTTTTCATTTGCAGGACACCAGAGACCAGTTGTGATTTCCTCAAAAGTATTTCTTGTTCTCTGATTCCAGAAAAAATTATTTTGTTCTCTAAAATGTAGTCACAAATGCCAAACAACTACACAATCATTTAATCTACCAATTATTTTAATAAGTAGGTGTATAATTATCAATCAAGTAGGCTTGTAAAGAAATAGTTTGTTCCCAAACTGATTGTTGCTTGGCTGTGATGGGTCATGCTTGGGACCAGTTCCAGCCCCTGGCTTGGAGAGCAAAAATCATTGTGCAGTGAATATATGTCTCTGATTCACTGAATACTTCTGCATCAGTCTGTATTTAACTCTTTTCAAATATTTGTCCCTATGAAGTTCGTTACCAGAGAACAGACGAAATCAAACACAGAACTAGCTGCCAAAATTCATTCAACTGTTAATTCAGAGCATACACATTTTTATAATACCCACTTTCAAGTGCACAGCTCTACGCTCTGAGCCAGCAACAAAGCCTCTCATTGACAGCGCTGAGGTCAAAATCCGTGTGATTTAATAACAGCGTCTTTACCAATCTGCTTCAGAGTTTATGGGAAGGCTTGTTAACAGGTTCATAAATCCAGGCAAAAAGATTAACCCAGCTGTCCAGTCATACGTTACTGCTGATTATATATGTTTTCGAGCATGGCAAATAAACAGATCTGGGTTTACTGTAAAATGCTGATTGGAGCAGGGTTTCCATGTATATTAGGGCATATATCGTATTATAAAAGTGTAGAAAGGCTTAGGTTGGAAGGGACCTTAAAAGATCACCCAGTTCCAACCCCTGCTGTGAGCTGGTGCCCCCAGCTCATCAGGCTGCCCAAGGCCCCATCCAACCTAGCCTTGAACACCTCCATGGTTGACGCATCTACTACCTCCCTGGGAAGTCAGTGCCAGGACCTCACAGCTCTCGGAGTAGAGAATTTCCTCCTAACATCTAACCTAATTCTCCTCTCTTTTAGTTTAAAGCCATTCCCCTTTGTCCTATCACTATCAGACCACATAAAAGTCAGTTCCAGATACCTATTAGCATTATAATTCAGTATATCTTTTGATGCATAGGCTCTGGCTGAACAGCTTCTGGACTTCTTATTATACCTAATACAAGGCAAAACTAACACATGAAGAAACCAGCTACCTGTGCTAGCAGTCTGCAGGACCTGCATTCACACTCGCTGAGGTAATTCTCCCCCATGACATACTCTCATTGCTCTCCTACATTTAAATACTACTTGTTTCAAACTGAAGACAAACAGCAGTTGATATATGCCTATGTGAAGTCTCACTCTTAAAGAGTTTAATCAGTAATGTGAAAGGAGATGATAGCACTGAAGATTAATGTCCCAAATCAAACCCTAGCACACAATTCTTCTACAAATAAAACTCACCCAACATTCCTCCTATAGAGTTTTGAGTCCAGTGACCTGGTTTTGCAACAAGATAAGCACACTGAAGTCCTAAGAAACACAAAATGCCCTGGCAAACTAAACAGTGTTAGACAGCTTTATCAGAGCTGTGGTTCTCTCCCAGCTGCGCATGGGCAGAGGATCCCGGCTATGGCTCAGAGCCCTTGGCCACTTCTCAGGGCAGCACAGCACACAGCCTAGAGCTTCCTACAATCACCTCTTGTGGTTTATAGGCACTTTCAGTACTTTCTGACATTTCTTGACAAGGTTTTCAAAGGTAGGTTTGCATAGCTTGTAGCCAGTCCATTTTATATAACGTGCGTTGTTTGCTTTCACAATTAATTTTCTATCCCTTTGTAAGGTTAAGAACAGTATGTGGCAAACACCTTTTGAATTTTTTGAATAAGAATCATCAGATCTTCCTGTAAGAACAAGTTATTTCTAAACTGAGCCTCCCAGAGCCTTCTTTCTTTTTTTTTTTTTTACATCACACATTATAGTATGGAAATCAAAGCATCTCTTACCTTAAAACAATTGCTACCTATTACCTCAAAACAATGGCTTTAATTTCCACTCCTCTTGTGTACATTTGATGAAATTCCTTCACAGTTGATAGTTTTGGCAATATAGTTACTACTGGAGATGAAGAAAAACCTGTGTAGATCCTCACTTAGTCTTCACACCCTTCTAAGATCCAGTTGCACATAGGAAATTTTGCTTGAAAGCAACAACAAAAAATTTCTACAGGTACCTCCTGCCCTCTCTTCTCCTTCCCCCCTCCCAAAAAAAGGGAAAAATTCTGCACAAATTCCTATACATGTCAACACTGTTGCTATGAACGTTGTCAAAGATACATTGAATTGCCAAATTCTCCTAGCACTTTCCAAAAAGTCTAATAAGAGCTTTGGGAGAAACGCTGTTTTTTAAGTTAGATTAATTGGTTCACAGTTCTTTGTTTAATGATTCTGTCTGGCAGGAGTACAGGCTGGGGGTTTAATAGTGCCTTATTTTAAAGCTTCACAGAAGTTCACACCCAGTTTTTACAATGTGAATTTGTGCATTTTGATTTGCTTGGTGTCAATAGCAATGATATTTATCAGTTGGAAAAAAAGAAAGAGAGAAAACTGTCTGTAGAATAAGTAAGGAGGAAACTCACCTGGGAGGTCACCATCTGCTGCCTCCAAGAAATCTTGGAATGCAACTCAAGTTGTACTGTACGTGGAAAAATTGGAGCAGTAATTTCATAAGCTTAAGTCCATAAGCCTAACATCCATAAGTCTATGGGTCTCAATGAGATGTAAACGCAACCCCAAGTCCTGAGGGAATTGGCTGATGTAGCTGCTAAGCCACTTTTGATGGTATTTGAAGAGTCATGGTGATCAGGTGAAGTCTTCAGTAACTGGGGGGAAAAAAGCAGTCTCACATCCAAGGTAGAAGAGGGGTAGAAAGGATGACCCAGGGTACTATCAAGCTGTTAGTATCATCTCTGTGCCTGGGAACATCATGGAGCAGATCCTCCTGAAAGCTATGCTAAGACAGAAGGAAGAGAGAGAGGCCTGTACTCACCTGGAGTACTGTGTCCAGATGTGGAGTCCTCAGTACAGGAGAGACATAGACCTGTTAGAGCACATCCAGAGGAGGGCTACAAAAATGAAGCAAAGGATGGAACACTTCTTCTATGAGGACATGCTGAGAGAGCTGGGGCTGTTCAGTCTGGGGAAGAGAATGCTCTGAGGAGACCTGAGAGCAGATTTTCAGCATCTAAAGGGTAGGTATAAGAAATAAGGGGACAGACTCTTTAGCAGGGTCTGCTGTAACATGACCAGGGGAAATGGCTTCAAACTAAGAGGGGAGATTTTGCTGGGATGTAAGGAAGAAGTTGTTTTACAATGAGGGCAGTGATGCACTGGAACATGTTGCCTAGAGAAGTGGGACGCACCTTCCCTGGAGATACCTGAAGTCAGGCTGGAGGGGCTCTGAGCACCTGGTGGAGATGTAGGTGTCCCTGTTCATTGCAAGGGATTTGGATCAGACGACCTTTAGGGGTCCCTTCCAACTTAAATGATTCTATGATTCTAGGAATTCACTAGGAGCAAAACCTGGAAACAAATAATAGTGATTTGCAAATTTCTTCCCTTCTGTTGCCCCAGATCTCTGAACTATCCTGCTGGAAGAGAACTTGTACCATGCCCTTGATAAACAGCCACTCCCTGGCCCTGATCCTGTCACATCTGCAACATCAGACACATCCTCCCAGCCCCCTGAGATATGCCTCAAGAGGAGGATAAAACAAAATCAAAGGCTTGGAAGCTGCATTCGGCTTCAGCAAGCTGCTACTGAATGGCTCCCTGACTATATGCATGCTCTCTGGCTTATGTGGTGCTGTTCTGATGCACTGTGTAGATCCCTGGCTGAGGCTGCCACAGTTCCTCTCTGTCCTGTGCTCTTAGGTCTCTGCTACTCAGAAATCAAGGTGCCAGTGGTACAGATGTGTGCCCATCTCTCTCGGAGATGGCAGCTGACTTGGCCAAGGCAAGCAGGAGACCTGGGAGCTGGGGTTCACTATATCTGTGGAGGCTGCGACTCAACCAGAAATCATTGAAAACAATGAAATCTGCAGAAGCAAGTTATTTGAAAGTGCTCCTCATTCGATGGTTGGACTAGATGATCTTATTTGTCTTTTCAATGTTAATGATTCTATGACTTTTATTTTAGGTGAGAGCACTGAAAGAGAGAGCGTGGTTAACACCTAAGTGACACCTGAGGGTGCTGTTGTCCCACAGGGACATTCTGGAAGCCACTCAGCTTAAGTCAATCCAACCGCAGAGAAGAGCATGCTGCATGGACCAGAGGCTGAGGCAGCATGGGAACCATATCTTGCCAAAGAAGGGTTTGGGTCCCTTCCTGTTTTGCACACAAGCTGGCCAGGAAGTCTGTGGAGCCCACTGTGTTGAGGCTGAGGTGTTGTGTTAGACCTCAAGGACAGAGGCAGAGATGCTGGGTGAAGCCTGGCTGCAAAGTGCTGGGGCTATGCAGCTGCCCTAATGCATTAATACATCGAAAGAGCTCGCTCACTCTTTGCCTCAGGTGCCATATTCATAAACACAAATAATGTTTCTCTCCAGCCAGAATTCATTAACATCAGTAAAGCACTTAAGAGTTCAGATGGAAGTGTTTTTTTCTATAAATGTAAATATAGGCCAATAATAATGCATTCCTTTGAGAAATGTAGCTGAAAATACATTTAGGGAAGTAGAAAGGTTTCTGAGAGGGATCAATACGGTTCCAGAAATTTCAAAAGGGTTCAAAGAGCAAAGGCTGGGAGCTGGCTTTGCTCCATTAATGTGAGCCCCACTCCATTAATTTTGATTTCACTTTAATCAGGCACATTATCAGACGTAATTTTTCCAAGACGCCACTGAACAGGTAACCCAACATTTTACTCTCTGAATGTTAGCAACTACAGTTCCTTTTCCCAGAAGCTCTTTACCAATGCACACACACCAAAAACAAGCAAACAAACAACAACAAAAAAAAACAAAAAAACCAAAAAAACAGCACCAGTAAATGAAAAAGCTCTATTAGGCACTTCGTAACACTGACTGGCATTTTTTGGCTGTTTATGTGTTCAAAGCAACATGCACAAATTACCCAATCAATCCAAGCTGTTCAGGTTTCACCTGTCCCATCTCACCAGCCAGCTCCATGCCTGCTGCACAGCCCAGAACTTTGTGTCATGAAAAGATGGATGCTTCAACCCGGCAGTGACACCTAACTGCCTCCAGCCCTGCCAACCAGATGAAAAGTCCACAGTATTTAATCAAGCCAAAGACCACTTTCCCCAGCAAGTTATTCTAAGGACAGATGATGATCTGAAGCTGTCATTGTACAGGCTGAAAAGCAGCCCTGTGGCCTTGTGTGTCAGGAAAAGCCAGACAGCAGTTTGCAGGACCAGCTGAACAGTCACCTGGCCCATCAAGTCCTGGAGCAGGGAAGAGATCACAACGCAGCATCACAAGTACATGAGATGTGCCCTGAGAGGAAGGGCAAAGTGTTGTCCAAGCCCTCAGACTCAACAAGTAGGGTGGAATAGGGATGTGATTTATGTAGAATTCCTGATAGCTACTTCTATTATATGTGAGAAAGTCCTCGTGTGCCAAAAGAGCCCCTACACCCTCAAAAAACCACAGTGAACAAGCCCTTAGTTGCATCCAAGAGGTTCAGAATGTCCCTACAGATTGGAGACCACTGGATCAGCAGCAAAACATGCTTCAAAATCGAGAGTTCTGAGAACATACATAATCTCACCAAAGCTTTGCCACACTTACTTGTACAATCATAGATTCTTTTGAGTTGGAAGAGACTATTAAAGGTCATCTTGCCCAAATCCCTTGCAATGAACAGGGATACTTACAGTTCCATCTGGTGCTCAAATCCCCTCCAGCCTGACTTCAGGTATCTCCAGGGAAGGGGCATCCACAGCCTCTCCAGGCAACCTTTTCCAGTGCATCACTGCCCTCATTGTAGAACAAATTCTTCATTATGTCCAAGCTAAATCTCACCTCTTTTAATTTGAAGCCATTTCCCCTGTCACAGCAGAATCTGCTGAAAAGTCTGTCCCCTTATTTCTTACACCTACCCTTTAGATGCTGAAAATCTGCTCTCAGGTCTCCTGAGAGCACTATCTTCTCCAGACTGAACAGCCCCAGCTCTCTCAGCATGTCCTCATAGAAGAGATATTCCATCCCTTGCTTCATTTTTGTAACCCTCTTCTGGATGTGCTCTAACAGGTCTATGTCTCTCCTGTACTGACAACTCCCCATTTAGATGCAGTACTCCAGGTGAGGCCTCACAAGCCCAGAGCAAAGCAGCAAGATCACCTCCCTTGCCCTGCTGGCCACACTTCTGTTGATGGAGCCCAGGACACCGTTGGCTTCCAGGGCTGCATGCACACTCTGCTGGTTCATGTCCAGCTGCCATCCCCCGGTACCTCCATGACTTTTTTCGACAGGGCTGTTCTCCCTGAAGTTTCTTCTCCTAATGGAAAATAAAATTACAAACAGATTTAGCCAAACAAAATAGAGCTATAAACAGGTTTAGCCAAACAAAGCTCAAGTGTCACCTCTTCTCCTCTGGGATAAGGGGAAAGAGCAAAGCTCTCTCCTTTCTCTCTACAAACTGACATTTCTGGGAGGCTAAGTGGGTTAATGCAAGTGGCTTTCCCACATGGGAAAAGTGAAGCAAAAACTTTTAGCCTAAGCTTTGGCAAATGAGGTTTGTTCTGTCAGTGAAGATTTTGAATAATGTGCCTTATTATCTTTCCTCACACCCCATTTTGCTTCCAGCTGGGCCTTGCTCTGAAGCATTACACAAACTCTCAATACATGTTGTAGATCTCTGATTGACTCTGCACTGAATACTCCCACAGAGCTACAAACAAGTCTTTTTAAAATATGTAAATTATTTAAATGACTGAAATGATAACCTATTAAGATCAAGAGCATAGTTACTTTTGATTTTAATGAGATCAGGCTTTCATGATGTAAAATATATTAATCCATGATATTCTCCCATGTTTTAATGATAGAGATTAGCTGAAGTAGGAAAGACTTGTCTCAGATCTGTAAATATTCATCAAATATGAGTCCCTGGATCCATCTTTTGTGGTATATCAAATCACTGCTACGTTGCACCTATATCTGCTTTAATCTCATGAAAGCTGGTGGTAGTGCAGAACTTCATTTACATTTCCTCACAGTGACTTTTTCCAAAGGTACAAATGCACAGGCTGACTGCTTAAAAAGTTAAAGTTAACTACAGGATTTTTGTCTCTTCTCCTCATTCTGTCTTCTCAATCCAAAGCCCTCCACTCAAGCCTGTATCACCATCCAAAAAAGTGCTGGTGGTGCATTAAGCTAAATACCAAAATAAACCTTCCCAAAGTTGCAGTTTTCTATGCTTGCATTGCATGGACCACTTGAGCAGGTCTGAGCAAGAAATAGCAGTCAACAGGAACTGTGAATTCAGCACAGCACTGGAGTGTTACCACGCAGAAGACAGGACTGTCTTTTCTGTCAGCTTGGAGGCAATCTGCTGACCAAGAAAGGTATGGTTGCTAGCAGGGTTCCCATGTGACACTAGAAAGTGCCTTGTGCTTTGGTTTGTGAGGTTTCTTGCTCCTCATCATGGGTGGAGCTGTACGCCCACCAACTTGAGAGACTGTTTACTACCAGACACTATTGGGCAGTCTGGAGGGGTCACTAATAAAGGATTTTTACAGTTCAGTTGTGGCTCTGTTCAACCAAAGCCTGACACTAAATTTAACTACAAAACTGTGCGAGTGCTCTTAGTTACATGCACATATGGAAAGTAACTTCTTACTGACGTGTTTTCCCTACAAACCACTCCTTTTCAGTAGCCACAAAACCTCACAGAGACAGGAACTAGGACAGCGGTCCATTCCAGTGCCACAGATACCAGTCTGTCTGAGCAGTGAGCTGCACTCACTGACAGCAGGCTCAGACCAACGCCAGGACAGTCTGCTCTGCACTTCAGTGGTCTATAGGCACACACTATAGGTGCCTAATCCCTGATCTCGTTTACGAGATCTTCATACTCATTATTCAGTGAAATATAAAATATTCCTATCTATTTAATCTTTGCTATCTGCAACTATTCCCCTGGGCACAAAAGATAACGAGTCAGCAGGCATAGACTTAATTATTAGTTTTTACTGTAAGATGATGATGTTTATTGACATCGCTATCAGACAGACACTGAAATGAAGCAGATGTTAATCTGAGGTTAAGCTCCAGGAGGCGCCTAGCAGTCTGACCAAAGGGACTGATGCTCCTCGGATAATGAACGGGGAGAGGCTCCCTCCCTTCCTCCTGAGGCCTGCACAGAGCTCACAGAGCTACTGATGTGTTTTGCAAACTCCTCCTCGCCCTATTTCCAACCCATTTCACAAGCAACATGTCTGATAATGCAGAGCTTTCACTCAGTCCTAGTAGACTGCTTAACCTAACATCCTATTTTGCTTACAGGGACTTAAGGGTTGGCTTCTTTTTACTTTTCCCCAGCACATCCTAAGGGGCAATGCCAGAGAAGTTGAAAACACAAGTAAAGTAAAAACACCGAGTCGCTCTGCTTTCACTGTTGTGAGTAGAAAGCCCATCACTGATATCAACATCTGACTTAAATAAATCCAAAGCAAGACAGAAGGCAAAATTCTGCTCTCTAATTTGAATGACATAACATAACATAACAGGATCTTCACTGGAGAAGGACAAAATAACAGCAACTTTTTATGTTTCTCAGTCTGCTGCCACCTTGTAGTGTTGAGAGCAGTAAAAAATATACGGACAGCTGGCACACACACACACATACTAACAGTAGAGTATACAGCAGGGCTAATGAGCTGATGCAAATGATCATTCAGGTGGATAATTTTTGTAGCTATTTCAGTAGTACATATTTTTCCCCACATAGGATGTCTGCCAGCATCACTGGAGGACAAGTGAACAAAAAACCAATATGCTACTTCCTAGCTAATCAATATTGCTGCATCGTGCACCAATACCATATATAGGGAACCTGCTTTACCAGGACAGTTGGACTTGATAATCTCTAGAGGTCTCTTCCAATTCCCTGTGTCCTGTGATTCTATTTTTCTTATGACCATGTGCAGAACAGCTAGGACTTTTACTGCATTGTCCAACCACAAAGAGCAGTTACACAGCATAGCTGGGAACAGAAGAGAAAGTTGCCGGACTACACTGGTGCAAGAAGTCATACCTTCTCTGTTACAGTGAATGTCAGAGTTTGATAGCACATGAGGACGCCCTCCTTGAGCTCCTGCTCTTACCTTCATCTGCGACCTGACACCTGACAACAAGATCCTTAACTAGCTGACATCAGTATATACATAAAATGACTTCAAAGTGTTGCTATGTCCCACTTGGAGGAGAGATTCAATACCCCTTTGGAGGCTGGCAGAGCTATTGGGGAAAATATGTGTTGTTTTTTTGGTTTTTTTTTTTGTTTGTTTTTTGTTTTTTCCAATTAAAAAGAGAGAAAGAGAGAAAGACCAATCTTTGGAATTGCAACAGGCAAGAGCATATCATTTGCAAGCGAGCCACACTTAATCTCCATGCCTAACTGAAGGGAATTTGTGGCTTCATTTCAGGCCCTTATGGACTGTTTTTCATGTCAAAATTACATATTTGCTATAATTTGTGTCTCTTCCAAGATTTACCGAAACAAAGGAAACATTTGAATGAGATTTGAGACAACTTCTTTCTCACCCATCAGGAAGTTAATCCCCAACCTGCAGATAAATGTGGGCATGTGGTTTCCAGTATTCTCACTCCATATGTCTTCACAAACACCAAATAGATCTAATGCAAGAGGACTTTTTTTTTTTCCTTTTTTTTTCCCCTATAGATCAAAAGTGATTATAGTGATGGACCTTGCCCAGGATGATCCAGACTTTCATCCACATAATGCCTTTGTCTGTACTCCCTATGGAAATACGGATCTCCTGGCACAGAAATAAGGAGACAGGTTGTAGGCAATATAATCTTCCCCAGCACCTTTCACCTCAGACACAACAGCTGTAAAGTGGAACAAAACCATGGTGCTCAATTTAGGAATTGAGCTTCACAAGTGAAAACTTGCAAAATTTTGACCATCGTAACTCAAAAATGAAGACACTTCATCGTGGTGGTTTGTTCTAAGGCAAATTCCCAATGAAAAACAATGTCTGATGGTTTGGGCCAGCTCTCTCCTTCCCGTATTTTTGTACCTGTGGGACAGTTTTAAGTAGCTGAGACAGAGAGTCTGAGAGTTCAAATACACTATCTTTTTTTTTTTTTTTTTCTCCTTAAAATAGGCGTTAGGGGAGAGGAGTGAGGGAGCCAAACCAGAACTGCTTCATGGGGAAGGTTGCAGCCTGTGGTCAGCCCTGTTATGAGACACCTGAGAGTCCACATCGTAAACACCATAGGTATAAAACCTGCTGCCTACATGGCATTCAACTTATGAATGTGAAATCATGCATGTGTTCATGGCAGCTTTGGGAAAGCATTGATGAAAGCAGATGGAGCAGCTCCTGCAAAAGAGCAAAAGGAGAGATGGGTAAGAAAACACAAGTTTGTGCTGTGCCTCCCTGCCAGCCACAAATAAAGGAAAGTTTCATTAGTGTACGCATTCACATCAGGACATTTTGCCATTGCTAAATAGGGAGAAATCATGAGGCACCAAACTCCTCTGATTTGTGGGCAAGCAGAGTTCCCTGTTTGCTGTATAACCACTACCTGGCACTGGCACAGGGTAGGCAGCTGTGTTGGACATGATTTTCCTTGAAATCTCATTGACACACTGAGGCAGCAACTAGCATGCAATGTAGAAACACCTAGATGACACACTATACCATTTCTTTCTGCCATAAATGGGCAGAAACAATACATAACACACAGCCATACATGCAGAAACCCTTTTGCAAGGATGTTTACATTTCTTTTTCATATCTCTAAGAAATCAATCTGTAAAGATATCCCGTATGAGTCTGCATTTGGCTCTCAAATGCTGTCCTGAGAGACTATGTTTCTCTCTTACATCTGACACATTTATCTGAGGGCATCAACATATGGATTTGCACCTCAGCTGTGTCATGAACAAAGAATTGCTATTGTTTTAATATGCTAACACTGAGACATTTAAATATTGATACTGTCAGGTACTACTTTACAATTCCCATTAGATTATGAAATAAAGCATTGCCATATTCACCCACAAAATTCCATATTATAACAGTACCAAGCATCTGGTTTTGATCAGAAGTCAGGAAATTCACAGTTCAAGCTGGAACTTCATCCTTTCCTAAAGTCATCACGCTTAAATTCTGCAACTCACACATGAGCAGACTCTGCAGCCTTCGTGAAGACAAAACATCACTTCCCTGAACTGAAAACTGGGCACAACAGACATACAGGTTTGGAGTTAGGAGACACATTGGGATCAATCCCACTTCTTGAGGCTTCCCACTGGAGCAACTTGAACAGTGGTGATAAGGCTAAACAAAGAGACAAATCACTGTTAATAGCCCACAGAACAGTGTCAGTGCTGTAAAGCACAATTGCTAGACAGGACCTTGACGTTAAAATCCAGGTCTACCTGAAAATAAGTTTCAATTTTTTGTAGGTTCCATTTAAATGAATTTACAGTTCCTTCCTCTGACACCACAATAGACATTGTGTTGGTAGAATACAGTCAGGATTGTGCACCAAAATCATTTTCTAATGTAAATCTATTTTAAACTGTTTCATTCACAAGTGAAGCAAAAATCCAGAGGGAGAAAGAAAATAAATGAATGTAATTCATGTGAAAATGAGGTTTCAATTCCTGTTGAACAGACAGTTTCGAATGTCCTATTTGGTAGGTTTCAGTAGATCTATTTTGGTAGTAAAAAAAAATGGATTTCCCTTGTAGGGATTTTATGAGGGTTCTACTGCAAACCTGGCATTCGATCATTCATTTCAATCTGTGTTTTGTTGTTGCACAATCCAGCGTGCATTTAGGCTGCAGATTGGCTCAATCATGGCCCTGCCGGGAGTTACTGGATTGCATTCACAGATGTAGCATAGGACACATTTATCCACAGGCTGAAGCAAGAGTGATACTCTGTATCTTTGAAGAGAACATAGTTGTCCAAATAATGGTTTACTTTTTTTTTTTTTTTTTTTTTTTTTTTTTGTATTTCTCTGATGTATCTATTGACCTTTGGTACAAAATCATCATCTCCTCTGTTAAATCCTTAAATTAACTGCATGCAAATGCAGACTGTAGATGCTTGTTATCTGTGCATAGCATGCAGGATAAATGTGAGTACTTAGTAGTGGACTAAATATGACCCTTTGATTTTGCAGATGGGAAGCAAAGGCATACTGCTAGGTTTCAAAACCATGTAAATATAAGGCCGAATGACCTGTAATAGAACAATGGATGGTGAAAGAAGTAGCAAATAATGATCCAGGAGAAAGAAAGAAGCACATTAAACTGGAAAAAGGTGAAACATGAAATCTATCCCTTTTCTATAAACACATGTGGAAAGAATAACATCTAGCTTTTTATCCCCAGATTCTTTTCTTTTTCCCCTATACATTCCAAGGGAAGATCTGCCAACTTTCGGCTGTATCCATTTCTCTTCTGTTGTTTGCCAGTATTAGTGTGCTCTAGCACACATTCTTTCCTAAGACTTCAAAATGTGTCATTTGTTAGGTCTAACTGTTTAAAAAACCCATCCACCCTTACCTCCTTTACTCATAGCAAGCTGGGTGGCATACAACATAATGGCATAACCCTCTCACATACTACAGGTTTGCTTGAAACTTGTAACTATTAAACCAGATTTCACACTGCATGCTTTGTGTTATCGTAGATCAGAAGACCTTACACTGATACATTTGAATGCTTCTAATGCTCCCTTCATCCTAAAATACACACTGAGGCAAACATACCGGTGTTTTGTTTGTTGAAGCCTCCTGATGAAGAGCTTCAGTACTTCTGTTATGTAAAGCATTTCTAAAATCTTAGATACAGGTCTGCTTAGCATTACACACATAAACAGAGGGTGAATTTACCTCTACACAAAAGGTTAGCAGTTTCACTGCATTAGGACTTGAACTGGAAATTATGGGGAACAGGCTCAAGACAAAGGGCTGTCTTTACCAAGAAAGATTAGTCACTGCACTCAAAATACTGAGTGAGTCAGGGTGCTCAGGAATCACCCTTCACACATAATAAAGTGAGAGAGGGGTTAGACTCAGAGCTGAGTCAAAGCTAACTGTGCCAAAGCAATGTTCACTTGGACTAGGATTTAATCTGTCTCAAGCAGCAAGAAATGCAATTCTCAGTCAGCTTGATTCCAAATCCATAGATTCAATGCCAGTTTTATTTGTAAAAATAATTCTCTGGGAATCTCTTCTAGAGATGAAAAGCATAGTAAGAGTTAACTGAATATAAATAAGCGTTCTTATGTCTTTCTCTCCATCTCTCTTTCAGTCCCTTTTTTCTTCTTCAAGTGGAGGAGGAGTGTGCAGAGACCCACTGAGAATTTTGCCTGATGCCACCCTATGAACAATGGAGTAAATGAACAGAGCACTCCTGATTACTCATTACCACTCTTTAAGTCAATAGCATCCTCAGCCACAGAGCTCTGAGTTTGCATTTTGTGGGAATATTACATGGGATGAAGGAGAAGGGAGCCACTGGCTGGACAAAGTTTCTAGTTCTGGTTTATTATTACATCCATTTCAAACTGCCTGAAGCAGTTGGTAGTGTTCAGTTCTAGGGTCACAAATAACTTGCTGTTATGAAAATGTGCTTTGATATACTTGCTTCCTTTGGTTGATAAACATGATTAAGTTTGACAAAGGAGGAAAGAACTGTTAGGATTAAAGCATAGAACAAGCAGTAGGGGCTGCTATTACATAAGTCCCCTGGAGTTGGTATTCAGCAGATTTCTAGACTCAGACAAGTAAAATTCTCTTAGAGATCAAAAATCACCAAATAGAGATTAAGGATACTGCCAAATCTAAAGAATGGACTATATTCTTATATGGAGTATAAAAACAGTGTATTTAGGCTCTCATTTAGCAGATTTTGCAGGAAGAGTGTTACTTAAAACTGTCTGATGTTGACCATTGGAGAAATGAGGAAAGATACAATAATCTTATGCAATCCCAGTTTTGGTCTGTTCCCTTGACCTGGATTAACCTTTTTCCTTTTATCTGTATTTTAATTCCAAACACCTCGCTTGAATGCGACTGTTGCTATGTCTCTGCTAAAACCTTTAATGAGCAACACTAAGGTCAGCGGAAATAAATCTGAACTCTATTATTATTTCATACAAATACTGTAGGGACCCTTGAATCTCCCATAATTATTAGCGTTTTCAATCTCCAGTGACATGTTCAGCATCTGGCTGTATTTGGATTATTGATCTCTTTTTTAAATGGCTACATTTCAAGAGCCATTTAAAATACATGCTTCTGCTTAACTCTTATTATTTACAGCCACACACAGTGCACAAAGTCTGCACAGAAATGGGCCCAATGCTCTTTGTCAGACAAGAAACAAACACCAAAATGGTGGCTAAAATCTTAGTCTACGTAATTGTAATTGAGGTGCAATGCAACAAGTTTATGTGAGCTTACATTCTTCAAGCAGCATCCCTGATTACCACTTACAATCATCTACAGATAATCAGAACAATAGTAATTTATTCACAATTTCTTTCCTAGCTCATGAAAAATGTAAATTTAAATACAACACACACTCAAAACTCTTACATTGTAACTACTGTTAGTAGACCAATGAAATATCAATTGTGCATTCTATCCCTTTATTACAGCACACTCAGATATACTATTTTGCGTAATCAACATTAACAAAGATCTTGCCCATTAAAATGTGCACAGTGTTCTCTAGGCACATAAAACTTGTGGACTTTAATCAACAAAAAGCCCAGAGGTGCACAAAAATTGCTGAATCATGAAACTACAGAGCTATTAACCTGTGTTGTTTGTTTTGTTGCTTTTTTTTTTTTTTTTTTTTTTTTTTTAAATAAATCTATCCTCTGTAGGGGCGTGAGTAGCTAATTCTTTTATAAATTATTAAATATTCATTTCATTGCTTGCATCATTTTAATACCTGGGGGACTTGTTAGTGTACCAGCACTCCAACTGCTATGATTCCAATAGCTGATCACATCAAAGTGAGAAATTACTTTGCACAGTACCTTTGAATCCTTTATATAACCATTTCAAACTGGTTTGGATAAAGGCCATGTGGGTAAGGCCAATATTGCTACATGGACTGAAAAATGGCTGGTAGACAGAATTCTATAGGAGGAATGGGTCAGACTAATGGCCAGAATAGAGGTAACATGAACAAGACCTCACCATAAAGCACAGCTCCTGAAGGACATAGTTTAAGGTTGGATGTTTGGAAAGGTCACAGTGGCATGTGGCAAATGGTGCAAGCAAAAACAAGGATTTGGGAATAGCGTATTCACCTCAAAGGCATTGTCCAACTTCTTACCTGGAAGAAAAGAGGATACCAGCCTTCAGGGTCCTGATCTGCAGAGCTCAAAAGTTTTTCCTAGGCTTTGGTTTAGCTCCTGCTAAATGGAAGAATCTTAACTACCTCTTCCGAGAATAGGGTAGGCAGAAGAGGACATATTGGTTGTAACGTTGAGACTTGAAGAGGAAGAAGTGGTAATGGCCAGAGTTCCAATACAAAAAAGGTTTTGAATCTTTTAATATGATCATTGCATCAGTTGCATCAAAATTCAAGATCCAAAGCTTTGAAATTACAGGATGTTGAGGGCCCCCTTAAAGCTGGTAGAAGAGACTAGGGCTTTTTACTGGTCTGAATCTAGTCCATCCTAGCATTGAGGAGTGGCCTGAAAATTAATCCTGTGATGAATGGTCTTCACAAAGTTGGCTGTTCCTTGTCCACCTCAAAACTGGCATTAAGCAGTAGTATCAATAAAAGATCAGAGGAACATGAGCTAACTTAGACTGTCATCTTTGCAGAAGTGTTTTGGATGCATTCCTGGGACTCTGAGGGAGGCTTCTAATGCCACTAACATCTTTCCTTTTCACAAGCAGAGAGATAAAGATAGCAAGTTATCAGGGTGTGAAGCAATAACACCAAGTGTGTCCTGAAGACTAACTGAACAGTGTAGGCATCACCTTGAAATAACATGAGATAAAATTACTCCCAGTAAGACTAAACCACAAAATACATTAGCAAGGCTAATGCTTCTCCTTATCCCATCCTGAACTGTTTTTACTTTTTCATAGATTTTTTTTTCTGAAATATTTCCATCCTGAAATAGACTTCCAGGACAGAAAAAAATTCACCCAAACAGGTAAAAGGCTGCAAAATCGCAAGTAACTGAAAATGAGGACTTAAATTTGAGACGTGTCATGCGTTCCAATGACTGGGAACCATTGCATTGCCTATGTCTGCAATGAATGAGCATGAAACATTCCTCATTCATTTATGATGAAAATCTGGCTATGGAGAATTGAAATGTCAAGCCCAATAAAATCAGGATTTACTAAACTAAACAAACTCATTTTCTACTCTTCTCCCGAGAACTGCCTAATAGTTTTCTCACTTTGAGCTTGTCGAGATTTTTCTCAGTGTTTTAAAATCATTCTTTTGCAGCTTAATTCAATACACATTAATTTCATTTTTAAAAGTTAGGCTATGCCAGTATGTATTGAGATTAATATATTAAACTAGCTACACACTCAGAATGTTTAATAATTTTAAAAGCTTCTGAGGTAAGATATAAATAAATAAATTTGCAAAAAATATAATAATAATAATAACTCCAGCATTTTACCATTTGACTTCAGCTGATTTGCATGAAAAGCCTGGGAATAACATAGTGGAGACAAGTTTGAAAACATATTTTGAAATCATCAGTAATTTTTCTAGACAAAGAAGTAGCAACATTCATAAAAGAACCATTTAAATGTGCACAAAAAAAAAAACGTTTACCTTCCACTGGTTTAGGTAAATTATGTAATTAAAATCACAAATGAAAGCTTACCATGATCTAGCTGGGATCTTATTGTGAGCTTCAGATGATAATCTTCATTTTTACAGATCCTCTAAGTGGTGAAAGAAAAACTCACGATCCCTGCATGTACTGTCCTGGCATTTACACTGTAGTTGCATGAAATCAGTGGAGCTACGAACAAAGATGATATGGTTTAAATTGCAAGTTTTGCTCACACTTCTTTCAAAATGAGGGACACCAAACATCCTCTTTAGTATTCTTTTTATAATTCAAAAGTTTAAAAAAAAAATCAAAAATTTATAAACATACAAATAATTCAAATATATTATATTTATGTTGAAATACCATCTCAAGGTTTTATCATTAAGGATTATTTTGAGTTTTCTGCTGAGTGTAGGAAACATTTAGAACTTGTAACACTCTAAACATAAAAACATACTGTTCTGAGTTTCCTATCTCATTCTCTAAAGAATACTATCAAATTTAAAATTAGATCCTCAGACTGAAGGAAGGCAAAGTAAACAAAACTTGGAATAGAATACGAAACTAATTTGTAAGGAGTCTAAAATATCTTTGTTTAGACAAGATTCAAAGTTACACGTCTTTATTTCCTTTGATCAGGGAACCATCCAACTAGATGTTGACTGTCATTCAACATAGCACTTGGATTTTAAGCACAGAAACATATTTCACCAGAGGTAAACAAAGTGCAAGGATAAAGATGATTTTACTGCGTAGATCTCATTAAACTTTTCCACTTTGCCTTTATAGCTGGATTCTCTTCCCAACAACATACATAAGATTGCTAACAAATTATGAAATACTGGAGAACCCAACCTAGATGCTTTTTAAGATGTTAGTGAAATTAAACTATACTTAAATTAAAATCCAATCCACTGTATACTAATGGTTCAGCCACGCGGTTCCCCTTGCCTTAATGCAATTTCGTAGGCCAACCCTCATTAGACACATTTTCCATGTAAGCACTTCTGTCTCCATTCATACAAGAGAATGTGCCTTGATTGCTGCCAATTCCAACCATGCTTTGGAAAGATCTGTTTTACAAGTTTATTCTGAACTCAGAACTGACACAGTAATTCAAAACTATCCACCAAAAAATCACACTGGAAAGATAAATCACTAAGTGACAACTGTCTACAAAACAGAACCTTACAATTTCTGTAGTTCAGACATCTTGGGCTCAATGTTTTTACTGTTTACATAAATCAGAAGCAACTTCACAGAGTTACTCAAGAGTGCAACAATTTTGGGCATCAGATAAGAGGCATTCAATACTCTTTTCCAACACTGTTCTACAGACTTGGTAACCAAATGACGAGACATCATAACTTCATAGTGGAGCTCCAAAAAATAAAAAACAGGATGTTAAATATGAAAATGAATAATATTAACCACTGGTATATAACTAATGAATTACGAGGAACACTCTTGGTGACCACTGTAGTGGAGCTAAGAGGAGGTGTTCAATAATTATAGCAGCAGATTTCAAACATAGAGATCTGAGAGATCCCCTGTAATGAGAAAGACATTAGTAACATAGCTAATTTCCAGTTATCTTCCCAAACATTCTGAGAAAAGCCTTAGGAATTCAAGATTAATGGTGAAATTCAGATGAGATGACAAACAACTAAGCTACAACTCTGTATATGACAGAGCACTATAAGCAAGTTAGCTCTTAGCAAATAATTGGAAGAGAGCTGTAGCTGTTAGAAAGCCAGTTACAAGAAAAACAGGTGTTGTTTTCCAATTGATCACATGGAATTTATGAAGCAGCACAAATCGCCTATATGGATATCAATCCAAACTGAGGGGGAATTTTGTTTGTTTGTCTCACTTCTTGTATTCTTTTGGTGCAGAAACTGGCTGGACTTTTCTTCCAACATGAAACATACATGGACACGAAGTCCTGTATAACAGTGTAGATTTTGCTGCCAGTCACAGAAATTTAAAGGAAGAATCACTTTTTCCTCATATGTTTCATCACACTTTAGAGATGTGACCATCAGTAACACCATACCCACGCACTCTTCCAACCCACCAAATCTGAGAAACGCAGAACCATGTTTGATATCAGTTATTACAACAACAGCTCCAGTGAAGTCCCAGAAATTACACTGGTTTAAAAGCAGTTTTGGGGAGAGAGTTACAGTGTCCATGAACAAAATTTTAACAAAAAAGATTCATTTTATCTCATTTTTCTGCATCATCTTCAATCCCAGTTTCTCCACCACTTGTGGCCCACTATACAGGCAATTTTCTGGATTCTCTGTGCACATAAAGACTGTCTCTCGCATGAATCTCCATTACAAAATTTTCATCTCTAGGAAACCACCCACTAGTCTGTTTTCTCTCAGTGTCCTTTTAGCTGCCAATTTAATGAAATTTACAGTGTTGACCCTAAAAATGATACTTGTAGAGTATTTGTTGCTAATGTATTGCTCACAGTAATTCTTCCAAGTGGAGATAACAGGGAAGGACTGGTAACAACTTCTCTGTTCCATTTTTGTTTGTGCCATTGTTGGTTGGTCAGTTTTCTAGTGCACAGGAAAAAAAAACCAACTATGAAGGCTGTTTCAGTGTTTCCTAAGTTTTCATTTTCCAATGGCTTCTTCTTTTTTCTACTCAACTCAGACTTCTTCTAGTCCGGCTGCATCAGCAGGCTGGCTGGGGCAGGCTGGCAGGGCTCGGGATGGGCTCTCCAGACATCCTGGGAAAGGCTCTTCTCTTCTACTGTGGGTTCAAGAAATTTGTCTGTGCTGGGAACATCTTCCAGGCAGCCTTGCTCTTTCTTCTCTTCCACCAAAGTCTCTGCCACTTTGTCATATGAAATAGGCTGTTCCACTGAACAAAATGGATATATGTTACTGAAAGCTCTTTCGGACGCTTCACAGCACTTAAGCTAAAATACAGTTAATAGCAGCTCAGCAGAAATTTACAAAAAAAAAAAAAAAAAAAAAAAAAAAAAAAAAAAAAATTAGAAAAACAACTGATAGAAAAAAGAACAAAAAAGAGAAAAACTCAATAACTTGACTGAGATTTTAATAAGTGATGTGCCCTAGGCAAATCTCATATTTTTCTATTCTAACATGTAAGATCAGGAAAGACATGCCTGAGACAGGAAGACCACCCCACTCCAAAGTCTAAAGGTCTTAGAATCATTCAGTGACACAGGGAATAACTTTCTTTAATGCCTTAAAAAAAGGCATCAGATTATTTATCAGTCTCTGAAGTGGTTGAACCACTTTTCTTAATATTTTAAGACACCTGTCATGTGAAATTTCTGTTCCAAAAGCTACATCTGATGAAACTGTAAGTGAGAACAGAGTCTCCTAATGGGAAACATCAGGCTTCCTTCTGTGGACAACATGGTTCTACACATATTCACAATACTAGTCCAACCAAGTAAATGTGAGGCATATTTTTTCCTGATGAATAAATTGACTTCCTAAAATATATCTGAGGACAGGATGCACAGTTATGAAGATCTTACAAGATGCTTGCCCATTTAAGTATCCTCAAATATTTGTGTTTGCATATTTCAAAATGGCTGGTGGACAGGAAGTAAGTATGATATGTAAGACAAATACTCAAGGACATCCACCTTTCCCCATCAGTTTTCACCACATGAGCAATTAGGAGATCCAGTTGATTCTATAGTGCAAGGTTTTTTAAACTCAGAGCAATCCAGCTGGTAACCTGTGGGCCAAGAATGCCTACTGTGTGCTCCTGTGCCACCTTTTGCATCAGTGATGGGAGGAATATCTCCTTCATTCATCTCATCTTTTTTTAAGCACCAAGCTTTCCTCAGGCAGTCAAACATCTTGTTTAATACAGAAAAGCAAAACTGCAGTTGCTGCTCCAGCACAAGAGGTTTCTGGACTCTTCACACCCTGTCAGTTATCTTGCTGGAATGAATCAGGAATGTCAAAGCATATCTTTCTAATGCTATGCATTCGCCATCAATGTGATTTGGATAACTCACCGCTGTGAAGCAAACCCATGAAATTCTATGTAAACATAAAAATATGATGTGATGTTATTACTATCATGAGAAGCATCTGGCTTCTTATGTGTGAAAGAACAGTTACAGTATAATTCCTGATATATAATTTGCAAAGCAGAGGACCAAGTGATTTCACAACAATGCAAACATCATTTCTGTCCAGCATGCTTTGAACAAGGCAGTGGTATCATTTGATTTCTCTGTCTCCTTCACCAGCTACTGCTCCTGCTGGCATAAAGGTAAGGAGAGATGTAATAAAGAAGAAAAGCCTACTCACCATATTGCGAAGGACAGGCAGGATGAGGGTCTGCTGTCTCACACTCAATTAGATCAACCACTTTAGTCTCCAGAGAACTGCTACGCTCCTTGACAACCGCAAACTGCAAATACATACAATATGCACAAAACATAGCCCAAATTAATATGAAATGAACCAGTTCTCTGAAACCCAAGAGGCAGACTAGAAAGGCCACACACTCCAACCACAACAGGGGGAAAAAAGGTCATACTGGCTTCTGGGATGACCCTTCCCCTGCAGATAATTAAACATTGGAGTTGATGACAGCCCTGGTCTTTGAAAAGTGTGAGTCCCAGTCAAGTAAAAAAGTGCCCGCTCTCTTGCTTTGCAAATCAGCCTTTCCAGATGCAAGAACAAAAGTACGTGAAAACTGACTCTCTCCACAGTATTTAGGGCCACATTTAAAGTATTAGGGAGGCCTGCAACTAGACAGCAGGAAACCCTGTCAGACACAGGGAAGGAAGCAAGCCTCCCTTTCCCAGCTCTTGGCAACACCTGGGAGTGCAATTCCATTATCCCACAGTGACTGTGGAAGACAAGTGAGACTGTACCATGAAGATGGAACCCTCTGATGAAGCATGCTGTAAAGACCAGAGGGAAAAGAAAAAGAGCAGACACAGGGGGAAGTGATGTGCTTAAACAGTATAGAGGGAAAGAGAGAAGCTCAACTGAAGAATAGGACAGGGGGAATGAGGGCAGGAGAATAGTATTTAAAGAGCAGAACTAGTGAAGTATAGAAAATGTCTGTAAATAAGATGTTCCAAGAAGACTGTTGACAGATTCAGTTGTCTAGGTGGAAAATTGGTGGAGTTGTGTGGCTAGGTCATATCTGCAGCTGGTGTGACCATTTAGGCATCTTTTTGTGTGCATAAAATCCATGGTCTCACAGCTGCTAACTTACATGTGACAGACCCCCCAGAGGAGCTACACACAGTTTTGCAAAATTGCTTTGGCTGTGCAAAATAGAACACTTGCAGGTTTACAAGTTTCAGAATAGCATGTGCTGGGCACGTGCTGAAGTTTACCAAGGCTTCCATATTCCAGGGACAGAGTTAACTAGGCTTATGGATGTCTAGTACAAATGTGAAAAGAAAAATACCTAAGGCATACCCTCACTATAAATGCAGCCTTCTCTATCAAAATAAACAGGGAAGTGAATGATGCTTGGGAGAATTGTAGGTATAGTTTCAATATCACGATATCTAGCATTTGACAAGTGTGACAGGTTAAAAACTCATCCAATACTGTAGCTTGAGTGGGCAACACCAGGAATGTCTTTGCACTCCATCCCTTCTCCAGAGTCACAAAATATCAGGAGCACTGCAGGCTACAAAAGGAGAGAACTTCATCAGTCCTTCATCAGAACTACTCTTTTTGTTATTGTTTTGGGGTTTTTTTGAAACAAATCTGCCAAACAAACCACTTCAAGTGAATAGCAGAAGTGGACAACTTCCTGCTGCTTTTTGGCAGCTCTTCATTTTCTAGCCTGTGTGAGTGCACGCATGGAGCCCCAATGAGCTTAACACTTACGTTACATCATCAGAGAGAAAATCACATGCACAAAACCACAGGAATCCATTACTGTGAAAGATGCAATAATTATCAAGGGGTCAGTGATTTCCCCTTCCAGTCTCCAAGAAGCCATTTACAATGAATTACTTTATTATTAATGCATTCTGTTGTCTCCCAGAAGAATGCATAGTGAAATTCAACATGAGTGTGTAATAGATTAATAGGTAGGATTTGTTTAATTTGATTCAGTTTATTGCTTAGCTGTCTAATTAGTCCTATATCCAGCAAAAATGTCACCAACCACTAGCAATAACTGCAAGAATAACAGCAGGCAGGGACAGAACTGATGAGTCTTAGGCCTCTTAGAGCAGGGCTCCCAGGCAACAAGCTGTTCTCAGTCCCAACAAATGTTTCTGATTTTGCCAGCTCCAGATATTTTGCAAACAATGTTTTTTGTCTCTGCCATGAACAAATGATGGCAGCACAAGATTCAGAACATTTGTTGTCTGCTATCTGGAGGAACAGAGTGCTGGCCAGGTCAGCAGCTAGTAACAAAGGGCCCTTGAAGCTCCCAGGCTGACCAGGTAAGGGGCTCCTTCACGTCATAACTAGGGTCAGTACTCTTCAGACATGCTCAACAGAGTATTTCAGTGGTTACTCACAAATCTTGCCTGACTCTTAAAACAAACAATATGTGAGGCATTCTTCATGTAGATTAAAAACGCTCAGCTCTGCACTACAGATAGTTTGAGATACTCAGTCCTTCAAACACACCCTCGAGCAAAACAAGCTCATCTCTTTCTGGATTGAAAGACCGGGAGCAGAATCAAAACTTCAGGTTCAGGCAAATAAAGTCTAAATTTAAAGCTAAAGTATCCATTATTATTTAAGTAAATATATAAAGCCAAATTCACCTCTGATCTTGTTCACTCTGCACAGTTTTCCTACTTTTCAACTGTGGCTTTCAATCCTTTCAAGTAATATCTATACCATAAATAAATGTGCGCAGTTGTACCAATAAAAAGTAGGTGCATAGCTAGAATTTATCTCCAAGCCAGCACAAGCAAACTCTTTCAGTAGTCCTTTCCACTGTACTTATTTGAAGAATATATGCTGCTTATATAATGTGATGCTGCCTAAATATGACTGCTATCTGCATTACAGCAGCTTATACAGCGTTAGAGGATAGATGTGTGTGGACAAGATTTCAGGGAAAGTCATGCTGTTCTGACAGAGGAGCTTCTGTCTGGGCACAGAAGTAGCCACAGATGCCAATTATGTCCTCCTGGCCCACTCCAAGTTCCAACTGCCACCACCCAGCAGCACAACATCCTTTTAACTCCAGTGAAAACCAGATCCCTAGATCAGATCTCCTGGGTCCAATTTCACTGATGCAACTTCAAAACTGACAACAGAATCATAGAATTGCTCAGGTTGGAAAAGACCATCAAGTCCAACTGCAACCTAATCATACTACCCTCACAACCCACTGCTAAATCATGCCCCTGAGCACCACATCCAAATGTTTTTTAAACACATCCAGGGATGGTGACCCAACCACCTCCTTGGGGAGCCTATTCCAGTGCTTAACCACACTTTCTGTAAAGAAGTGTTTCCTGATAGCCAACCTAAACCTCCCCTGGTGCAGCCTGAGGCCACTTCCCCTCATCCTGTCACCTGTCACCAGTGAGAAGAGAAATGCGTCAGTGCAAGCATGGCATTTCTACCTACATGCTGAATGAGTATTTTATATTCCTTCCCAAATTGCCCATTAACATCCTGGGAGACTCTCTTTACAAGGCAGCACCTTCTAATACCACAACATTTAATTGCATCAGCCCCCAAAATATAGTTCACCATCTCGGGTAGCACACACAGTACTTGTCTTCCAAGAAGCCTTTTATATGGAGGGCATACTTTCCTGTGAAAATAACTTTGATATGCCATGTCATCACATTGCCATTTCCTTAATTTAGAACACAGTTCCCCAACTGTTGTGTTCAAAGCTAACAATAACACCCGCTAATGGTTGCAATACAACCAGGCAGCTGTGAACTCTGAGGGATAACAATGAGGTAAGATGAACTAGGGTTCACAGCAAAGCACTTGATGACTCTAGCAGTTATTTAATGTATTTAAGATGTGAATTATTTGATGGATAAGCTCAAGTGGATCCCTAACACTCTTTGATCCTTCCTACTTTTGTCTTCACTCCGTATTAATATAGTTACCTGAGACTTGTTGCAAGTAGGTGTCACGTTCTCATTGTCAGCGCGGCTACTGGCATCTCTTATCGCTTCTGCATAATGGTTCTTCTTATAAAAGTTTTGACTTCTGCAACAGAACAAAAGCTGAAACAAATTATTTCACTTTGGGAGGAACAGATGCTGCTTCCTTTCACACTTTACTTTGTAGGTATTTACAGAAGAGACATAAATTTTGTTCTCTTTCATTCCTCTGAAAAGGAGTATTAGTGATAACTACAGCACAGAGGCTAGAACAAACAGCTTAACATAAATAAAAGAACTGAATGAACACTTATTCTAACGTGCCATATGTGAAGGCTCATTCATTAGGAAAAAAAAAAAGTAGACTTTAAAATTTTAAACAGCCCTTTCATTTTCTTACATTTTTCTATAAGTAAAGCCTTGAGTTGAGAAAAGATTGCAAATATCTCCAAATGGCTAGCTCTATGCATTCAAAAACTCCTATTTTTGCAGTTCAACACTAACCACTTATAAGGCAGGATTAAAAGCCAGTATAGACTCCAAAGCAGAAGACATGGTCTTCTCAAAAAAAAGAGCTCATTTATACTACTTGAGATTCAAATCAGCACATCCTTAGTGACCTAATATACTCAATTTCTCTTCTCAACATTAGATTAAAAGTCACGTTTTTGAATTCCAGAAGTTTCAAGGTATTTTACCTTCCTGGCACCGCAGCTAATTTGCTGTGTGTGTTTTAAACCTCACCTGGATGCATCTGCTCAGCATTGCACATCATCATGCTAACAGAAGTCGAGCCCATTGCTCTTTGGGTAAAACAGAGCAGAGTACAGTGCATTACAGGCATAGTTCTGAGGAGGATGCCCTGCTCAAGAGGATCACTCTAATGCTGTGGCTCACTTTGCAGCTTGCAGAATGACAGATGCCAGACGGACTTGGTAGGCACAGCAGCCTCAGTGAGCACAAGCAGGAGGTGGAATCAAGTTGACTGAGCATGTGCAACAGGCCAAGGATTTCTCAATCCTAATCCCAGGCCTTCTGCCAATCTTTGAGTGACCTCTGCCAAGCTGTGGGTGTTAAATCTGTAATTCTTGGTTGGAAGAGAGATTGTTTCCCTGCTTCCCAAAAACAACAGGAAACCTGAAATCCTACACATCCAGACTACCTAAATCATAAACGAAGAGCAACACCTACAGCACGCTATAGCCACCGAACAAACCAACACAATACTTCAGCACTCTCTGCCTCCAGTTTGTATAGTTATCAAATTGGAAATTGTTTTCTCCAATTAGAAAGAGAACTCTGTGTTATACTGAAGAAGGAATAGGACTGCTGTCAACTTAATCAGTACATTTCAAAATACTGTAGATTGTAGGAAAAGCAGTACAGTGATTTCAAGACAAATATTGGTTTCAGACTCCAGTTAAACAGGGATTTCAGATCAGCAGTTTCATTCTGATCTAGTTAGGCTAGTAATAGCTGCAGTACAAATGCAGTCAAGCATGTAATTGAAAACTTGTTGTTGAGATAAATAGTTATATTGATCAAAAGCATTTGGCAAGAAAGAAAAGTAAATCAGGGAGAAATGACAAGAGAGAGAGAGGAAGGGAAGAGATATTCATTATCTTTATACCTTAAAATTGGCCATATTGTAGCTATTTTCCATGACAGTTTAAAAGATGTGTATGGGAAATACAGGAACCTAATGATTTGTCTGTTCTGCATGTATCATTCCACTGATTAGCTTCTGAATCCCAGGTCATGAGAACAAATCAGCCTGCACTTAGCTTTAAATCTGGAGCTCTATCATCAGCTACCATCACACAGAAATGTGACAGCTTATCTACTTTTATGGACTAAATATGCTGAGAACCATTAAATAGGAGCAGAAAATATTAGCTTTCATAGCTAGCTTCTCTTGCAGCTTAACTTTTTATGCCTTGGAGGTTCTAATTTTAAAATTAGTCTAAACCACAAAAAAAAAAAAAAAAAAAGAAAAAAAATATCAACAAAACCCTGCATTAGAAAGGCGGGTAGGCATGCAGTGGGGGACTGTTGATTTGGCTGCTGTCTGGCTTTTTATTTGTTTACTCTGTTACTTGTTAAATAAAAAGCATACATTTAAACAAGAGACTCCGAGAACAGTTTTCTGACAAGGTCATGGCCAAAAGACAAACTTATTAAATGCTGAATTCTTTCCAGTCTAAGGGACACCAATGACATTTATTTCACAACAGAGTAGGTTTTTAAATAGTGACTATAGGGATTCTCTTCACCATCAGAAGTATCCCAAACCTTCACAATTCGTTACAGCCATGGAAAATGCCAGGGAATACTTTTAGAGCACATGTGCCTTAGACCCACATCTACTACCAGGAAAACTGCTTTCACATTCAGTGCTGCAGGTATCACTGTAGAAATGGGCTACTGGAAGGGTAACACAGCGCTTTTCTCACTGGCAAGGAAATATTAAGGTACAGTCTTACACTGAAAGGGAAGTAAAACTAATACACTTAGCAGAGAAGAGCAAATTCCTACCATGGCATTTGCAGACATCTACAGCTCGTAAGGGAAACTAAGGAAGATGTAAATACAGTCATCTTCCTTAGAAGATGAAAATCTCTCATCAATACAAATTATGGCTCCTCCTCAAACCTAAACAGGTTTATTCTTTCTCTCCCAGACACACATCAGTCTTTAACATCAACATGAGTACTGCAGTGAAGGAGCATGCCAGAATATTATGCATTATACATACAACCAATTCCTGAAATGCAAGAGAGGAGAAAGGACATTATGGGATTTCCAACAGCTGAGGAACAGCACAAATTCTTCTCCACAAGCCACCTGTGAAGGCCACAAGCACCTCAGCCCCTCTGTGGTGTGCTCACAACAACTTTGGAGCACAAGTTTGGAAGCAGTACCTGGAGCAGTAGGTGGCCAGTGACCCCAGCAGCAGCAGCAGCACTGCTAAGCACACGGCGATGGTGATGTTCCGCACCTTCACCCTCTCGGCATGCTGCTGCTCCCACCACTCCAGGTCGCTGAACTGGCACCGTTCCCCAACATAGCCTGTCACACAGCTGCCGAAAGGAAGCAAGAGCATTCTGTGAGTGTCAGCAAATAAAACAACCCAAATTATCGCCTCAGTCACCTTGCGTATTGATTTATCATTGCCAACCCTCATGGAAATATTTTGTTGAATTTAGCAGGGGTAAAGACAAGAGGACATTAAAGGAAGGTCTGCCAAAACACATAGAACTCAATATTAAATGTAAATCTATTAATGTTAATATAATGTTAATGTAAATCTAGCACTTCTCTCGATAGAGAGAAGCACTCTATAGAATTATTCAGTTAGACTATATGTCTCAGATTCCAGAGGGTAACATATTTTCAAAAATTCCACAGACTGCTTTTTTATGATCTATGTTTCCCTTGGATTTTCTGTTTAACCCTTTTCAGAAGCAAGGTTCCCCTTTTTTTGAACTTGGCATCATAGAAGTTGTAATCTCTTGGAAACTCATTTTGTTGAAGAAATCAATTTTTAATCTGAAAAGTTGCTAACAGAAACAAAGAAAAAGAGATGTGTTTGAAAAAGACATATGGGTTAGAAATGTCTGGATAATTTAGTTTTATTACAAGTTTCTTCTGTAGGCTCTTTTAGTTTACTACGTTGAGGATTTTTACCACTGTAAAAGCCTCAGAATGAAACAGCTAATCGAGGAATGGAATGTATATATCAAAACGACTGGAAAGTGAAGAAACACTCCAAAATATTAACGTAAGTAATTAATGAATACACTCGGTTATTTGTGAAAATTCTGCTAGATAACGTTTTTCCGTGACTTCCTTCAGCTATTTGACAGCCTACATGAATGAATGCTGCCATCTAGTGACCACTGTATAGAATCAGCTCAGTGCAACTCGGCAGAACAGAGCTAAGTACAGCTAGTCCACAATTTGTTTAACGTCTTCCAATTCCAGTACCAAATAATAAGGAATTGTGGGTTCTTACACCCTAACAGTTAAACGAATTAAAATAAGTTCCCATTTAAATGTTCTGCAGTTGTAGACTCTTCAGTTTCAGTATGCAGAACTGAATGAGGAGAAAAAAATAGAGCTTTGAATGTTTGCGGTTTATTGTAAAAAATTGTAGCAAACACCAGAGATGAGCATAAGTCATACCAACTCCTATAACAGCCGTGGTGACCTTAACAGACCCACAGCACAAAGTATATACTTAATTCTCACATATACACCTAGAAAGATATATTCCCCAGTTATTCCTGAGGGTATAGAGGTCAAATGGCAGTGGAAAATGAACAGCAAGGCCAACAGGCAGGTGCAAGCCTACACCAGAGAGAGAGCAAGCACTGCCTTCACACAAGGCTGTGAGCACCAAGTCATTTAACAATTTACTTCACACTTCAAGAACAAAGAATTTAGTCTTCAGGGAACAAATCCAATCCTATTATTAATTACAATGGGTATGAACAAAGTGAGTATTCATAGAAAAGACCAGAAGCTAAAGATAATTGCCAGCACAGGCGATGGACAATCTATGGGCAAGCACTTCATAATCTGCGCTCAACTGTGCCCCAAGGATACCATTAATCAGCACAGATGATATGCAGCTCTGTACTTACTTGCAGGCATAGTCTTGTAGGTCGGAAACATAATTGCACACTCCCCCATGGAGGCAGTATGAATCATAGGAGGGGGGGCATCCTACAGAGTCACCTGGCACAGGGCGTGTAGAGTACTCATTGCTGACAACAGTAGGAGACAAAGTAGATTCTGAAAGGCAGGATTTCACAAAGACATATCAAGCTGTTGACTACGGTGGCCTGAAAGAGTTCCAGAACTTCAAGATAGGATATTAGGTAAGACTCTCCAATTGAAACCAAAGAATTGTTTTTAATCTGTTTGCTTGTTTTGCATATCAAATTCAGGAGTACAGAGGATAGCTATGTTTTGAGATGTGTGAATATAATTCTGGTAAAAACAAAAAACTATTGGCTGCCTAATTATTCACAATCAAATGATTTCTTACCCAGCTTGAGGGTACAGACAATCTCCACAATCTCCACTATGCAGAGTCAGACATACAGGTGAAGGGTGCACTTCGTGCATACGGATCTCAACTTGAAAAGTTTTCACAGGCAAATGGACATTTTTGCACAAACTATTTCTACTTTGCAGCTACCAGTTGATAGCATCTGTGCAAGCTATCTCAAATATAGCTAACAGCTTCACTGGAAGCACAGAACTTCTCTGACCCAATTCTTCAAAGATTTCTGTAGCTTGCTCACAACTGCACAGATCATCACCTCCACAAGTACCCCAACTGGCTATCAGAGAGCTCTGATATCTCTGCATGTAATCCATATTGCAGAGGTGCTTTTATAGAACAGGAACAAATTTTTGCCTACTTCAGTGCCACACTGAATCTGTAAGTCACAACTGAACATCTACACAGCAGTGTGGCTTAGCAGCAATATACCTAATCCCACACATTTGTGGGATCAATTTTATGACTCACACCAGTTTTATTGCAATATGACCTTTAATGACATTTGTTTTCTTAAAATTTCATTTGCAGGAGAACTGTCAGGGCAAAGAGCCCAGACTGGAAAGGAATAAGTGATAGCAGTGAATCCCATATGTTCTGCATTCTGCAAAGAAAATTTCAGCCTGCTAAAAGAGCTTACTAGGCAAAGACTTAAAACAGCTTGTTAACACACATGAAGACAGGAGATCATATTTACAGCTGAGGGACCTATAAGGTATTACTTCCAAGTCATACATCATTTAAAATCATCATTTCCTGAGTGACACTTGAAACTACTGAAAGCTTAAATGGCTGAAAAGGGGGTGAGGATCCTGATTGATGTTCTACTTTAAAAAGCCGTAACTTCCTTCTGTTTTTCTGCAGAAAAATATCTACAACAATCTCACAGTGCCCTTCTGTTACCAAATTGTCACTTGATCTGTGGCAAAATTCACTCTGATGAAGATGGCTGACACGGAGGATGCCAATGCGTCGCTTTGCTCTACGTTTTCAGAAAATGCAGCTGTCACACTGAGGAACTGAAATGAGCATCAGATACTATGAACTGCTCTTTTCATTAATCTGGTAACCAGGTTTTCCAAAATGTTTCAAAGCCCTTTGAAAAATTAGGATCTGAAAAACTAACATTCTGAAGAATGAAATGGGACTTCAATTATGAGCAGCTCTTGTGCTGGAGTCCTGCAGAGATAAAGAACGTGCAGTTTGAAGAACAGCACAGCCCAAAATCAACTCCAAAAACATAATCTCTGAGGAGCATTTACTTCTGCTCTTGATTTCAAAGGCCTTTAGACAGATGTGTCATTTCATTTAGGCAGCATAATTTAGCACCAAATATTAATGTAGATATTTCCAAGCTAAACTCAGACCCACTCTCCTAAAGCAATGCTAATGGTTTCACAAGCTGCCCAGTATGCCACTACATGGTTGTTCCTTAATTTCCCAGTAAACAATCTGGCTGAGACCACAGATCCTAGTTAGGACCATTTCATTTTAATTCTCACTCCAAATACTCACCACAACCCATGGCAGTTCCAGAAGCATCATCAGGACAGGAGCAAGTAAAGTTTCCTTCTGTATTTGTGCAGGTTCTGTTCTCTCCACAGGTGTGGGTCCCCATCTTGCACTCATCAATATCTATCAGCCAAACAGTCTGCAGTTAGAAGAATGAAATGCCCCAGAGCATCAGTTAAAGGGGCGGCAGCAGCACCACAGTCTCCTGGCAGTGGAGAAAAAATGCCAGGGGCCTTCCCTCCATGCACTTTCCTTGGTAGAAATTGGGGTAGAAGAGCAACCAGCTCTGTTGCAGTACATTCGTATTCCAAGAAACATGATGAAACACAAGATGAGTTCACCTTGTACCATCTCTGGATGTATTTATAGGTTTCTAGGCACTGTGCATACAACTAGGCATCTAAAACCAAAGTGCAAAATTACTTAGCCATCAGTTTTTGCTTTTTAGAGTACATTTCAACTCAATAAATGTAAGTTGTTTCAGTCTTATTCACATCAAGACAAAATCTCAACATTTATAAAATGTTATGGAAACGCATCTGGCCACAGTGTGAAGTTAACTTGAAGATAACTGACTATTTTTAATAACAATGACATATAACACAGTGATTTAGCTGAGCACCTAAGTCACAGAATACCCACAGCTGCATGCAGATGTGCCTGGTGGGTGGTGAGGGACAGCCAGAGGAGGTTGTCACATCTGACTGCACTTCCAAATATTCTCAAAAACATGTTTCTGACTTTTGGGACAGAAAGATTTTTCCAACCTCCTATCTTTGACATCTCTACATCCTGCTGATAATAATATCCTAACTTTTCAGTGGCCCTTACCTGTGTTGGAGAGCTATGTAAGATTTGAGTCAAAATTAATGGGCTTTGAATTAGGCTATAAAGGAGAAAGGAAGAAGAAAAGGATAGAAGAGAAGTTAAGACTCTCACAAAGCTGTGAGAGTACTATTGTACTAGTACAGATAGTACTAAACTGTACTATTCAAATACTGGAAGGGAGAGACAGTTTCCTGTTTCTTCATATTTGATGTAAAATTAAAAAAAATTAAGAAATGTAGGTAATGAACTGAAGACCTGGCATTAGAGATGAATGAGAGAATCAGTGAGTCTGATTATTAACAAGACTCTAAACGTATTCAGATTCTAAGTGTCAATACCTTGAACTTCATACCTATCAAGCCAACTGTTACATTATTTGATGAGTATTATGACACACTCAATACCTGCTTTGTTTGTATTCATGACAATGATTTCCAATAAAGCTCTACTTGTTCTCCTCCATTTTTCTCCTCCAATTCACTCATCCTTTCTCTCCTGCTGTAGCTACTAAAAAGAGTGCAAACAGAGAGGAACTGAACTATATACTGAAAACTACAGGCTTTGCATAATAATCAGCTGTTGAGGCTGCCACAATTCAGACAGGAAGGAAAGAATCACAAAGCAAGAAATGATTAACGTCGACTATCTTGGGGAGCCACTGCTAGGATCCACATCCTTATCAGATTCTTCAAAAAGAACCAGAACCAATCAACATGGTCACAAGACAGCTCCACAGCTTGATGCAGAGCTAGCCCAAATTACTACAAGCTTCTCTTGCTCATTCTTCCCTCTCCAATCTCCAGAAGCAGCACAGTCCTCGTGCACTCCCATACCTTCACAATGGAGCCCATCTCCCATGTAGCCCTCCAAGCATTTGCAGACATAGCCCCCTTCTGTGTTGATACAGCCTGACAGGATTCGATTGCAGTGATCCATATTTGCAGCACACTCATCGACATCTGTGAGATGAAACAGGGAGAAGGGACATGTGGGTCATGAAACCATCTCTCAGATGATGCTGTTACCCGTCATTTGTACACACGAAGTAAAGAGAGGGACTTAGAGTTCTTTCTTTGGTATGAAATTTTCCAAGGATGCTCTAAAGAGCCTGAAAAATCAAACAGCTGCTTTCAGCTGCAGACCCAGATGTTCCACAAAAAAACATTTGCTTCAAAAATAATCCTATTTGGATGGAATTATCCCATTCAAAATCATTCTTACATCCTTATCGTCTCAACCTCTACTCAGAGACAAATTTGGTGCTGAAGGAGAAAGAGTGTAAAAAATTTGTACCATAGGTCATTGAAAATAGAATTTACACCCAAACCACCTCCCTTCTTTCCTTTTTTTTTTCCCCCCCTTTCTGTATAAACATAAACTCCTGGGAGTCTCAGTGCTTGAACAAAAAGAGGTAACTTGTTCTGTTTCTGATGCCTTTCGGAATGCAAGTCCAAAAATTTATTTTGAAGAGAGTGATCTTTAATCAGGAATTTGTCTGATTATTAACCTCTCTCTAGAGCTAGACAAAAACAGAAACAGTCCTTTCATATAAATACTGTATCAGGAATACTAACTTTTAAGAGATCTCTTAGCATGTACTTCTAAATTATACATCAACTCTCATATCTATGGACTGAGTTTTTATAATTGGACAATTTTTACAAATAAATACTCCAGTTTTTTATTCCTATTATCTCCATTATTGCTCGTTAATATTAATAGGATTAACGCTCATATTCAGGGGAAATAAGCTGTGATAATCAGCCATTTCATCTCACATGCTCTCTGCTCATCAACCATTTCAAAACAAGTGATCTCATTGACCTTTCTGTAATGATTCACACAGCAGAGCTGCCAATGGGAGAAAAAATTGTTTTTCTTCCTTTACACACATCTAGGTTTTTCCTGAAGGTGGAGTTTTTCATTACCATAGCATGATTTGCCCTTCTTGGTAAATCCTTTCAAACACTGGCACACAGCACCATCTTCCAGCAAAACACACTGTGCATTGGCATCACATTCTAGTGCAGCGCAGTCATCTTCATCTATAGCACAAAATATACATTTATTTGTATGGATCAAAGAAGGAATTACAGCAGAATAAAATCAATTAGAAAAACAAAACATAGCGTCCTAGTTTGAAGCACAGTGATTGCCACTGAGCTTTATTTAGGCCTGGACAATATTATCAAGTTTTGTTGACATATCAAAGCACCACAAAGACAAATAAAAAAGCAGTTTTACATGGCATAATTGCATAGACCAGTCTTGTCATAAGAGTGTTAAGAACACCATCAGTCTTGGCTTCAGTCTTTTTTCCTTTAGGACATTATTTGTTGTTGAAGGATAACAGTTTTCAGACTCTACCTGATATCATGATTTCAGCCATCAAAACAACTTCAACTTTCTTCTTTTCTCCATTTTCTGTACCCTTAAATATTGCATTGCTCTGTGTGCTCTGGAGGGGGGTCTTTAGTGTTGGCATTGGACCTGCCTCCTTCTGCACAGAGACAGTTTCTGAAAAGAAAAGAAAAAGGTGACACAGACTATTTGTATTTACTGAACTAACTGATTTTCTATCACTGCTCTATTTTCCAGTCATCACATTTTCATTTTTTAATAAAAATCATTTCCTACACAGACTATCCTGTTTCTGGCTTCAAATTATTACTGAAAACTCTTATTAGTGTTCTTTTCAAATACAAAGAACAAGGAATCCAACTGTGTCAGCACTACAGACATCTCTTTCACAGATAATATCAAAATTGCAGTGGTCACACTGCACCTTATTGTCCTAGGACAACATTCCAGTGCTTCTTAAATGAAATTTGTTCTATTTGTTTCTTGCATGCAGAATTCATGGAAAAGTATCTTAGATGCATCAGTCCCTATGAAGGAGTTGCATGTTCAGATAGGAGACAACAAATCTGTGGAGAGCAGGGGCAAAGCTGCCAACTGTGAACCCAGAGTGTCTCAGTTCAAAACAAAGTACAAGGATAGGGCTGGAAAGCAGAGTTCTCTCAACAGATACAGTAAAGAAGTTTCCATTCTCATGTAAGCTTTGGTACTGTGTAAATGTTCTAATCTTTCCGCAGTATCTACATTCAAGCTGTTCACCTGAGCCACATCATTTCAATTGGCTGCCAGTTTTACTAGTGGACCTTGTGAAGTTTCTTGACAGTTCTAATCACAACATTCTAATAAAAGATATGGAAGTAACATAAATCCATGCATGAAAAATTACAAAATCTGAATAATTCAGCCTCCTTGGGACAAAAAAAAAAAAAAAAAAAAAAAAAAAAAAAGAGAGAAAAAGTGAGAAGCAGCGTGAAACTATATTACATACAGTGGAAAATGTGCATTTTCATTCTTCAGAGAAGCTGTCATTCATTATGTAATGGAAGGTGAACGTTTTTCAATGTTATTTGCCAGATTCTTTAAGCGGGTCTTTTTCTTGAATTAGAGGATTGTACCTGATGTCACATTAGAAGCATTCAGAGGCTGACAGGTTTTTCCATCTTGAGTTTTCCCAAATCCTGGGTGGCACGTACAATGGGTAACTCCAAAATTGTTTTCACAGATCTGATCACAGCCTCCATTCATATGAAGGCAAGGATTTGCCCCTAATGAAGAAAACCAGGCAACTTAACAAGCTGTTTCTTCAGTGAACATCTCCTCTTAGCCGTGCAGAATTAGAGCAGTAGGAAACACAGTAAGGACAGAAAAGCTAGTAGGTTTCTAATGGGTGTTGTTTGGCTTTTTTTTGGTTTTTTTTTTTTTTTTAGGTAAAAGTTGATGTATATATTAAAGCATAAACATTATCACCGAGCCACTGGCAGGAAAGCAGATCTACATATTCTCTTTTTAACCAATGTGTGACCTTTTATTATTGTATTATTATTTTCTTATCATCTCTTCTTTAATTTTTAGAGTCCTAACATCACCCGAAAAAACATTACAAGGGCATGAGGAACCTGTGATTATCTTCTCTCAGTCATGGTCTACTGAATTACATGACATTTTTGTCTGCTTACAGGGAGATTGTTCTGAACAGAAAATCAAATTATTTGATCAAAAAACTAATATAAATTACAAAACCTTTCTCCACGTTACAATTCATTACTTTTTGTGAGTAGGGAGCTAGTAAACTAAAATAAATAGGAATTACAAGTCTGTGGCAGCTTTGTGGTAGTTGATGAGCATATATTCTTGGGCATGATCATAAATATAAAAAATTCGTTAGTATTCCTGGACACATGCCCAGATGATGCTTTCAATGAATGCCAGTTGAACTGCGAAAGGCCTTTAAAGGACCTGTCTCTGAGAAGATAATCCTCTCCCCAAGGACATGAGAACAGCTATTATATCGACATCAGTGAACATCAAGAGGAGGCTGGAAGGGAATGACTGCTCAATTTTTGCAGTATACCTGGTTTCGCCAAGGGATGAACTACAACCATTGATGAGGGTCTCAGCATGCTGCCTCGAAGACGTACCCTGTTTTGCCCGGTCTTCTTGTCGACCCTCATTAGTGATGGCCTAGCCCAGTCTGAAAACCAAAGGTGATCCTCAAACACCGCTACGGCAAAGGGGTGGCCTAGAAAGAAACAAGATTCCTCATTTCCACATCTGTAGAATATACACAAGAAACCAAGTATACAAGATCTGTATCTGCATAATAGTCTACTTCTTCGTAATGACTTCTCTATTCGACGTTCTCATGAGGAGAGCCAAGTATCCATGAATGATGGACCATAGGCACTTGTTACTCATATTCTCAGCAGAATAACAGCAAGTAAGAGAAATCCCAACTCAGCTCAGTACATAAATTTTCCCTTGGTAGCACAACACTATCTGCACCAGAAGACTTCAGATCCCTAGTTTGACTTCCCAAGAGGAATTCAGCAATTCAGAGTCCTAAGGATACTTTCACATATAAGGGTAGACATAAAAACCTTACAAAACTATTCTGTTTTCAGTATCTCTGTTGTGGTAGAAAACTGCCATTAGTCTTTCTACTCATTTAGAAATCTCCTGATTTCAGTATAATCCATGAACAAATTTTTGCAGTGGAAGGTAAGAACACATCGTGACCTTTCATGGATGTCTAACTGGTCTCAGAGGGGTGTTCTTCCTTTCTGAATCAGATTTGTTTCCTCCTGGTCCTCACCCACATTCTGAATACTGTCTGAGCCTCACTGAGAGGTGTATCTTTTAGACATAAGATGTTATGCTCTGTGTTATTATTTTGGATGTAAGCCTCAATTAGATAATGTTTAGCTTCAATAACAAATGTCAGAACCCTACAAGTAGTGGTTTTAGCAAAAATCAGAGCCAAACAAAACAAGTAAATTAGATAAATTAGATCCTTGGAGAAGTAGTATATGTTGATATATCTTAAATACACACCCCAAATAAACTGGAAAAAATACTACGTAAGAAAATTTCTAAGATATTTCATAATTGTTTTTAAATGTTAAATTATAGAGTATATTTTTATTCTCCTAGCACTTCCCCATCCCCACTGAGTTGTAAAAATCACTGGATGTTGTTCTTAGCTCTTCTTTCCATGAAATTTGGGCAACTAGCACAAAATTTACACGTTGTTTCTATTTCAACATTTATTCACATTTTAAAGATATATAGCCTACACCATCAACAACACTCCTTTTGATCAGAAATTTCTTAATCTCTTCATTGGTAAAGATACTACGGATTAAACATAGAGACACAACATCATTAATGGAGATACTAGGAAGAAGAAAGAAAGTTAATAGTTACATGTAAGCAGAAGCCTTTCCAAAAATCAAACCACAGTATAAGGAAAAAGAATGGTCATGACATTTACTACCTTGGGCAAGTGCTTACAAGCTGTTTTACTTAAAGGTGAAAATAGGGCTAGGAGAAGAGCAGAACTAATCTTACCTATTTCACATGCAACTAGACTAAATGAATTCTCAGTACAGAGGCACTAGAGGGAGCTGCTGTAATAAAAATTTCTACTGCAGCACTGTATTACACTAGTATTACAGAATCATAGGTTCATTTGAGTTGGAAGGGACCCCTAAACAGTCACCTAGTCCAACTCCCCTGAACAGGGACACCTGCAGCTCCATCAGGTGCTCAGAGCCCCTTTAGCCTGACCAGGGATGTCTCCAGGGATGGGGCACAACCACCTCTTTGGGCAACCTGTGCCTCACTACACATACTGTAAAAAACTTATTTCTGATATACAGCCAAAAGACACATTGCCCTGTTCCTTGCAGAAAAAGAAAGTGAGACAATCAATAGATTTTAAGGCCTTTCTTCTCAAGTCAGCTGCAAGGAGGAGTGTACAGCAGAATATACAGCAGGGCAAGAGATGTTGGCAAGGTCACTCTGCCCAGGGTTTCTAATATCCTACAGACAAGCAGAACAATGCTTCCTTCTAGATCTCACCCTGCCACCTCCAAACAAGTTGGAGGGCAGCTGGGTTGAGAATGAACACAAGCCTTCACAGAGCAGAGCCCAGAACAGCAGTAATTCAACGCACCAATCATGCTGCTGAACAGATTCCTCATTCTGTCCATGTTTTGTATGTAAAACTACAAAAAAAAAAAAAAAAATCTGGTCCCCAGAGAGTTTTCAAGCACAAAAGGGAATTGTCCTCTCCAGAAATTAATTTGCCATGTATGAGATTTTCAAGCACATGGTTTACTTTAAATGTGGTACATCAGTTCCTCATTGCTAATACTTTTTTTTCTTGCTCCAGAAAAAAAATCAATTACATGTCAAACAATAGCAACTCAGCAATAACATCTACCAGCATACAGCACAAATCATTCTTCCATTCAACGCCTTCTGTGTGTTTAGAATTCTTCCAGTGTTCAACACTGCAGATGCAGGTTCTTTACTCAAGGACCTTAATGGCCAAGATTGCCTTCTGGCTTATGACAATATTAACTCACTGGCACAATAAATACAGCAAGACTTGATTTAAACTAAGCAGCCATGCATGGAAGAAGCCAAACACAGTTAACTTTTCCCTTCTTTTCATTTTTGTGGGGAAGGCAGAAAAGGTCTCTATGTAACGCAAAATGGCTGATGTGGAAAAGCAGAGATTGTCAGAAAGGTGTTCTTTTGTTAAAACAGATCAATTAATGTCATTCGGTCAACAGATCAGAGAATTAAGTAATGCCATTAAGTTCAATACAGAGTTGCAAGGGATACACAGTACAGCCAGCAACCAAGATCTCCAATACATAGTCACATAGGCACATATACATGCACGCTGACAAGAAGCAGTAGGTAATTATCAACCCCAAAGCCTCACCTACATCGTTCTGTGCAAGAATTCGACGACCCGAACCATCCAGATTTGCACTCTCAACCACTGACTGCTTAGCATCACACCAGTACAACTTGTTGGATAAGTAGTCAAGAGTTATTCCACTGGGATGCACGAGACCTATGCTGGCTATAACCCGACGATCTATGCCTTCTAACGAAGAGCTGGCAATTTGGGGACGGATGCCCATTTCGGTCCAGAATAATCTCCTTTAGAAAACAAAACACAAACAGGGAGTCAATAAGGAAGTGATTGCTATTCACTCTGTGGAGTTCTTTCAAGAAGTAGAAGGAAAGGTGCTTGCTTCAAACAAATGTATTGACTGCTGATCTTTTATACCTTGACATAAGATTCCAGCTGATTACACTGGAACTAATGCTGAATCCCTGCTACGTTTGTCAGCACAAAACCTTCAAAAACAGCTCCTATCCAGCCTAGTCCTCCAATCTGCTTTTTGCACTTTCCACAAGTGCTGATAGCAGCATAGCAAAGTCAGGCAATAGAAGACTTGATGCATTACCCAGCTGGTTGGCTAAACAGTGATGTAACAACGCACTCATGCAGTTACCCACCACCTATGGAGAGCAAGCTAGAGTCCTCAAATTGTCTTAAAACAACAAAACAGTGACAGATCTTGCCTCATCTTTTAATAACTTTGTAATTCTCAGGGTCTCCCTCAGGAGTCCTGAGTGTTACACAGTGAAGGCTGATTTTTTTTCAAGGAACAGTGCAAGACAGCTCAAAACAGAGACTGCTAAACCCAGAAATTACTTTCAAAGTTTGGACTCAGCCCAAGGCATTAGCTACCTTTTTCAGGTTTACAGAGATACCCCTGGATTCACTTTGATTTATTTACACAAGTAGTTTTATTGTAGCCAATGCAGGGATCAGTGTTCTTGATAGTCTTTCTTCTATCTCAGATTCCTCTTCAGCACTGGCTTTACAGTTATGGACACTATCACTCCTCTCACCACTAACAAAGCAAGATTTAGTGATGTTTCCTTCTCCTTTTCCCCTGGTAGCTATTGCTCCAAGCTGTGCAAGTTTTATGCCTCTACTGATACTTCAGATAAGCAATCTCCCTGAACTGACCTGCTTTGTGCATAATGCCACTACCATCTTCCATCTCTATGGAAAGATTTCCTCAGTAAAGCTAACAAAACACCCTCCCTGATTTGGTTTCCTGCATCAGTACTTAGAAACAGCAGGATATTAGCACAAAGAAACTCAACAGGATTCTGAATCCCTTTAAAACCATCTTACTATAGGTATACAGGTTGAAATCCATGGGACTTCATTGCTGATTAAAATTGTCAGAATTTCATCAATAGTTCTAAAATTTCGCGGTTTCTGTGATCACCTCAGCACTATCTAAGAAGGTACAAAGTGTACTTAAACCAACACACCTCCACAACAGTAGATTTCAGGGGAAACTGAAACATGGCCATAAAAAAATCCTTTGTAAGCCACATATGTCAAAAGTGCCTACACCTTCTCCACAGCAATACATATGGAAAAACAAAACAATTATCAGTTAGGATGATTTTAGTAGCTTGTACTTCTCTGTAGTTTCAGCCACATACAATATCTTTATTGGTTATAATTTCTTTAATCTAAATGAGGAATTAACATGCTGCAACTCACAACAAAAATCCAGCCATAAATCACTGCAGCTCACATCACTCTGCTAGGCAATTACTGTCCTAATGTAAGGCTTAATGTAGATGTTGTCTGCCAAAAGGGCAAGGCTGGCATGCTCATTTTTCAAAAGCCTTGCTAACTGCTACACAGTTAACATGTTTATCACTCCTTACCTCACAAATGGGTGAATGGCAATCCCTCGGGGCTGAGAGATATCCTCCCAGATGATCATTTTTCTTTGCATTCCATTCAAATTGCTTCTTTCAATGCATGCCTTCCTGCAACACATAAGACACTGTTAGGTCCTCCCTTCTATCTTTCTAATTGCCTTTTCAGGCAGAATGTACTAAGTTTTTTCATTGCTTTAATTTAGTACAAACTGTAAGAAATCACTTTGCAAAGACATAAGTAATCCTGCTGCTATGGGGTACCCAGTTCTTTTATCTATAAGTAATTCACGTTACAGCTCCATTATCTGGTCCAGGACATGATGATAAAATAGCTGCAGCTGTGTAGATGACTTGAAGTTCTCCTTTTTCAGGAAAATGATGAGTTGGAATTATGATTGCTAACAGATTAATCTTAACTTTAAAAGGAGTCAGGATAAAAAACAGCTCCTAATTGAATGACACTATCAAGTGTGTAAAGGATTTTTTTAAATAGCACATTCTGTAGCATTTTCCATCCATAAACTGCAGTCAACTTACACATTTTATCTATTTTATAAGGACAGAAGTAAGTCCTTCTGATCACTCCTATGATCTAGAGCAGTGAAGTATAGAACTGTAGATGTTCATTGCTAGAAACCACATCTTGCTGAACAAACGTCAGCCTCTACATGAAAGCAAGCCTATCGCTTTCCATGCCTTCCTCAATCCATAAAGAAATATCACACAAGGATAGAAGGAGAAACATATACACTAGGGCTGCTCTGAAAGTAATGTCTCCTATTTTATTATGTTGGCCCATGATATCAGAGGAGGATGTTGGCAGTATGGCAGTAAAGGCTGAACGTTCCCACCACCATCCCATTCCATGTTGTTGCCACGTGACAGATGGCAGCAGAGGAGCAGTCTGACGAAATGGCGTCTAACATGAAAATGTGTATGAAGCAAAACTGTGTCACAGAAGAGGACAACCTTTCTCTTGCAATACAATAATGTCAGGACTCATTGCAGTTTGAAGACCATGGAGCACACGGTCCATTTTGGCAGAAATGCTTTGCCACACCCACCACACAGTCCAGATTTGACACCTTCTGACTTCATTCTGTGTGGATCAGTGAAAGATGGACTGCAGAGGCAACATTTTCTCAATAGTGATGCAATCATTCTTGTAGCACTTGTGAAACATCTGCTGGTGCAGATATTTATGGTCATACCATACAGGCTCTTGTCCACAATGCGTAGCTAATGGTGGTGACTATGTCGAAAAATAGTGGTCTGATAACTGAGAATCTGCTCTATGAAGTAGCGTTATTGCACTCTTTGTACCTGTTGTGGTTTCCACGGAAATAAATGCAAGCCATTACTTTCAGAGCAACCTATGTATCTATATATGTGGAATAGAAACAGGTAAACCCAGTAAGTGAGGAAGAAGTAGCAAATACAAATTCATGGCTACATCCTTGGATTTTGTCTTATGGAGAACCACAGTTTCCCATTTCACAAGAAATTATGTCATATTTATATGGAAGTATGATTGCATAGACAAGTTTGTACCTAATATCAAGGAAGTGGACTAGTAATGTGTCTAACAGGGACAGTGACCATGATTGGGACTTTTAAAATGATCTTTTCTTGACTAATAAAATGTGGGTTATGCTGGAGTATCATGACTGCTCTTTAAGAAGCCATCATTGCATGCTCTGTTCTGACACCGCCTTTTTACCACAGATGAATTCTCTTTCTCCGCATGTAACTTTGATTACTAGCTGAGAATGAAGTCATACTGATTGCCAGTGGTCAGTTCCCTTTAATAACAGAGAATTGACAAAGAAAATTATTTTAAAGTAATTGCCCATTAGCTTTAAGGGGCATAAGTTTAGCTGTCAGCAGTACTGAGTCCATCCTGAGATGTACTCAGTGCAGTAATACTCTCATATATATTTATAAACATGCATTGTGAATATATATATATTCGACTGTATACGCATACATATATTCACTTGTGCGCACACATATAAATGTATATATGTGGTACATGCTTTAGATTTTTTGCAACTGAGTCCAAAACCTTGCTCCTTTGACAGACAAAGATAAAAATATAATAGTAGACTGAACATGAACCTCCCGCACTATAGTTTTAAAGATCCTTCCAACTGTATATACCAAAGATTACAGCTATCCAGTCAGAATGTGAAACGTTACTGAATTTAGAGTGATATCTCAGCTATTTCTGTATCACCAGTCATTTATTCCAAATATCTTATGGCATGCTTCAACATAAATGCACTGTGGAGCATGTACCCTCGGTCTGTCCAATACAATTTACGGTTAATCCAGTCCACAGCAAGGCCTTCGGGTATATCTATAGCTCCATGAATAACTTTTTCACGATTTGAGCCATCCAGATTAGCTCGTTCTATCCACTTCAAGGCGGTGTGGGCAAAGTAAATCTGTGAAGAAATAACACATGAGGCGTATTTAGTTACCACTGCACTTTCTGCTTTATTTCCCTCAGTTCCTCTTTTGAATGAACTTTTTCATCTCAGAAATCCCCCGAATGCTTATTCTCAAAAATCTGCACAGGCCACCTGTGATTCCTGACCAAATGAAAGGCACATGTCCTTCAACTGGGATGACTGCTGCAGGCTGCTTGTGCTTAGCAGTAAATCCTAACTGCCCTACATACAGTCACCTCAGTACCCTATGGGTTGTTGCAGCAAGCAACTGCTGCACATGCAGCACAGCTAAGAAAGCAAAAGCAGGAGCAAGCAAAAGGAAGCATGTTATCCTGTCACTACCTGCTCACTTGGAAAAGGGGTCTTAATACTATCAGAGTAGGTGATTTACATTGGGTACAATGCAGAAGAACTGTGAGCTCCCACACAGGGCCCTGTTTCATGGCAGGAAGCCATGTTCCAGTGGCACCTGAAATGATCACCCTGTAATGTGGCTCCGGTTACATTCCCATTTATTTAGTTCTGTCCATCTGGTCCCTGAAACGCTTCCAGCAACATAACTGAACTCCTTACTGGCTTTCACTGTACCATCCAGTACCCTTCTGTGTCTCTCTAAGAGTGTAAATAAATCTCACCATCCCCCCAAAAATGACCATCTGCCATGGGAGACTCAGCAAAGTATAGCTGAACTTCTCTTCTAAACTCCGCAGGCAAAGTGCAGGACACTGGGATGTGCCCACCCATACAAACTGCTCTCTATGAGGAGGACACTCATCTTTCCAACAGGAATATCTTGTAATAAGAAAAAAATCCAGCAAGCATTCATGAGTTTTGTTCAGTAATTACCATTACTCCTCGGATTGGAAGGCACTGCGACATGTAGCTCTTCTGAAAAAAATACACTAAACCAAATTCCCTGTGAATTAGCTGTGTCAACAAACATATCAAGGCAGTAAGGAAAGGGTGAAACTTCAACTTGTGTGTGGCATCTTGTGCCAGTGGCAATCCTGGGCAGGCAACAGAGCATCACGCAGAGCAACGTGTAATCTGGATCACTGACAGCAGAAAGGTTAAGGCACACGAGAGCCCAATCCATTTGTCCTTGCAACACTTCAAAATCCTCTCATTTTTAATACCTTACCTTATTTTCCACTGGGTCAGAATCCAGTGCTAAGACTACTCCCATCTGCCTTTCAAGTAAACTTGCATAATCTGTTCCATCAAAACTGATCCGGCGGATATCTTGGCTGTTTGCAAACAACAGAAACGGCCGAGGGCCTAGTGAAGAAGAATTGCACATATGTTAATTCTACCAGCTACAAAATGGTCCCTAGAATACATCACTACGTAGGATGTTGTGGGTGGGAACAACAACTCCTGCATATGCTCTGTTTCTCTGTGTTCTTTCTGGCACTTTAATAATATAATCACCAATACCTTAACTACTGAAGTACATTCTGGGCACTGCTTCATTTGTTTCTTTTCATACTTTGTTTTTTTTTTTTCAATTCTGTATAACTATGTACATCTTTTCAGGTCAAATTATTTCATTCTCACTTAACTATATTAATTACCTGAGGCCAATCCTAAGCAAGCAATGAAAGTTTTGTCCCTGGAAGGTCTGAAAGTGTGAAAGCATAAGTAACAAAGAAGCAAGAAAAGAAGAGGCAAAAACCTGAATATAACATTTAGAAATTAAGATATAGTTCCACTTCCACTGCTAGGTAAATCTCTTAAGCACATAGCAGAGAAGGACAGAAGGAATTTTGTAGTATTTTATTTTATTAGCCTCTCACCTCTGGAGCCTGGATTTAAATCTCACACACATCTGAGGTAACCTCTTGCATCTATTAAGTTAATTCAGCAGTCTAAAACTATTTCCTGAGAGAACGTTGTGACCACACTCATTACTGAGCTAAAAGCAAGGCTAGGATTAATTGTGCTAGAACCAGTACATAGATAGACAGTAACCAAATTATTTTTCTAAGCGTTGCTCAAAGTAATATGGAACTAGTGCAAAATTGTACTCCAGTTATGCTACCCACTTTAAAAGCCTCTGAAACATTTTTGCTTTCATTGGCAGAAATAAGCAGGCTTATCAAGATACTGACCTATAGCAGTGCAGTGCTTTCTGTCTCGTTGAAGCTTATATCCAGGAAAGCAAGCACACTCCCAGGAGAATGGGCTTAAAGAAGAACATATCTGGCTACAGCCACCATTATCTGGAGATGTGCAACCTTAAACAGAGCATTGGAAAATTTTAACTTTGCCATCCTAAGGAAAAAATACAACAAAATTGTAAGTATAAGTAAGCGAGCAAGTCACTCTGATTAGGATTTCTACAGTATAAACTCTCTCTGTGATGGACAGAATTCTGAAAAGCCTTATGTTGGAAGCAGAAGTCAAGTGAAATGAAATACAATTAAGTTCAGCTTCCCCTTGAGCCTTTCCTGAAAATTCAGGACACAAGGTGGGAGTGCATGGGATTGGGATATATGACCAGGCTTCCATGTGTTGATTGGTTTTGAGAACTTTTTCAACCATGGAAATCTCATCCAAAATAAAACAGTAACAAATTCTATCAGAGATGGCACTCCATGCAGAGCAGCAGCTAATAAACACTATTCTCCAAGTTAATTAATCTAGGATGATGAACTGGTGAAACACAGTGACTTCCTAATAGAACAAGGCAAAATTTTAGGCAAAACGAAAGGAAACCATTCATTCTTTTTGGGCTGTACAACTCAGTGGAGCACCCCCAGCAAAAAGGCAACATTGCTACATGTATATGGTACAGTGCAAAGTAAGTTGCAGTTGTAAAAGAGGAAGGGGATTTGTCAAGGCATGAGATTGGCATTAACTGTGCTGTCTTGATCCCTAGGCTTACAAAAATACAGATGAAAAGTACAGCCTGAATTTGGAGAGCCACTAGAATATGGAATGACAGATGAGTAGGTGGAACTTCTCCGAATACTCTAACTGCAAAAATGTCATTTGTGGCTAACTAGATGAAATTGCTGCAAGTTAAAGTGCCTCAGAACCTAGGTTGTGCAATGTTGATAAAGTCATCTTCAGATTTCAACCAATCGCTGATTTTGTATGATTCCTCTCAAATATAAACTGTAGATGCCACCTGCAACCAATATCTGGGAGATGACTTGTTTCGTGTGACAGCAGAATTTGGCCTGTAAATATTGAATGTTGTTACTCGTAAGCATCTATTAAAAATGAAGATGAATATTGCACATCTCAGTGCTCAAAGAGCCAGACTTTCCACTGCCTCCTATCTTGAACAATCATTTACAGCTGTGCAAAATGACTGCGAGGTGCCATCATTTACTTCTGGTTCTCTGTGCCAAGAACAGAGTTTGGCAGTCATTACCACTATGAAAACATTAAACACTTACCCGTGCATGCTTTGCCATCCTCTTTGAGTACAGATCCTTCAGGACAAAAGCAAACAGGCCCTTTAGATGTCTGAAGGCAACCATGGCTGCATTCAGTGTCGTTATTTAAACAGGAAATTAGCTCTACAGTAATTTAAAGAGGAAAAAAGATAATCATAAATGATAGAATAAATTTTTATTAAACCTTCTTCAAGAGGCGTGTTAACATTTTCATAGCTGTTATTCAGTTGTTTGGTTTTTTTCCTCCATCCAAATTTTTTTTTACACTCTCCTAATTACAGCAAAGGAAAACCCAAACTTATCACTGAGTCATGAAGCCATTAGACTCATCAGTCTAAAATTTACAAATTTTTATGAAGGAATGAGATTAAAATAGAAACAGATAAGAAAATGATCACTTTTACACTTTATCTAATGTGGATCAAGTTTCCAATATAAAAGGAAGTCAGACTTAATGCGAAAAACGTGAAGACAATTAGGAAAAAACAATGACTCTTTTATGCAGTTCCATGGGATCCTCTCCTTCCACCTCTGCTCTGCAGTGCTGCATCTCTTTGCAGCCCCATTTCTGCACCACAAGGCAGCACCCCCTGGAACTAACACAGGTTTCACACAGCTACTTCTTTGAACCAGCTGCATACACTAGCTTAAATGGGGCATAGCTGTTGCAAATACTCCTCCCAGGCAGCTGTGCTCTGAACTGGACTGCTCTAAGCCTTTAGGCACGGTGAAGAAGGTGAAGAAACCAATCTCATGTTTATTTCCCACCACAGCATGTGGTTCTGGATGAACAGCTGCATACAAGACAATCTCAAGGTGCATAGATAGTGACATATCTGCCTTATGTTGCAGTGGTTATGGAGTTATACTACCCATGCCACATCCCTAACATATGTTAGAAAAATTGCATTATCTATCTAATTTGAGGCACTCAAACTGTAGGCATAGAGTTTATGTTAGTCATCTTGGACACACGGGGACATCGCACCACGCAGCAGCTGCTGGCTGCAGGTCTTCAGTCACATCTGACTGCCTCATGCAGTCTCCCACAGGCTGGACACCTATGCTTAGATCCCTGAGTCCTGTACCTAGCTTTCATTTAACTAAGGGAGAAGTACCTCTTGGAGTTTTAAAAATCAATAGGCTGTACGGCTATATTTAGACATTAGTATTGATATTTAATACACCCTGCAGCCTGCCACAATCCATACTGAACTTACTGCTGTGCACTGGCACTTCTAAAGAGGCACTTCTATTCATATAGCAATGTTTAGTTTTTGTGGAAACAAGAAGGATCTTTACATGTCTCTTCCAAAGTAGAAAAGTGATGGGAGATAGCCCAAGACCTGAAGAACTTTGTTCAGTTTCACATTTTATGTCTTAGAAAAACTGGATTCATTTGTAGGCCAAGTATACACAACACTGAATTATGGAAGAAAAGATGTTGCCAGTTAGAAAGCAACTCAGCAAACACTGTAAAGCTTAGGCCATAACTCAACATGAGCGCTGCATGCAGGCATCTAGAATCACATACACAGATGCATGAAACCTCAATCCTCTTTGGTCCACAAGAGGCTCACATGTGATTACTCGTGTGTGACTTACTTCCTTAAAAATGTCATCTGTCTTTGGTACACGCAGTTTAAGCTAGTCCTACTTGTATACTAAAGGAGAGAAGCAATGCAACAAGCAAAACTTTCAGATGTTTGAGTTATACAAGGACTGTCTCCCATATTATAAAATCACAGAATAGTTTGAATTGGAAGGGACCCTTAAAGGTCATCTGGCCCAACTCCCCTGCAACAGGGGACAAAACAGGGACACCTACAGTCCCATCAGCTGCTTCAGAGCCCCTCCAGCCTGACCTTGGGTGTCTCCAGGGATGGGGCATCCTCCACCTCTCTGGGCAACCTGCACCACTGCTTTATCACCCTCATCATAAAACATTTCTTCCTTATATCCAATCATACTGTAGACATCTTTGAATTAGTGCTACTTACCATGACATGTTTTCCTATCAGGCAGCAGAACAAAACCTCTTGGGCAGGTGCAATAATAGGAACCAGGAATGTTCACACACCCCAGAGTACAGCCATGATTCCAGAAGCCACATTCATTGATATCTGCCAAAAAAAGCACTGTGTCAGAATATGATCACCAGCCAATGTCATGGAATTGAATTAACAAAGCCTCACAGTCTTCAAAAAATCTCTTTATTTCCCATCCATTTTACAAGATATGTTGGTCCTACTAAATACTTTTTTAAAAAGCAAGTCTTTAGACCTAATTCAAATAAGCTTCAAAAACCTTCAAGCACCATATTCAGGCTGTATGTGCTCAACATATGTGTCCAGAGGCAAAGTATGCCTTCCCATACAGATTCCAGTGCCATAATCCTGTATGCACCCTAAAAATTCTCATTAGATACTTCCTTCTGACAAAAAAATTCTTTTTTTTTAAATGGCTCCAACATGACTTGACAAAAATTCTCAAAATGGGGAAGTGTTTTAGAAGATTCATTTTGGAAATCAATTCTGGCTAATTTCCTGAGGACTGCATGGCTGCTGTAAATGTTTTAAGCTCATAATTCTGATGCCTTTACATCTATCCAACTTTGGTCATGCGGTGAAAATGGTGCTTCTAAAAGTCATATGTTGACAATAATTAATAATACCAGATTTTTATTAAAGCAATGCACACTCAAACATTTATACCTGTTAGGAATTAATGCAATTTTCAAAGGTGAGGCTTAAAACAGCCATCGTGTTATGATATCTTTCAACATTTCACCTACAGTGATGCAATCCATTTTAAGTTATATCAAGATCCATAAGAACGACAATTTCTTAAGCTAAGACCAACATTTCTCACAAGGACATTTGTGGCATTTTTGTATGTCTCCTTTTAGACTGTACTAGCACAGGGAAAGCCACTAAACTGACATGTCACCTTGAAGTGTTTCTTCATCCTCAAGATTGGAATAAAGTAAAAGAGCAGAGGACTCTTTTTATCTGGTGGAATAAGGCTGAGAGTAGATCTATGTATTACCTTCACAAAACTGTTTATTTCGACTTAAAATAAAGCCACTAGAACATTTACACCGATGAGTCCTTGAGTCCAGCCTGCAGATTCTTCTTCTGCACTTTTCTTTGTTCAAATCACAGATTCCTTTTTCTGGAAAAGCAAACATAATGTAAATCTAATCTTCTGTTCATGGAGGAACTGTTTTGTTCAGTGACACACCTCTCCTTCTCAACAGTAACTTACTCAACCTGAGTAACTTATTTTTTAATAACTTCTATAACTTTCTGATTTTTTGGTAAAATGAAGCCAAAAATTCACTATCAAATTAAAGCGTTTGTAGGACAAAGAGTACATTTTTCAAAGACAAAAGGTAAGTTTCTTCAGAGGAAGAAGAAATGAGCCCACAGCAGAAGCCTTACTGCTACTCTCACTTCAGAGAACAAGGCAAACAGACACTGAAGCATCTCTTTCCACAGGAAGGATTGGGGGGTTGGAACTACATGATCCTTGAGGTCCCTTCCAACCTGGGTGATTCTGTGATTCTGTGAAGGATTGGCAGAGCCTCGTGTCAGCTCAGCCACCTTCCACAGCTGGTGCTTCCGCAGATATGCAACACTCATGCTCTTATTTCTGTCTTGCAAACTATTATTTTTGTTTTAATCTTCCTAATCTTCTTCTAGGGTTGCTTGCCCCTTTTCCAAGCTAAGTATAGCTGAACTGCTGCCACTGGATATGGGCATGTAGCCACCCACACACAACTCTGTGCATGCCTTGTGCTGTATGTGAAATAAAGGGAATCATGGTCTCATACAGGCAGGGAAGACACTGGATGCGAAGGAATTGCTCATAGCATCTCCAATCCAACATTCAAATTCCAAGAGATGGACACCAGCATGATATTAAATTTCAGCATTTAATCTTCTGCTAGCCACAGAGGAAGAAAAGCTGGCCATCAGTTGCAATGACAGATCACATCTATGAAAGAGTGAACTAATTTCCTAGACAGACATTTCATCTTGGCTGAAAGTATCAGCAGTGGATATATTTGCATCAGACTGATAAATTTTTCTCTAACAAAAATCACATTGCTGAATGAGAAACAATGATGGATGACTAGATGGATATTATGTGTGTCACCATGCATGTGAACTTATCGGAAACTTGAATCTTACGTAGTTTTATCTGAGCCTATCTTTTTGTAGAACTATTTTTGAATTTATGAACTAGGCCCTTAATCTTTGTCACTATTGAAGCTGAATCAGACACACGTTACGGTGTCTAACTTCCAAATACAGAACAAATCACAATGACAGCAGTGCAAATACATTCTATCTCAAAACAGTACAAACGAGCAACCAGATGACACTCAAGATTGCATCTTAAAATTAAAGGTGAACAGTCTCTAAGTCATGAATCACAAAAATTTTAAGATAGTATTTTCTGTAGAAATAGTCGCTATGAACCTCATTTTCTCACAGCCCCCTACCCTATCACATTTTAAATGGAAATTTTTGTTCTCAGATGATTACTTGACATCAGTATCTCACATTAGAAAGAAACAGAAGGTAATTACTCAAAAAAAAAAAAAAAAAAAAAATCCTGGGATTTCTGAATAGCACTTCCTCTTGATTTATTAACCCATCAGAGAAGATATTTTTTAAAAATTCCAGACAGAGCCTTTGAGACTTCAAGGTAATTAAAGCATTTTATGAACCATTAATAAAAGTGGAAAGAGCATTCCAACTGGCATTTGTGAATGCACATACTGACATCAAATCTAGGGTTAGTTATCAAAGAGACTTCAGTTAAACTAAAGACAATCTTCCAGATACTACCATGCCAAAGTTGTTGTGTGGGGTTATAGCAAACCCCACATCTGAATTAATGCCCCTCTCCCTACTTATTGGCTCTGATCAGTTCAGGAAAGCCTTTTGAAAGAGAAGTAGGAAAGAGGACATGAGAAATGTAAAATAAATAATCCAAATTCCTGTCAAAAAACTGATCATATCAGTTGAGCGCTTCTTATCAGTTTCCTTTTCATCTGAAGGACTTATTTGCTATCTGCTTTAAATAAGGCCTGATAATTCACAGCTGACACCACAGTATAACATATAATTTCTTAGCTTGTACAGAGCATCCAATTAGTCTAGTTATGCTTTCATCTCCAGGTTACTCTGTTGTAAGATCAGCTGTAAATCTCATTTGTACTCCAGACTCATTAGCCCTTCTTTCATCTCAGTTCTTGCAGTGGATAAGCCAAGCAATGTATATGCAAAGTCCAGAAAGTTCATCTGGATTCAACCCTTTACGCTTCTTTCTGCTCCTTCACTTCTCAGACATTTTTGCAAGGTATTTAGAATAAAATAGAACTACTGCTGAAAACAGTCATAGTTTCATAACACATGTTGGAAGTAAATGATGCAAGGCATTCAATAGCACTAGTATGTGACTTATTGAAGAGAGGTGGGGACAACCTCATTCTAGTGCAAAAAGAAACTTAGGAAAATAATGTGTTCTAGAGGGAAGAACTAAGTGACCATAGTCAATGAGCACTATGCTACATCCTTTTGTGGAGAGAACGTATGTGACAACTAATAGTCCCTGAGGTTCAGAACACTGTCATGAACTACCTTCCTCAGCCACTGTATCCCCCTCTCTATCTTCATGAAAATGCAGATATGGCAACAGGCAGTACCAAAGAAGGCTTCATGAGACACTACGTGGGGCATTCCAAATTTTGGAATCTTTGCAACAGCACTGAGACATGTGTGGTCTTGTCACTATACTATCTGCTCTACAAATGCACCTTTTCATAGTTTTTCTGTGTGTAAGAACTAAATGTATGAGTTGAAGAAAGTGCTTTAATTTGCCGAGAAAACTATTTTTCTCAAAGGAAGCACAGAACCAGTATTGTCTCTGAATGAAGATTCCCTGTGATTACAAGCAGAAGTTTGATTTCCCAGATTACTTTCTATTCTTCACCTCAACAGATTCTTGCACTGCAAACAAAGCATTTGTGAGGAAAGTTCCCTTGAAAATTTTGATTTTCCCATTCAGATCAGAGTTCAGGAAAGAGATACAGCATTATACCAAATAAAGCTGTTGGCTGGCATGAAGAAAGACAAAGCCTATTATGCATAGTAGATATTTCAAACTGGCTCAAAAGAGATGGACACAGTTTCATTTTTGCTCATAAAAGCACACACCACTTTTTCCTAATGTTTTTACATCACCTGTACCTCATGGGCACCCTGCACTTCCTACTGTCTCAGCAGGAATCATCAAGGAAAGCAGTCAACTTTCATCTTCTGATCCCACAACGAAATGCAGCAGCATGGCTATTTCATACCGCAGGCTGCAACTGATACCAATTAAAGACACCCAGGGCTCTCATTTAATAGTTACTATGGCAGCCTCAGACCTGTCTTAAACAAGATGAATCTTAATCCAATGAAGCTGAGACATCCACGCTATCGCTTGTAGGTCACACTATATTCTTCTTAAAATCCTTCAGTGCCATAATAATCAATCAGAGGTATTTAGATGTGCATTACATTAAAACTTCCAGCAGAGAACTGGTATTTGATGAATACAATCAACACACACACACACACAAAGGCTGTCTTTACATTTAGAAAGTATAAAAATAAATTTGTGAAACAAAGAAAAGGAAGGAAAAGGAAAGTGGAAGGGAAAAAAACTGGAAAAGTGGAAAATTGGAAAAGTGATGACACAGAGAAAATCACACATAGAATCACAGGGCTGGAGAGAAACCTCTGAAGATCGTCAATTGTCTCTATATGCATTCAAATTAATGAAAAGAGCAGTTAATGCCCAGCAGCTTCCTGTCTGATACGCTAGCGAACATATGGGTTGCTGAAGTTGAAGAAAACCTGGTCATTGACTTTACTGAGGCCTGGAATTTTGCAGAAGAAAATTATTACTGTGAAAAGTCAGTATGTACATCATTATTATTTTCACAAACACATTACAGTTTACTTACCAAACTCTTGAAGATCTGTTCTTGCACCAGGCTGTTTAAATGGATGCACTACTTTTATCTCCACGGGTGGAAAAAGTGATGGTTTCAGGCTAATAGTGACTACAACCTTTCCAGTATACTTGTTGGCTGTCAGTACTGTACCAGACTTCAGCTCCGAATAGTACAGGTGGTCAGCAAAGAGAGACATACCGAGCAAATGATATCTACAACATTGAAAAATTAGTATGAAATGGCACATCACCCAATTCCTGTATATACTGACTCACACATTTTCTGAGCAGTGAGTTCAGTCAAGTTTACTGTAAACAGCCTTTGTTTTCTTTTAGGTGTATGTGAGAGTCAGATGAGATGCCAGAGACACTCCCAGCACTCAGAATCCTTCAAATTTACAAGAAACAGCTACAAAAACTGTGATCATTTCTCACAGAGTATGTGAGATGCTGTTTAAGACTGACTCAACTGACAGAGACAGATTCTATTGAACCAGCAATTAAAATGGACACTTGCTTTATTGAAGGATTTAGGCCAGAAAATTACCCCCATTTCCCAGTGTGGCACTGGAAAGTGCCTTCTCTGAACCTTCTGACTGTCTCAGGAAGTTAGGATGGAGATGGAGGGACAGGAACAGGGTTTTCCTTAAATCTGTCTTGCTGCTGCACTCGGTCAGGCACTGGGGAGACAAGGATAACTAAAAATCTGCTGACTTTCTCTGAAGAGCCTGAGCACAGGGCACCATCTATACCTCCCTGAGCAGCAGCTGAAGAGGACAACAGGCTTAGAAGAGGACAGGGAAGACCTGATAGAGCTCAGGCTTTTGAGCATAGCTCAGACACCTGAGCTAACCTACAGTGACCCTGGACAAATCATTTAAGCTCTCTGCTTTCGTCTTCTCTATCTGCAGAAAAAGGCTACTAATAAACACTCCGAGAGGATTTCTGAGGATTATGTGGTTATCATTTGCTAAAAGCTTAGAAGATGGAGAGTACTAAGCGGCAGTATTATCTGCAGTGAATTCAACAGTTAGTTTTTTCTGTTTTCACCTTTGTAGAACTACAGTTACAAAACATTTATATGCATTACAGTGTTGTGAAGCAACAAAATAAAAGTCTCCTATGCTTTCTTTAACTGCACGCCCAGGAAATAAGCTTTCTTTCTGACAGCCCAGAAAAACTCACCGACCAGAACTTTGGAGCAAATGAACAGCACCCCCTTCATAGTCACATGATCCAATATGGGAAATCTCATTCCCATGGTCATGCTGGATCCAGTAGAGCCTTATGTCAACAAAATCTAGTGAGATGGCCTTTATTTTTTCTGTGGTTCTTAAAATATTTCTCACATCACTTCCATTGAGGGACACACGGTATATGCTTGAAACTGTACCATCTGATGACCAAAACAGTATCCTGCAGGAAAGAGGCATGTTTTGGGAAAAAAATAAAGTATTTATATGCTTACAAGGTAACATCACTGGTATGTATTCCTTGCTCCCATGTGCAAACTTTTTTCAATCTTACCAAAGTGCATTCAGAACCAAAGCTAATAACAAAGCAAGGGGATTCCTCAATATACATTGACCTTTTCCAGGAAAAAAACATATATGTCCTTCAAAACATAGCTCTACTTAGAATGGAAATAATTTTTGCCAAAAGGGTGTTCCCTGTTTAATGGAATCAATATTACCACTAATTTTTTGTTACAGTTGTTTTCCTGTTTTAATAAATATACTTTTACCAGCAGACTTACGACTGTTCAGGAAGCAATGATATACTAGAAATCTCATGTAGGTCAAGCAGGAATCAGCCCAGCTTAACCACGAGGCACAGTTATCTCTCTCCCTGCTTTGTTCCACCATGCAGTCAGAGAAGGAAACTAGAACAACCTCTGAAATCTACAGGGGACTGCTGCAAACTTAGGAAAAAATGTATCTTTGAGGCAGATGTTTGGCCCTCTGCCTCTGTGGAGGAAGTCATCTCCAAAAATTTCAGACCAACACCACACAGACTAGTACTTTACATAACAATACCAAATCATTTCCTTCTACCACCTTCCTCCTGGTTACAGCAGCCAGCCTATGATGTCATTAAATTAAGGCCCAGTCAAAATAAAGTTTCAATGCCCAGATCAGTTAGGCACTGAACTTACATACATCTGAGATTATTAATGGATCAGAACTCAGATTTAGTGATGTGACTAAAGTTAGCAACAGCTCTAACAGGGCAAGTTAACATTCACTTGTCTATTTTATTTCTTAAGGCTTGGATTTAGATTCTTTGCTTTAGATTCTTACATTTAAGCACAAAAAAAAAAATCCGAGACACTTAATAATTTTGCCTTATCTTCTCAAAACTGCAAGATTTACAGTATGAAACAGCATAAAACCAGCTTTACTGTGTTAATCTATTGTACTAAACAAGCAGGAAGAAACAACCCTTGCCTCATGGCTTTTTCTCCCTGTTGCATGGCCTCCAGTCATCATAGACTATTAAAGTAGATGCAAAAATATGTTTCCAGAAGGACAGTCCAGCTTTCTACTGTCATTTTTAAACACTTCATTAACACCTGCTTACATTTCTGTGCCACCCTTTGCTATTTAAGAAACTTCAATGCTCTGGAAGTTTGAATAAATGCTAGCATTCACTTTTTGTCGATTAGGAAACTAAGAAACAACAGTAATTATAGTTTCTGTGAAGATATTTTGCAAATTTGTTTAAGATCTTAACATACAGGAAGACTGAAGAACAAAGTTTACAAGCCAGCTTGAGTAATTGCCAGCATTTACCTTATTTGTCATCTCCTTCTTTTATTTTTACTTCTGATTTTTCAGCATTTTTAATAGCATTTTTAAAAAAATCAATCTTACAGCTAGGGTTACATCATTAGCAGTAAAATAATCTTATTACCACTAATATTTAGGCACACTCCTTGAGAAAAACTCCATTACTAGGGTACCACATTGACTTTCATTTCTTAAGAGTTGCATAGATTTTAGGAAAGACACCGTTAACATCAGACTTAGAGAATGTGTATACCTGTGTGCATAAACACATTGTTGGGTATTTTTCTTTCTTTCTTTTTTTCTTAATTCACATTAAAAATAGGGGGTATTCATACAAGCAAAACACACCAGGACAGAATTGTAACATCAAACTTCTTGAAGTCTATTTTCTTTACAGTTTATTACTGGCTTTCTGTAAGCATATTATGTACAGTTTCAGTGCATGGTAAATCACACCTAGGTGAATATACAAACTTGAATCTCTACATATGTTTCATTGAGTTCAGGAAATATACTTCTATAATGTCATTTTGTAACATATCCATCCGTGGCATTTGACCATGGATGTAAGGACCCGTGAATATTTCCAAAGCTGGTAAACACTATATTTAAGTCAATCAGAAGAAAATATTTTAAATGAAAATACACATATTTATAGTTTAAGTGCCAGCTTGGGAGCAAAAGGGACTCCCAACATTTAGGATGAACATTTGTAAGCAACATTTGGATGACTGGACTAGACGATCTTGTAGGTCCTTTCCAACCTTGTGATTCTATGATTTGCAGGCATTGTAGCTTTTGCTGCTCGAATTCTTCCTGCTGCCCTGAAACTATGCTCTCTTTGAGAAAGGACCAGCAGATCCTCAGATCTCCTGACTAAAGAAATTTTCTTTGATGGCCAATTGGTATAGATTCTGCATTAGACCTTAGTAGGCATTTCTCACACACTTCTCTGGTTCTCTCTTATATATTTATTAATATTTTATTCTATTACCCCCAAAGAAAGGAGATTTAGATTAGTTGTTTGGCAGAAATTTTTCACTTTGAGGCACTGGAACCAGCTGCCCAGAGAAGGTGTGGATGCCCCATCCCTAAAGGTGGTCAGGACGAGGCTGGATGGGGCCCTGAGCAGCCAGACCTGGTGGGGGGCAACCAGCCCATAGCAGGGGGTCAGAACTGGATAAGCTGCAAGGTCCCTTTCAACTGAAGTAATTCTATGGTTCTACAATTTTATCAACATTCAGGTAGGTATTGTACTAAAGACAAAACGCCATGCACACAGTATTTCCACAACTGGTAAACCACAGTCACAGTATTTAGTATATTAGAGTTCATTTTAATGAAATTACTAACCTAGTTAAAATTACCTTTGCTCAGCATCAATGGCAATCTTTGTGGGACGACCAATATCTCTTAGAAGAACTCGGCGTTTCTTCCCATTCATGTCAGTTGCTTCTATGGTTGCTTTCTGTCTATTGGCCCAGAGAATGTCCTGATTTATCCAGTCAATAGCAAATCCTGAAATGCCTTTGTCTATATAACATAATCTCTGTAAACAACAAAAAATTGTTAACAAGAAACATCATAGTTGCCATACGCTTGACTTTCAGTACATTGACTTGTGCCAGAGTGAGGATTCCATCTCATTCCACTGGCCTGCTTCATTTTCTCTCAGACCTGTATTATTGGTCTTTCTTATTTTTTAATTGTTTTCATTTTCCCTTGGCTCTAACATACACTCCTTCTGAATGAGTGAACCACAGATAAAAGAAAATATTATTTGTAAGCGATACACTGGACTGATCTAGCTACAATTTCTGCCTACATTTCAAATATTATGAAGCACCCAGTTGAAAGACAACCTAACACACTGTTGCTGGAGTTTGATCTTTAAAAAACAGCTTAAAATGCATAAGTTAAGATTCCACATGGGTACAGCAAAACCAGTAATCTCTCTCCAACAAAAGAAGGTTCTCACAACACTGAAGTGCAGCCGTACCAGCCTGTCTTCCCTTTAATGAGCCAGAGGCAATGAACTGCACAGTTTTTTCTGAACAAAGGATGCAGTTCTAAAAGAAGCATTTATGCAACCATAGAAACCGATAAAAAGATTGAGGGAAAAAAAAAAACAGCAGGAATTCAAGCACATTCTTCTCATACCATTTGTGGTGGTTTGAGTTACGATAATCTGAAAGACAAACTTTCATAATGCCAAAGATTAATTTAAAACTGATAGAGACGTTATTGTCTTCAAAGATTTGGCTTGTCTACATTTCTTCCCTTTTAGTTGATCTGTAGAAAATACTACATGTACTGTGAATGTTGGTAAAACGCGTAGGCTCAGAACCAGAATCATTATGGTTGCAAACCGTTTAATAAGCCTGGAATGTCAATAAATAAACAAGCAGAATTGCACCTCTGAGTAGGTGTTTCTGCATAGAATTTAATGCCCAATAACTCAAACAATTTGAGAGAAATGATGACTTCACCTCTCTTTTTGTGCCATTCAGGTGAATTCTTTGCAGAAGTCGCTTTTCTGAATCTACCCAGTACACTTTCTCTTCTGTATAATGAAAATCCATAAGTCCTGATGGACCAGCATCATCCACCAATCTTTCATGATTGGTCCCTTCAGTGTCAATTCTGTAGATGGCACTTCCATGGTGAAAAAGTAGAAACGGTGCAGGGTCTAGTGTTGAAAAAAAAGAGGAGGAGGGGAACACCAATTAATAGGTAAGCATTGAATTTTTGCTGCATTGCATTAAGTTTCTGGTTGAATATTAGGAAAAATTTCTTCTCCAAAATAGTGGATGGGCACTGAACAGACTGCCTGGGGAGATGGTGGAGACACCATCCCTGGAGATGTTCAAGAACAGCATAGATGCAGTAATGAGGGTCAGGGTTAGTGGGTAATATTTCTGGGTAGGTAAACAATTGGACTAGATGATCTTAGACATCTTTTCCAGCCTCAGTGATTCTATGATTCTAAATTCTCATCAGTATTATCCTAGACAAAGTAGGAGATTTAACCTTCTCTTTCATTTTTAATGGTAACATCACAGAGAATCAATTACCAATGTGATATAAATATAATAGTCCATTCACATTTACTGCTGAAAATCCATTAGGTCAAAAATCTGAGCAGTGAAACTGAGATTGCTGAAAAAGTTGTAATTAGAACAGAGACCAATCTTTAGTGTACCATTAAAGCACATTCAAAGGAGAAAGTCCCATGATGGTTGTTACCGTGGGGATTTATAAAATGGTTGCCTGAAACAACAGATCATGGCATACAAGAAATTCTCTTGTCAAGTGACTTTGAAATACAAGCACTTATACAGATCCAAGAGAATAACAGGTTTAAAACCTATATAGACACTTGTTGAATTAATGTTTCCAAGAATTCAATCCCCTTCACAGCAGAAGAAAGAGCCCAAGTTTGATTTCTCCATTGAACAAGTTCTGACAGCAACCACGATGTAAATTACCTGCTGCTCACAAGGAAGATGATCAACACTCTGATTTCAAGACTATTACAGCAGTGTGTATTTGGAGTTTTCAAGGTATTACCCAGTTATAAAAATTGCTCCTAGGATGTTAGTGTCTCCCTTTTTCTGCTGCTATTTGCACCAAGCAGCCCCATGTGAGAGTGTTCAAATTATGGAGGCTTGCTTTACGTAAACGGTAAATGAACAGAGAAGAGTAGCAAGGTTGATTTATCTCAGGAATGTGACAGCTGTACTGCCAGCATTTCTGCCAACTAGATGACCACAAACATTTTTATACTTCATTTTTTTGTCCTTTCCACTCTGAATTTCCCAGATGGAGCCTGTAAATGAGGGCTGTAAATGGAATTGGGACTGAACTAATCTGATTCTGATCACAGAGGAGCCAGACAGATTTGGGATTAAATTTTATCACCTCTCAACTATCGTTATTACTACTATAAATATCAGTAATAACCTTTAAAGAAGTTGAAGCCCTCATACAACATAATAAAGCAAGACTGTTATTTGAAAGATACCTGAGCACAAATATCATTTCAGGTTAACAGGTTTGTTTTCAGGTCTCTTCAGCTCAAAGGTGAATGGCTTACAAAGCAGTCAAATTAAAAAATAAATAAATCTATATGAGGACATTCTGAAGAAGTACTGAAAGAAATCCAGCCTGGCTCTTTGCATTGGTGACAATTTGGGAGCTGTATGGAATATTTTTTATTATTGTATTGTACTGATTATTGTGAAGATTAAAAACATCCAGAGAGAATCAAGGACATCTCCAAATCCTTCATTTGGAAACCAGCTCTACCACATACCATCTCCATGCCAGGGAGAGTCCCAAGTGAATATTAGAAAGAAAACCTGAGCTCCTCCTAGACCAGGAGGGAGTTGTAGCAAGTCCCAGACAGGAACCAAAACCAGACATTCAGGAAACCAACACGGAAAGGTGAGAGGCGAAATTTAGAGCGCTCACACACCGTATTCTAGATGCAAGGTTAAACAATTAATAAAATCTAACAAGATTTTTTCCCATGAACAGCACCAATTGACTACAAAACTAAGGTTATTTAGAAGGTGTAATTATAGATATTTTCCTCTCAGGAGGGTTAAATTCTCTTTAATTGTCAGCACTTCTTACATGATCAAAAAACAATTGAAACCCTCAAGAGAGCAGGAGAAAAAGACCTCACGTTAGCACTCAGGAGACAGGACAAGGGGAAACAGCCATAAGCTGCAGCACAGGAAGTTCTGCACAAATGTGCACAAGAACTTCTTTACACTGAGGGTGACGGAGCACTGGAACAGGCTGCCCAGGGAGGTTCTGGAGTCTCCTTCTCTGGAGATGTTCAAGACCTGCCTGGATGCCAACTTGTGTGACCTGCTGTAGGGAACCTGCTTTGGCAGGGGGGTTGGACTCGATGATCTCTGGAGGTCCCTTCCAACCCCTACAATTCTGTGATTCTGTGATTCATGTTTATTATGAAAATTCCAGTGGATCAAACAAAAAAGTAAGCGCTACCTGCATTTCGCAGTTCTGCCTCTACCCTAAATACGCTGGACATCAGTGTCAACAGATTGAAAGTGATGAAGGTATCAAAATCTCACATGCTGCTGTCTTCTTCTGGTAAAAGTAGGGACATGGTAGTAGAGTGGTCACAGTTCTGATCACAGAGGAAGAGTAGCTTTGCTAAATAGAAAATCATTGTTTGTTTTCATTTGCTTTTGTGTGTTTTCCTGTTTCCCACTACTGTACCTTCCATCCTTCATTCATTTTCCTCTCACCACACAGAAGACGCAGTTTTTCAGTCACCAAACCGGAGCTGCTATGCAGTATCTAAGTCAGCACCATGAGTAGGGTCCAGTGAGATATTGCTCACTCCCAAATACAATGCTGACTGCTAACTGAACTCTGAAGTACTTTTTTAGTCATAAAAAAGAAAATGAACTTACCATTCACATAGCAAGACCGTTTGTCGATATCCAAGGTGTAACCAGGCAAGCAGGAGCAGAAGTAGGACCCCGGTATGTTTGTACAGGTTTGGCCACAGGTTCCCAGACCACCTTCAAGGCATTCATCAATATCTGAAACAGGTTTTTGAACAGATCAGGACAATTCAACTAGAAACAGCAGCAGAAGGCAAACAGAAAGAAATCCCTTCACAGAGAAAGCTAGGTACAAAATATCACATTAAGAGAGGAAAGGAGGGTGAATGTATTGCATTATGCATTGCTTTCAGGATTATTTCCTTTGCTTGCCATCACGCACACAGCAATTTTTATTTTTTAAGAGACTATCCAGGGAATAACCATTCTACCCAGTGTCTGGGCACTCTATACAAATGGTCTCCAATTGCTCAAAATGAGGGAACAGACTTGTCTCATACTCCATTTCTGCTATTTGCATAATCACCTGCTATGCAAACGCCCTCTGCAGCTGCTTCCCTCTATCATTATCCCTCTATCCACATTTTGAAAATAAAACACCAAATTTCACAAAAAACAGCAAAGCAGCAGTCTGCCATGGCAGTGAGCTCATTTTTGTTTAAGCCCTTTTTGTTTGAGTTTCAAAAATATATACAAAACACTTTAAAATTTTATATATATATATAAGGATATATATATATATATATACACATATATATATGTGTGTGTATGTATTCTGAGATCAGCAAGCCCAAACCAAGGCAGCAAACAAACAAATTAGAATTTTAACTGGTAGGGTATAAACAGTAGTAAATATAGAAAATTAAGGATCTTATTTTTCAAAACAATCACCATTGAGGATCCCATTCAATAATAAAAGGGGAAGACATTACCCTATTTGGCAGCACTCAGCACCGTGGATGATGGCCCCTAAAAGTTTAGAGAATCTTCAGTTTCTACTGAAATAAAATGCGTCTGACAACTTCCTGAGGTCACTGGCTTCATACCCTTTTATATTTCTTGGATAAGCACAGTGAAGGATGCTCCGAGGAGCAGCTTTTCCCTCAGCCAAGATCAAAAAATTAAAAAGTGTACACAATAAGGATAAAAGCATGATTTGAGTGTAAGAAAACAGCTTGTCAGTGAGACACTTGAGACCTCTGTCTGTTTAACTTATCAGAAAGAAACCTGGGAGAAGATGACTACAATATATAAATACTTTCACAAAGTACCAGCTTTACTCAGACACGTTTTAACCTCCCACAGGAAATAATTAAAAAGGTTCATGGCTGAGAACTGAAATGAGAGAAAATCAATTCAGTTAACAGAAAATATGATTCAGTAAGGGAACTGCTAAGCTACCACAAAAAAAACTGTGACACTGTGAAAACCACTAGTGGATGTTCTCAATACAAGACCAGAATGGGGAGACATGCTTTAATAAAGCACAGGATGCCGAGCTGTATACTAAGGTAACTGGAAAATGGCCTGTGGTTTACAGGGTGGTCTCCTCCATTATTAAAGAATATGAATCTACAGATCAGATCACACTGATCATTCAGGCTTGAAGAATTTATGCTGCTTATCTGGGTAGTTGTACTTGAGAGGATTTTAGGGTTATCAGTGTGCCCATTTTCACCACTAGCAAAGTTCACACAGTGAAGAAATTTCACACATACTGAAAAGTGAATAATCACTCCAGCTGAAGATCAATTGCGAATGAAAGCAGAGGGATATTGAGACAGAACACCCAGGCATCAAGGAGTGGACCTTCCAGATGTAGAAAGGAAGCAATGAGAAATACTGAGCTGTTATTAAACACGCTGTTAACATTTGACTCTTATTTTGATAACAGTGGAAGAAGGTCCTGTTATTAACATACTCCCTTCTTTTTGTAAAGTCGGGGGGATGGGGGGAGGGGCAGGAAGTAAACAAATAAATGTCTCTTAATGCTTGGGAGAACTTGACCACAACAACATCCACAAGTTGAAACCTGCCATGCCTTCACCTGAGTTCCTTGTGCCAAAGCCATGCACATAACTGTACAGCATCCTGCTGTAGCTGTTTCACACCTCCTGGCAACCACTTACCCCAGTGGGAACTTCATCCTGTGAAAGAAATAAGCTTAGGGAGCACAAAAGCTGTCTGCAGTGCCCTGACAGCCAGTCCTGAAAGGACAAATGAGATTCTGCTCTGTTCTCAAAGGCTTCTTTATGCAGAAAATGCCTTGAGAATCAACAAAAACGATGAATCATTTCATCACGACATTGGCAGCTCTCAATGACTTTGCATACAAATATGCCACTTTGTTGAGAGTCCTGAGAAAGGCTCTAGTTGCAGAAGGTGAAGCATTAGTATGCCTGGCAGGGACACAGAGAAACCACAGTGAGCCAGAAGTCGCCTTTCATTATGGCCCCAAGCAAACGGACTATAGATGTAAAATATATACTTGCAGATAGGCATACTCACTCAAAATTTGGTTAATGTGGACTTTGGGGATAAATTCAATTCACTTTATCTAGCCACCAGCATAACCTTTTCAACAAGGTTGAAATTCACACTTAAGGAAACAACCCACCTTTTTTAACTATTTAGTTAAAAACATACAACTCAAAGAACAGAAGACAGCCAGAAAAGATTCTTCAGCTACCAATGGGTCACAGTAAGATTAAAGTGGCACACTAAGTATCTCTACAACCAAATTTTTAAATGAAATTTTAAGTACAGCCCAAGTGCTGACAGTTTTTGAGAGTGTAGAGGTTCTGGAGTGCTCCTGTACTGTGGTAAGGGACTATGATACCTTTAGTATCCTACCTTTCTGGACTCAGATCTCAAGAGTTAAGCCACAAGAATGAAAAAATAAATAAACATCATGCATAAATTAGTCACTACAAAATCATGTGCAAGGTATTTTCATAGTTCCAGCAGACCTCTACTTCCCAGATCACAGAGTTCAATTTTCAACATAATGTTATTGGATTGCTTTTTATGGTGCTATTACCTATCTACCCCTCCTTGAAATGCATCAGGAAATACTGTCTTCCAGCTCCCTTTAAAAACAAATTTCAAATGATATTCTATAAAGTCATAATTTTTGCTTAAAACAGAGTGTCAGATTAATATCTGTTATTTTCCACTGAGAAAATCATTGATGAGTCTTGTAATAACAGTCACTGGCCCTGGAATCTGCTTTTCAGCATTAAACTTCATGTTTATGTAATACGATGCCAATTCTGTCATCTCTTGTGATACATTTCCCTCCTTTCTGTTCTGATCCAAGATTTTCTAGATAAGGACAGTATTTACCCACATTCAGCTGTATCAATTTCCGGAGAATTCAGAGGGAATCTTTTCATGATTTGGCCATGTTGAAGAATTGTATTTTCAATCAACTTCCCCATGGCAGTGTAATACGAAGTAAGATATCTGGAAGACAGCTGCTGAAAAGAGGCAAACACATGCCTCTACTTCAGCTCTTCTGAATTCTTAAAAAGGTGTGAGGCTGCATGGAGCAAATTGAAGCTAGCGTTTAGCTAGCCAAGATGAATTTAAAGATGTAATACAAAGAGGAATACTTTTATATTTCGTATCACCAGCATTCTATGATTGGAGAAGAGTCAACAGCAAAAAAGAAAGGAGGAAATTTTGAAACACAGAAAGAAGCATCTGACCGAAAGTGTTGACCTAGATAGCTGCAGTCGTCACCTTCAATTGCAGACTTTAGCTCTGTAGGAATGTGCAGCATGCTGAAGTGAAAAGAGCTGATCAGTTAACATCAGAAGTTAGTAGAGACAGTAGAGTAAGGTTCTATGGGTAGGTACAACTTTAATATCAAGGGTTGTGTTTTCCCTTTTTATTATACGTTACGATTTTACAATATTATAAAAAATAAATGTATTTTTAATAACTATATTTCTTTTCCTTTAAAACTGACAGAATGAGTTCTCAAAGTCAGTCCTGAAGCCAAGGTGCATACCAAATCTTGCAGTATTCATAACATAATAATTTTGGTAGCCCAAGAGGAACAGGCACTGGTGTCCTTCTGAAAATTGGTAATGCAAGAGGCTGCTCTATGGGTGTCTTCAAATAAACACTGCCACGTAGGAAATTTTCTTGGTTTCAAGTGGGGAGAGTATCTATATCCCTCAGGACTATAAAAAAGTGTTGTTAAGTCAATACTTCGGGAAGGGATAATCATTTGATTTCAACAGGCATAAGACCCATCTCCTGGTGTATCATGAATGCTTAGATGGTTAACAACATGAGAAATCAAAGCCCCCTCTATGTACACATTTTTACCTTGCAGGAATAACCAAGTGTGGCCAAGACTATTTTTATTTTAGAGTAAGTAGGTTTTGTTTCTAAGGAAGGTAAGTTATTTAATGGTAACCGAGTCCCCACTCTTTACATCATCGTAAGTTAAGTCAAGATGACAATGTCAAAAATAGAAAAAAATGCTTCCAGTTGCATCACAAATTTCTTATAAATGGATATAACCTTGCAACAGGCCAGTCTTACTTTGATCTCATGCTTTGTTCTCCCATATTTTGTCTCTTATAAACTGTGCTGCATCTCTGTTCTGAGATACATGCTCCCTGCTTAAAGGCCTTTCCTTTCTTGGCATACCAAGTCAGGATTCAAATAATGTCTCTTAAAATAACTGTATAAAATTATGTGAAATGTTTAGAGCTAGATTTCAGGATCCTTCAACAGGATGAGATGCCTTCGATCTTTGAATATCCCCAGAAATAAAAGGAATTAATTAAGAAGTGAATTATTTAACAGTGTGTGAAGAGCAAAGCCTAGGCCTTCATCAACAGTGGTTGTATGGAAAACTATTCTAGAAAAGTTGGAAAAACACTTTTCAGTCAATGCTGTTTGTAAGGGACAGCTTCTTAATTCACTATAGTCCTTATGGCTGGCAGGATGCCACCATAGTCACAGATGATTTTACAATTGATGTATTTATTAAAGCACCAAGAATGGTTGCCAAGCCACAGATCAGAGCCTGCTGTCATTGTTCACAGCTCAGTGGCATGAGTCATGTCTCCCACTCACCACTTGCATCCCCACTATTACCTTCAAAGTCTGCCCCCAGCTTCCTACCATTTGCTGCCACTGCACTCTCTCTCAAATAGTTAATGAACTAGAATATCACACATCCGCTCTTCTGGTCAGAACAGAATTTGCATATCCAGTTCATGGAAGAACACAGGAAATCCATTCCATCAAAGCATCCTTCAGTCTAATATTTCACACCAAAATTTTATCTTTTCTTAATCTCCCATGAATCAGTGGTCTCTAATTAAAAAGATACCTTAGCATAGCTCATTTCTTTGTTTATTATACGCTACACAGAATTGCTCACAGTAACATCAGCTCTCATGCATAAGACCACTTCTATCAGTTCTTGCGCTGGCTGCTGAAGTAGCAGCCATTCTGTTTTGGTGCTTTACCCAGACTCTCCTCAAGGCCAATAGAGCAATTGGATATCTAATTTTCAACAGAAGACGCATTATTATGTCTCCATTAATGGAAGAACAGCGTACATTAATGTGCAAAATGGGTCATCTGAAATTATATATATGTATATAATATTTCATATATATAAAATATATATAGTTACCTTTTGGATGTGGAGTACATTTTGACCCAAAGGAAAGTGCCATCAATTCACTTCATTTCAGGACTGCCTTAGTATACACAAGGTATTAACTGGGCTTCCCTAAAATGCAGAAGTTCGTAGCTAATGTACATCCTAATTAGTTCCTGGAAGCTAGGTTTATATTAGTAAATAGTGTGGACCTATAGGAGAGGCTCTGCAGTGTGCAAAGTTTGGTGAGGATCTGACATCCAGATTGCACATATTTCCATGTAGGGTTATGGAGAACCAGGTCTAACATGGTCTTGTGGACCAAATGGCCAACAGCAGCAGAGAGGAGAGATGTTCTCTTAAGATACACCTTGTGGTTTAGGTTGACATAAAAGGAATCCAGTCCATGCACTCTGGGACTGTCCCACAACGTGAATACAAGCACGGTAAGAAGCAAAAGTATGGAGGTTAGTTTCAGAAATATGTTTCTCCCTTGAATTCAAGAATCAGTGTAGAGGTACCCTAGGTGTGTTTGGTGCTCTGACAAGCCTTTGGTCAGGTTTATCATTTATATATAAGAAATGCCTAGCTCCTTTTCTCTCAATACAAGGACATTTAACATGTGTACTTCTATTTTCTGCTTACAAGTTGGTATTTCTTGGCAGGATGTGCAGAGAAGGCACCTGTTATTAACTCACTGGAATCATGTCAAGAACTGAGTCAGAGCCTCTGAAGCCCAAGTAACTGAAGCACAGCATGAACTCAAAGTATTAGGTCTGGGTGCAAGGCTTCCAGGGCATTTCCTTATCTCCTTACCAGAAAAAAACATAGTCCTTCAAGCATTGGGGAAGAAGGTTTCTGTCGTGATTTATCCTACACTTTGTGAATAATAAGAACCTGCATTTTACATATTCTAAATCACTCATGGTTATCATACTAACATTAATGTAACACATCTTCCTCAAACTATAGCAGTACAATTCCAAATATATATTTTTTTATGTACATGTGAGTCATTCATTGTATATTTGCACACAAATCTGTAGATAACAGTACTATCTTAGAAAGAGCAGTTTTTAAAGTTATCCAGCCCTTATCAAAGTATTTACTTGTACACACGCACAATCATTACATTTCTCTTTCTATATGCATATAGAAGTACAAAAAAACATGCATAAATTATATACATACAGAAGCAGGAATCTGCACGAGTGTGTAAAAATACACTACAGCTACACAAAGGAATTTTTGTGATTAGTAAGCAGTTCTGATCTCTTATTGACCACATACAACTTCAACCTGCTTTGTGATAGCTGAACCGGCAGGCAAGAGACCAATTTCTGAAAAAGCAACTAGACAAAACATCCATTATGAGAAGGAAGAGATAGTGAGAAATTGCCGTATCAATTGTGTAGCTACGCATAGGCAATCTATATAGAAAACTCATGACAATTATAAAGCTCAGTTAAACGAATACAGATGCTTTTTTCTTAATTTGTGAATGGTCCACCACTTACCCACGCAGGCAGAACTTTCACTCTTTAATCTGTATCCATTAGGACAGTTCCAGTGCTGCAGAGCTGAAGGGCTGGCAAAGCCAATGGTAAAAAACACTGGCAAGAAAGCAACAGGGAAAGGAAACATAGTCCTGAGTTTTTTAAACTGTCACTCGAGAAGAGCTAGCTTGTCTGCAGTCATATCCAGGGTGAGATGAACATAGGTAATCCCAAACAGTCTTTGTGATCTCCTGCTTTACACTCAGACATCGTATCACAGCACAAAGCTTTATCTTTGCCTTGCTTTTCTTGTCACTCCAGCGTGTCTGAATACAACCTTGAAGAAATTCCTGGGAGATTTCTTCCCCACACACGTCGTTCTCTCTCTCTCTCTCTGTCTCTCTCTCTCTCTCTCTCTCGTTTCTTTCTTTTTTTTCTTTTTTGGAAGCCAAGTATGAAATGCCTGACACTCTCGCCACAAATTTAACACAGCTTAAAAGCAAGGCTCACAAGCATCACTGCAAACTTCCTCACAACACGCAAAGCTGCCGTTTGGGTCTTAAAAGCAAAGATTTCAGAAAACTTCACTGCTGCCCTCAGTGGAGTACAGGGAGCGCAATCTCCAGGTACTGTCCTGTGAAACGCAGTTGCTTTTCACACACGGACTTGGACGGACTCCTCTTTCCTTTTTAAGGCACCAGTTGCCCCACCTCTTCTCTTTTTAGTACCACTCAAGTGAACCCTGTGTTTGCAAATAGTAACGTGGTCAGTTCCAGAGCCAGAATGCCAGATACACGGCTGCCCATAATGAGCAGCCTATTTAGAAAGGCAGTCCCTTGCGCCTGAGAAGTACCTATGGTGTGACAGCCACATTTTTCTCACAGACTGCAGCCTGATTTAAATCTTGCCTGTTCAGTCGTGATCAGCTGCATTCATTTTCATACCTTCTTGCATTTTACTACCACAAACAAATCCTGTCTCCAAAATGCTCTGTGCTAAGATAACTCCAATACAATATATTGGACAAAGATATTGTTTGAAATACAAACTGGCTTAAGGTCAGATTCAGATTTAGGGTATGTGTATCATTCTCGTTTCAAAAAACTTCATCTGTCTCTCTCAAGCTGGAATGTGGCCCTTCTGCCATCAGAGACCAACACATTTCTGAGCGCACATCAGTGCTGTAAGGAGCTGCAGTGCACTTTTACACCTGCTTGACTGAGGTAGATGCACTAGAGAAATTCCTGGTGCAATCTCCCAGATCAGCAAAGCATGAGAGCACACGTGTGTAAAGTGCTGAATTTTTCACTTGCTGGCAGCTAAGCATGTGTTTCAGTGGCTGACTGAGACTGGCTGTGCTGTGCTAACTGCTCTGAGGCATTCTGGTTCTGTTGCTTATCTTTCTCTCTCTTTTTTATTTTTTTTATTTTTTTTTTTTTCTTCTTCCATGTCCTCAATTTTGCACTGGAATAAGTGCTAATGCAGCAACAGCTGGGAACAGCAGTTCCCAGCTGCAGCAGACAGCAACCTGCAACATGCGTGCTCCTCCCTGGGAAATTCCAGCCCCGGTATTGTTCTGAATTGATAGGAGTCCTGACTTGCACTGACAGAAAGAAAGAAGTATAAAACCTGATTATCAACTGGGCCACTGTCCACTAAAAGCAACTGTTTCTCGATGTTTTGGGTCTGTATCCATGTTCTGCTTGCTCAGTCTCCACTGCTATAGGCTAATGGAGCTAACTAAATCTGGGTTGACAAATGTGAACCATGTTTTCATATACCCTGCTCGGAACTGAGTCTCTATTCTGTGTGTTATAAAATCCAATAATAGTAATGCAAATTATGCAGGGGCAGACTCATGCCAAACAGTATCTGCTTCTTCAAATAGTCCCCTAGAATACAAAAGGGCAACCAGTGTGAAAGTGGAGCAGTGCCATTCCACTGAGGATTACAGGATCCTTCCTAGGATCCGTGGTACATGCCACAAGGGTCTGTTCTACTAATTCTGCTACCATGGGTTCCTCTCACATTATTTTCTTTGCTGTTCATGCTGTGAACACACAACCAGAGCAGCTGGGAAGGAATGTGGCACTTCTTTGTGAGTTTGCTGGATCACGACAGTGGCAGTCCTGGCACGGCTCCGAACTCTTCCAGAAGAGACTCAGGCAAATCACTGGGAGACAAAACCAATAAACTCTCCTTTTCATATTAAAACACAGAAGTAATTTCTGTGTTGCTTCTGAGGCTCTCACATTATTTTAATCTCTCATTTACACTGTTGTCTTTATGGAACAATTCCTTCATTCCTTCCCCCCTCTACCACTATTCATTTACTCTTTCTGCCTTTACTCAAAACACTGTCAAAACCATGTCCAGACCTTCCCTTTGTTTTCTAAATTAACAGTGAAAAGAGAACTGTCCAATGTGTCAATACTACAACGATGTTTCCTGGAAGAAGAGATCCCTTCTCTGCACTCAAAGAGTGGTTTATAGAATCATTTATATCACCACCCTAGAAATACAGGGATGGCTTAAAAACAGGACGAATAAACAGTAGTAGAAATAGGTTTTTGGTTCTTACAGGCCAAAGGTACATCACTCCAAAAATAAGCCTCAGTCCAACTGTGTGAAATGATAAAGGCCTGAGAATGTACATGATTGCAAGTGAATAGAATTGATCACCTTCCCCTAGACCAGACAAAGAAATTCTCAACAAAAGATTAAATCCATCCAGCTGTACCAAACAACTAAACTTCTCATACATACCGTTTTTCGCCATGTAGTTTAGCATGCCATGCACAATGATTCCTTCCCACCTGAAATCATTCAACATTTAAGTCATTTCAAATATGCTATCACAAAGCAAATTATTGTGCCCATTTAGAGGTATGAAGTACAGCAATATATTTCAGCCTAGCATTCACACAATAAACCAGATAAATTAATACAGTAGCCTCATCTGTGGCACTCATTACATAATCAGCCCAAATGATCTCAAATTCATACGTCCCTGTACATCAAGTACAGAGAGTTGATTTGGTTTAATCTGATTTCCCGACTCAATGATTGATTAAATTAATAACAAATGAACATTCTTTTCTCCCTTTCTTTTGGGCTTCCCACTATCTCACTGAGCTTTGGAGGTGTCACTTTGCCAAAGCTGGTAAAGCTCAGCTAGTCACCCAACTGGAGAGCACCTTGTCCCCTACCTTGGCAAAGAGCTGCTGCTGTCTGATTCAAGGACAGTATGTTCTGGCTCTTTCTGAGCTGTGAAGGAAAGAGAGCTCTCCCTCCATTTCCCAGGGCTTTCAGTATCAATATTGTATTAATTTGCACATTGTTCAAATCATATATTGGCTTTTATTCTTGCTTACTACACATTATACTAGCTTGTCAGCACTTCAAATTCTCTTCCTGTCAGCCTCTGGAAGTTTGATCCTGGCCTCAGCCATATTCTAATCTGGTTAAAATTATACTTTAGAGTCAGCATCATACCAATTACTGCCAATAGAGGTTAATGATTATATGCAGGAGCTCGCTGAAACAGAATAGAAAATGTGTAGTGGCTATTTCTAGTAAGAGCTCACAGCAGAAAGGAGTACTCATAACCCCACAAAACAGCCCCTCAGATCCATCCCAATGGTCCTAGGAAACCTGCCAGCCCAGGGTCAGAGTGCCCATGGGACAGAAGGTGTATTGCCAATGAGGCAGGAGCTGATGAACACAAGTAATTTTAATGACATTAAAGATTTCTGATAGCCTCCAGGGAAGCAAAAAAGAAGTAAAAAACAATCAACAAGTGAGAGAGCAACATATTGTAGTGATCTCCAACAGTCAGGAATGTCTGAAGTCTCCTCCCAAGGTATGATAACCATTCTGTTTTTGTCCTCAGGCATGCCACTCATTGTTCTACTCAACCTATTTGAAAACGATACTTGGCCAGCAGGATGTTTTAATTTAATTTATTGGTAAAATTAATTGAAGAACAGGGCTTTAACCATGAAAGCATTATGGAAACCAAGTGCTGTTGTAGGTAATCTCTTTCCAGTTGTCTCAGTTTCTTTTATGGCAGCAATTACAACAAATATCCACAGGAGTTTTTTGGCTATTTGCAATTTTTCCAATTTCAATCTGATCTTAAGGAAAAGAAAAAGAGAAAAAAACACAACCCACTCAGTCCTCTGAAACTTTACTAACTATAACCGATACTGCATTTTTAAAGCCCATTTATGTTAAACATTTTGATAGGCACCTTCCACCACTGGCATCCACAGAAATATCCAGAAGGAAAGTTCAACATGCTCTCCCTTGCACCAAGACAGACAGAACAGCAGCGAAACATTCTGGGGAAGCCACATAGCACATTGCTGACTTATGACATTTATCAACGTTAGATGCCTACATTATGCCTCTATGTTAGCAGACATAAAGGAGTGGCTAAAATAGCATGTTGAAAGAGTCATTCGGCTCTCTGAAGCGGAGATAAAACTGAAGATAAAGCAAGTCGTTAGTTACCACGGATAAGGTTTGTGCAGCTTGTTATGTGAGAACGTTTGAGAAAAAAAAGTCTTAGTAACAGGTATGTATGGTATTACTTCACTATCAGGGTCAAAAAATGTATCCTCCCCATGTTCTCTGCTCCACAGCTACTTTCCATCCCAGAGATAGCACATTCATAGCAAAATGATTTCTTATGTATGCATTAGACCTTACAGCAGATCTCTCCAAAAAAAGACACTGAAATCTGGTACTGATTTTCAGAGCTACTGAGCACTCAAGGGTTTCCACTTATACCAGTAAGAGAGCAGGATAGGCTGTAGGTGCTTACTCTGAAGCCCATCTACTAAAAATCTCGTTACTTTTACCTCTTTGTTTTATCCCCAGTTCCATGCTAGAAAGATAAATATTTGAAATGATTGTTTCAGTAAACTTTGGTATCCCCATTACAGACCTTTTCAGCTGGTTCGTTCTTCTTATACATTTTCTGTACACTTTCTGCATGAGCTTGTGTCTGTGCATCACTGACATACATGGTTGTTGGTGACACTGGACCCAACAAGATGGCTAATAAATTGAAGGAACAGCCATTGCTACAGCCAGCTTTCCATAGCAAAGCACCTAAGATGAACTCAAGAGCAAAATTACCAGAGATGCAGCCTGTGCCTGGCACTGAGCTCCCATGGGTGGATTACAGGATGCTCCCCGTGGCTGCCAGATTTGAAAGCTTAATTAGAAACGATATCTGAGAAAGCTCTTCACCTGCAGTGGATCTAGGCTGAGTACATAAAAGCCTCACTCTCTTTGCAAAAATGCAACACTTTCCTGTGAATGGCCGCACAGCTGCTGCCAGGCGAGCCAGATGGTGAATGGATAGGCAATCAAGAGCAGGTGTAACTAACATTGCTAACTGTTGGGAATGTTTAGTGCCCTGCTGCTCATACAGCATACTCAGGAGATCTCAGAACCAAATATGTCCTAATTAATAAATAGCTGAGCTGCAGAGTCCTACAATGAATTTGCCCAGAGCCTGCTGAAAGTTAGTTTGCACTGAAAGAGCAACTTGACGACGTGATGGAATTTAGTGAATGAAATAATTTTAAAGGCACACTGCAAATTTAAGGAAAAAGAATACACATATCGCAGATCCTACCCACAGCAGCCATAAGTGTCGCACATGTGGATTTCCTATCCCATATCAGGAAGAAGCTGGCAGAGAAAGTGGCAAGTGATCTGCACGGGGCTGCCGGCAAAGGAGGCTGCCTGACTTGACACCACCTCAAGCCCCACAGCTGCAGGGAGTGCGGTGCCAGAGCCTCTCACTGACCCAAATGCCACCAAGAGAATGATACCCCAGAACTTGGCATCCGAATCCTGCAGCTATCAAACACGCCCTGTTTGGGGCCACAGCTGTCAATTCTCCACCTAGACAGCGACACGGAGAGAAGAGCAGTGGGGAAAAAAAGGCAGGGGCATTTGGTACAAGCTATAGCCCACGTTATATTTAACTTTCAGTGTGTGGTTCTGCATACCCAAAAAACTCAGACAGATCCTGCACTGCCAGCAGGAGTATGAACATGGATACTCCAGCTTTTACTTGACCAGGAGGCTGTTTCAGAGAAGGGGATACAACTCTTAGCATCAGTTTCTTTGCTTTTGGTGTCCTGCAAAACACTACTGCTCTACGGATATCTACTGAGATTGTCTATAGGACTCAGAGACAGTATTTCTGTGTTTTTGAAGATAATGACACAGCCTTGACCCAAGACCTCTGAGCACTAAGTTAAGCATTAAGGAGCAGGGGAAACCAGCACGCAGTGGCTGCAGAAGCAGCAAACCAGACTGCAAGCAAAATGCTCACTAACAATGATACATGTTCTTACAAAATTTCTAGTCAACTGCATGGCAACCAGCAACGTCTGCCTTGCTAGAGAGTGAGGAAGCAGACTCCTGAAAGATCTGGCTACCTCTTTCATATTTGCCAGCTTTTATTCGTAGGGAGATGGATGCACAGAATCCCTCTGTGGTTTTACCAGAGCTAGCACATTGCTTCAGTAGGAGCATACAGTTTTGCATAAAGTAAGGAGAGCATTTCTGAGACTCACTGCCTTGTATGCTACATAAAAAAATGCTTCACTCTCGCAAGTCCTTTCACTTGTTAACAAACTAAAACACAATTACAGTGAACACAGTAATATAACGTCACAATCTATAATATCTACCCCACCTTGTTACAGCATCTGTATTAACATTTAGAGTATTTTAGGGCCACTCTGCCTAATAATAAAATTCTTCCATATTTAAGGTCAGTTGGGCTTTAGGACAAAATCATAAAAGGAAGTACCCAGCCAAATCCTTTCCAGTAACACTAACAGGAGAGGGTTGGATGTATTCCCTGGGCAGTGTTTTCAAAATCAGCCATAGGTGCCCAGTTTTCCAAAATGAAACAAGACTCTGGTAAGGGGAGAGGAATTCTATTCTGAGAGTATGCATGCATTACGCAGTGCTAAAGAAACCTCTCCCTTTGCGCCTTTTCATTTGGCTGTTTTATTTAGAACTGGGCTGATTGGCAAGACAGCATGCATCATCAGAAGAAATCTAAATACTAAAACACCTGGCCAACTAGTAAAACTATAATATCATCTACGTAAGTCTAGGCAGACTTAGAGAAGGACCTACCCTACAGATGTTGGTATAGAGGATCAAAGACAGCAATTCCTGCATAAATTCTCCATGTCCCCTAGATGTTCATCACTGCAAAACATGTGGGCCAAGGGCAGGGACTCTCCTCAAATGTTCTTGGATCACACGCTCATCTTCACATTCAGGATTAACTATTGAGTGACAGCTCTTTGCATTCAGACACTAAGGAGAAACTTATCCTGAGCTAACTGAAATAAATAGCAAATAAATAGCAAATTTCCAATGGCTGCAATAAAATTGCACTTGATTTGGCATATCCTGTGAAAGAGATAGATTCTTTCTCATCCCCGTTATGGGGAAATGAGCATATTTTCTTTTTCTCCCCCAGAAACCAAAACTGATCAACATCTTGGTAAGAGAATATCTTAATGGTATGATCTCCAAGTGCGACGTAAGTTTTTGGTTTTTTTTAAACCTGTATAATGTACTTCAAATCCAGTAATCAGAAACAATAAAAATACTAATATTAATATATGAGTATTTTCCTAAAGAGTAGCAAAATTAAAGATAAAACAAAAGTACATTTGGGTAAGGTTTCAAGATATGTTTTTCAGGCTATGTAAATTTACACCTGTCCCAAACACATTGCTATTGCATGAGCGTACAATGCAGGCATTTTGTTTCTGTCTCATTCCTTAATAGATCTCCCAGCAACATACATTAATTAGCAATCCATAACGAAGTTTCTTGTTCTCTACCAGCAACAGCCACTGCTCACTGCTACCCAGAAAAGCAATTACCTGTCAGAAGCGAGTTACTAAAAACTCTCCAAGTCATAGCACTGCGTGGATCAAGTATTCCACTATTATTAATGCTGTTGTCAGGAAGTGAAGAAGAATAAACTAGTAAGTGCAGAAAGATTCAAGAGAGAAAAGAATTACAAGTGCTTAACACAGACAGGTTTGCCTGGACTGCTACGTGGCTGCTGAGAACTCTTCCTATAGCTGCAGCCTAGAGGGATAAATAGTAATGTCTGTATTTCGCATCACACTGGTTCTCCCAAGGCCCATCAGATGAGGCACATGGTCAAATTCAGACAGCTGTACAAATAGGGGGAGACTGTCATACCCTAAATTCACGTGTAAATGTAACTCAATTTATGACGAAAACTCTTAAGTTGTCATTATTTCTCCTGACTAACAAGCTGGCCTACTCCTAGAATTAACGTGCTCATTATTAACTAGATTTAAAAAAGGAAACAATGCTTTTTGACACAGCATACACCTTGGCAATTAGCACTCATATAGCATTTAGGATTTGAAGAAATGCTCTTCAGATTTGACTGGTGAACCCAAACGAACTGCTTTTCTATGGCTCCCTGAAGAGTTACTGAGGAGCAGAATTTCCACAAAACCAGAAAAGGTATCAGCGAATGCCACAGAAGGAAATGGTATGCTACCTTGTAAGTGGCCATCACTTTACCTTTCTCTAGCACTGTTACTGAGGCAACAGGTACATTAAACTCTGTGAATGGCACCTTTATGGCAACCAGCACGGCTGTTTCTCACAAACTGCTGACCTCTGAGGATGCTGGAACTGCAGTGAAACTGTCAAACAGTTCCCTGCTCTTGCACAAGTACCAGGTATGATGTAGCTTCTGCATGGGTATGTAGACAAGCTAGAAAAATCGTGAATAGTATTAATTTGTCTGTGATTATCAGTGATTACTTACACACATCAGTTTTGTATAATGGTGTAAAGAGAACGCACAGCAGCATTTGCACAGATTTCTTTGCCATGTGAAAGATCTTGATCACCTAAGGTCTCCCTAATAGGCTGTCAGTTATCCTTGGAGACTTTCCCTGTATCATCATTTTGTGAGATAGTTTTGAAACTCAACAGTAAGGAGTGCTCTTTCTAACAGTTACTGTCAATACAGCAAGAGCCTGTCATCTGCTTGTCATGAGGCCAAAATTATTGAGATGTGGAAGCATCCTCTCAATCTCTCCCTTGGCCCAGCCTCTCGGCAGACATTCTCCTTATTTGTGTGTACTTATTCTTGGTGTCTGAAAGTTACTTGAAACAATGTGCAACAGGATTCATCTCACTGTAATGGAGCCCTGCTTCACATTCTCAAACTACTGGCATCTGCTGAAATGGCTGAGGGATTAGAAACACCATTGAATGCCAGTGCCCAGGATGTGGTCAGTAAGTTATTTAGAGTATCTTTTCAAAACTTTTCCTAACTTTTATCCCCAATCCACACAAGTTTAACATCACACAGTTCAAGAAGAATACGACCTCTTGCAAATTTACTCCAAATATTAATCAGAGGAAGAAACCTTATCATTCAGATATATTTTTAGATGGGATATTTGACTTCAGCTTCCTTCAGGCCTGTCCCCCTGCCCTTTTGATGAATCACAAGTTATCTGAACTGTAACAATTCAGTGTGTGGTCCATCTCATTTGTCAGTCCTGTGAGGCTCTAACAGCAAAGATGTCAATCACACAGCTCCTCACCTTCATAGCTTCCTCAACTTCAAGACTCCAATTTCTTTCTTGTTTCCTTCAGCCCAAGTCTAGGGTTCCTTTGTCCACAAGCCTGGTTACAAAGTAGTTGACATTTGAATTAATATTAAATGAAATGCACAAATCATGTAAAAGAACACTGTCTTTTATGCTTCAGGTCAGATTTCCCTTGATCCCTCTGAAGATTGGATCCTCGATCTTCTACTGGAAGTGACACATTCTCACTATTCAACTTCCTTGCAGTTCTTACTGGTGATTTTCCAAGCCCCAAAACTGTTGAATTAGATATCTCCACTTAGAGAACCGAGTGCTCTTCAGTAAAGCACATTTATTTTCTGCTTAATCTTACTTCTGTGTCTTCAGTAGGACTTTTTCCTTCTCTACTCATGCATTCTCATTCAGCTTGTTCAATTTTCAGAATCTGTTTGATCAGGATGCCAACTTGTTGCTCTCTTCCAGGGCTGACTTGAACATGAACAGCTATACTAAAAATTCTTGTTTCTTGGCCCAGTCTTTCATATTCATATATACATATGTATAGATATATATATTAAAAAATATATATATATGCATCATGCACTACTCTAGGTGGGGTTTTGTTTGGCATCACAGGGCTGATCAACCCTTGAAAGAGTTCTCATTTCTTTATGAAAGTCAATAAGCTTTGACAATGACTTTCTTCTCTCAGATTATTTGATTTACGCTTCACTTCTACACAAATTTTCAGTAATACAAAACTGAAAAATTTAATCAACTTGTGACAAGCTGAACTTCTGCCTGAATGTGAAATATTTCAGACAATCTGTAGAGCTAGCTAAATCATCACTGAAAACTCAAGAAAATGTCACTTTTCTTTATCAATAAACAAGGAACTGCATTAGTTCTCTCTCCAAACCTTGCCTCATGAATTCTCCTGTCACAAAGAAATACTCCATGTATGAATGTTTGACGATGTCTATTCAATCATTGTGCCTGACAGAACAATGAACGTTATTTGTCTGGCTTGTGAAAAACGTTGGCTTACATTGTTTCTGCTGCTGATTACCATATCCAAAGGGAATGTCTGCTCCTCTATCAAAGAATAAAGAATGGTCAAGCAAAATAACAACATTTTTTTTTGTCACAGAAATGAGCCTGTATCTCTCTAGGAAGATTCCTTTCTAATGTAGAGAAATATTAGAGACAATCTACTAAAATAAATGATGCTCAAATTTTAGGATGAAAACAGACTGATTGGAAGAGAGCTCTAGGAACTGAGTGCTTTGTGTACATTGGTGTAATGCAAATGTGGCAGCAAACACTGCAACTGCAAGGTGAAGATGATCCTTATCTATAAGTTTGAGTTCCAGAACAGGCAGAGGCATTAAAGTTTTTGATTTCACTCTCCTGCTTCAGAAGTAAGGAAACCATGTCACCATATCACATTTGCACTAAAGGACAAGGAGTGGAAAAGTAATTTTTATTTTTAAAGTAATCACTGAGAAACTAAAAGAGGTCTCCCAAGACTTAAGAGTTTGCTCCATGAAAACACCCGCAGATAATGTCATTCACATGTAATTTGAAGCTAACTGCATGCTGTGGGATTAGTCTAACATAGAAAAACGTTCTGTCAAAAAAGCAGGATAAAATTTAAATTTAACAAATTTAATGAATGTAATTTTCCATATCCCATAGCTGGCTGTTTACCTGCCCTCTTTTTCCCCTAGTAATTTAAACACGGGCGACTAGGCTATGAAGCAAAATATAGGTGGTAAAGGTTATTTCTGGAGGTTCTAATGTTTGGCCAAATCTTAGCAGCATAAAACTCAGGACATATGACTCAGAATCCGATCTGATCAGCTTAAGGCTTTAGACTTCAGCACCATTAATTAAATCAGATTCTCACAGAAAAAAAAATGTACTTACAAGTATTGGACTTAATATCACTTTTCTTCAACAAAAGTACAGTTGTTTTAGAGACTGGAAAATTTTACAAAGCAGACTATTCATGTTATTTTGTTCCTATTTATTAAACAACATTAATCTGGGAGAATAAATGCTAGAGAGTTAAGCAGTAACATGGTTTTGAGAACTATTTAGGAATTTACTCTTCGAAGGATTAGAGAAACAACTGTTTGAGGCTTCTAAAGGACTCATACAACTATATGTCTAAGTGAATAGAAAGTCTAAAAATATACCAACAAAGCACTTATTCTGTTTACTGAATAGGCAAGCCATTTAGTTTACGTAACAGCTGCACTGACTCTACCAGTAATTATTCCTTTGGATGTTTCTTCTGCTTCTGATGTACCCAAGTGGACTTTAATTTCAGTTTCAAGCACGTTTTTAAATTCCCCTACTGCCCTTACTGTTCCATACTTCTATTTTATAGCTGTCCCCAGTTTGTCAGATGTACGTAGAGAGCTCTCCTTGTACTGTGCAGGCAGAATCTTCATCATCCATTGATGACTGCCTGTCTGCAGATACCCCTGAGTATCCTTGCTGTGTGCATAAGAACTGCAAACAAATGACTTTGCAACACTTAGTCCAATCATTCTTGAGAATATTGTCCCTCCAAGTTCTCAGCCTTCTTTTGTATTTTCTCTCATTTCTTCTCAGATTGCCTCTTATTCTCACAGTTACACTCATCACATACAGTCCAAAGCTATAATTGAAGAAGGAAGGGTCAGGCAAGTACATGGTCACATATAAAAACAGTGTTTTATTTTCACATCAAAACAATTATTACTGTAATTACTTCTTTAAGAATAAAGAGAAAAAGTAATGAGTTTAAAAAATCCTTTCCTTAGTCTATCAACTAAGCCCAAGTATATAGGGTTCTGCTATTATAGACATTTTCAAAGTACATGTGAAAGAGTTTTCTTTCCTAATCCCCCACCTGGGACAAATATGAGACTTCTATCAGTAGTGCAAAGAATATAAAATCTAGCGTGGGTAACAGCAAGGACTGAAATATGACTCTAAAGTTTGGCTTAGTAAGTGCACATTGAAGATAGGATTGTGTTTAACTGTAATGAGTGCTAAGACTCTTTTAATTTTCAAGTAAAAATTGGATCTACTTGGAATGCAGTTCAATTATTTCATTGCAGGTAACATATAAAAAGGTTTCTAACCTTTCTGGTGAAACATGGGGTTAAATTGAGTCAACAAAGTGCAAAAACATATGAAAGGCCACACGTAAACTTTGCTCAAATCTTCTCCAAAGACTCCTTCTGGCCAACCAAAGGTTGCAGTCATTCACTGTTCATCATGATGATTCACTCAGCATTGCGTTTCAAAAGACACTAGACAAATACAAACAAAATCTCAAAAATCTATCTTATAATGATTCTACTATGAATCTTAAGACTTTACAATATAAAAACATTCATCTGTTCCAAGAAGTACTTCTTCAGCTCTTCAGTTACACCAATTCTGGGTGATGCAGTGTGCACATCTTTATTGTGCGCTCAATTCCTATCTAAATTCTCCATCAGAAATTTTGACATGAGGTATAGATACACGTTTTGGTCCATTGTTTCAGGAAATGTGGAAAAAAATAACGTGTGGTGTTTTCCATGCCCTTTCCAGTACACTTCATCTTCAACATACTGATAGCCCTCATGGACCTCATTCCTAACTATAAAACATATTAATTCCTCAAAGATTAGTCAAACCAACAGGTTTCACATTTGCAAATGAGCTCTCTCAAATGAGCATTACACTACCACAATCTGGTATATTGACACAGTATCTAAAAATCACCCTAGAATTAGATTCAAGTTTCTCACAGAGCTTTGAAACCTAAAATCAAATATTCTCCAAGAATTAAAATAAAGGTTAAAATAATTACTCTTATTAATGAAAAAACAGTGTTTTTAATTGGGAAAACCTTCCGTGACAGCGGCTGGCTCTACTATCTATGTGAAGAATAGAAGGCAAATAACGTAACACTTCAAGTTAACACATCAGATCTCATTAAATTTTATCTCAAATATGTTTTCAGTCAAATTATGTTTTTGACACAATAAACTACTTCCCTTAAAAAATGTCAAATAAAAAACACAATTCCAAAGTCAAAATCTTCCACTAAGTAAACTAAAAATATTTTTGTTGAAATCAAAATTATCCATGGAAGAAGACAGAACACTTTTTAACCACACACACTAGTAACAGAAGAAACAACAAGGTCAATTCTAAAAGCACATGCAAGTAAAGTAATTTTGCACTTCTGAATATCTCACTTGCTTCCTTAGCATAGCTCCTTTAGTTTCAGACAAGGGTCCTGTTATCCCTGACTATGGAACCCTGACATGTAGATGCAATGGAAATTTTTGAGCGTGTTTATTTTCTGCCATGATCTTATTTATGTTGCTTTTATGACAAATAGTTATCCTCATTAGCCTGTGCATTGAACAAGGCAAGCTCTCCAACATTCCAGTGGGTAAAATTTAATGCTACACTAATGACACTAAGAGAAGCCACTGTTTTGAATTTAATTAAGTAACCTTTGGTTTGTAGCTTCTAGGCAATGTTTCTTGCTTTGGAAAAAGAAGATTCCCAGTTTCCAAGCAAAGTAAACAGCTCTTCCAGGTATAAAAAGGTCCAAGAAAACAGTACAGTTTCCATTTTTAGGAAAAAATGTGATTCCTAATTCACACGTTATTCTAACCATAATACCTGAACCTTAAACAATGCAGTTCTGTTATTTATTTCAAGTATTGAAAAAACAGCTTCAGAACAGACAGTTCATTATTATTTAAGAAGTAATTCTACATTCATTGTTATTACTAACGCTGGATTTTGTAAAGAATGGGAAGCATACTCACAATTAGCTTTGATTATGCTCATTAGACTTCATTAGGCATCCAATGTGGCCTGAGGACAAGACCTCCTCCTATTGTATCTCAAAGTATACTATAGCACTCCAGTGTACTATATAATACTGTGTAATATCTATGTAATACACTGCTATGTGACATTGTGTTTTGTATTACAAAATGCCACAAAATTCTCTCTACAGAGATTTCTGAAATTGAGGTATATAGCCAAATGAATGCAAGTAAATTCTAAGGCTGGGATTCTGTAATAAGATAATTTGCTGTAAATTTTCAGTATCAATATACGGTATCACTCGGAGTTACTCATAATGACATCTTACCCAAGTTTCAGGACACTAAAGAAGCTCCTTCACCATAACATCTCCAAAATGACAATATGATGTATACTGTAGCTCTCAAGAATTCATAAATTGTGGCTACTTAGAATTGCCTCCAGTTCTACAAACTTTACAAACAGAGATGTATGACATTTTCAAAGCTTCAACTTCAATAAAAGTGATTTAAGCTTTTTTTCTTTCATCTTTAAATACATAATATTTTTAATGGAAGTTGTGATAATGTTCAATTCACATAGTGAGCACATCATACAGTTAAATGAGAGAAAACAATGATGTTTTAATTAAAGCAGAAATAGAAGAACTTTAAGCAAGTAACTGTTTTATGCTATATTTATCTTTCAAAGAATGCCATTCTTTCATATTCAAAGTCACAAGTGTACCAAAAAAAAAAATAATCTTCAGTTCCCTCATCCACCACTCTACCCATCTGGTAGGATCCATGACATCAGATGATATATTCTGACCACCACCTGACACCAACTTGCTTCCCCATGCAGTATCATCACTTTGGATAATTTTATCCATTGTGTATTCCATCACCTCCATCCTCACCCATGCTCAACAGAGATACTCAGACCTAGAGCCTTCACTTTTGAAGGTCATTTGAGAATCCATACTTGACCTAGAACAAAGGAGAAGTCTCTCTGACTCGTCTGTGTATCTTCTTGCCCAGAGTTCTCCTCCTGCATTCGCTGCTCGAGGCTTGAGAGAGAGTGTTTCAAATTTCACGTAAGTCTCTTTTGCAAGGTCAGCTTCCTTAGGAGCTTTGGGTTTCATATGCAGTTTTAAAACTTTGTAGAGTAAGAAAATTATCAAAGGTAAAACAACTACACATGCTGCACTGCTGCCCATTATCAGAATAGAAAACTGAGAGCTGCTTTCATCATTTAACATGTCAGTAGTGAAAATAATGCACTGCTCTTTTGTAGGTGGCACTCCTTTGGGTGAAACGCATGCCATATACTGAGTGCTACGTTGCAAACCATCAATTGTGACTTTGTTTTTGCTAGAATCCGTGCTCAGAGGCAACATCTCTTCATCTCCGTACTTTGAATATAACACGGTCACTGCAGTGTTGCTTGAGGCATTGACAGTTTTCCAAGTCAAGGTCACTCTTTCATCTGTTTCAGTGATCACCCTTAGGTCCATCACAGTAATATTTTGCTCAGCTGTAGCCGCTGCCGTAAGTGAAGTCTCCACACCTTTCTTGCTTGCCTCCTCAGTCTGCTTTGCCTCCTCACCTTTCTTCCTCATGTCCCCAGTCTGCTTTTTGCTTCCATTTGTCACTGTCTTTGAACTTTTCTTTCCATCATTCATGGACCTGGATTGCTTCTTGTCAGTAACCCTGGCGTTTGTTGTTCTCTCAGTGGTAACCTGTGCTGTTGTGGTTGTTGATGTGGTCAGAAGAGGTGTGGTTGTTCTCTCAGGTTCCTTCTTGGATTCCTCCAGCGTGGTATTCTGCCTCTCAGCCTCCTGCTTCCTTCCATACTTCTGTGGCAACACGGTTGTAGTAACAACACCAACCACTGTGACAGTAACAGCAGCTTCTGACATTCCTGCTAAATTCTTTGCTTTACATCTGTATTCCCCTGCATCCTTGTATGAAATCCCTGTCAAGCTTAATATGGACCATCGGACACCTTCTCCAGGTGTTTCTTGAATTACTACAAGAGAACATAAAGAATAAAATATTATAAAGAGAAGCTAAAGAGAAAGCAATCATTGGATTACCTTTTCTTTTCTCTGAAATTATTTCTATCAGAATGAAGCATATGTATTAAAAATGAAAAAACTACACATACATGCTAACTATGGAACGTCTGGCAGAAAAGTGCTCAGCCTGGGTCAAAATGGAATTTCAGAAGGAATTACAAGATTTTTTTTTTTAGTTTTATTAAGTAAAACAAGAACAAGAGAAATCAAAACATCTTAAAGCCAAACAACTACAAAGTGTAAGTCTCCCTGACTTCAAGAGACACTGAAAACAACAGCCATTTAAAAAAAAAAGTCAGAAGTTACCTTTGTCGTAAGATATTCCAATATGTAGGACTATTATTCACTTCAGAACTAAAAGTTAACTGCTAGCTACTTGCCATTAACAATGAACTTTTTTTTGGATATTACTGCATAAAGATATACTGTAGCATATTACAGCAAGAATGATATTAGATAATCACAGTCTCTTTAGTACTCAAGGTGGGCACTGCAAATAAGCAGTAAACATTTGCAAATAAGAAAACATGTTTTTTGGAAAATCCCACATTTACAGTGCTATTTTAAGTTGCTCAGTTATAGCCTCACTAGCTTTCAAAAAAGATTTCAAATGCAAAAGGAGATTTCAGTAACAAATTCTCCATTCTGCTTCTCAGCTTCTAAATTATTACCCAACTATTCTAACTTCTGTTGTTCCTTCATCCTTCCCTCCTTCGTCCATTTTCATACACACACACGCACAGAGTTCTTATTACAGACCACAAACAGAATCAGAACAACCTGTTGGACCTGGAAAAAGAATTTCCTAACAGCTGTTCCATGGATGCAACTGCTAGAATGGTGCAATACCTAGTCCACTGTTACTATTAAGAAAATCTCATCACACAGGAAACCCACTAATTTCAGGCTCTCTCATATCCTATAAAGGAGCTGTTTCTATAAAAGAGCTATTATACCTGTATAGTTCACTGGAATATTGTCTGACCTAGTCCAGGTAAGCTGTGGGGTTGGGTATCCAGTTGCATCGCAGCGTAGTAGCACATTGCTTCCCAGCGGGGAGGTGATTTTGGTTGCTGATGTCATCACAGATGGCTTAAGACACTGCTCTAACTCAGCTCTCTGGAACAAGATCCCTGCCAAGCTCTCCGGTCCACTACATGTAACCAGTGGGTCAAGAAGTACAATTGAGTTGTCCACAATTTTGGAAAATTCAATTAACTTTGAAATGCGACAATCACAAAACCATGGGTTGTCCTGCAAACCTGAAGAAAGAGTAGGGAAAAAAAAAGTGTTGTCAGGTAATATTCAAATGCTGTGATTTAAATATGACATACGACTACCATCAAGTACAATCAAGAAGAACCATGGGCCTATTCTGAGTTAATATACTTCTATCGTTCTCCTCTGTTAGCTGACAGGGAGGGATTTTTTTTTTTTTTTTTTTTTTTTTTTTTTTTTTTTTTTTTACAGAGGTAAAAAGACTAAAAATACTTATTAAGTCTTTTCTTCACATAAATTTGCTGGAGCACAGTAATTGGTGTTACCTTTGCTTAACTTTGCTATTTATCTAGGAAAAAAAAAAAATGCTTTGAAAAGATATCTTAAGATTGATGACACATTTTCACCTGTCTGTGCCTTCTGGAGAGAGCTTCTCAGTGTTATCACACCCTGTCATCTTCCTCTGCTTTTAGTACTTCTTTGGGCTCATACAGTTTAATCTTCCCAGACTCTTGTTCTGTGCTTGCAGAGAACATGACGGGGGGCGGGGGAGGGAGGGGAGAAGTAGTAGGTAAAAAAAATGCACAGTGCATCACCCGTGGGCTTAAATATTTTATCCCTTGATTTGTACTTTTGGGCATAATTTTTCCATTTTCTTCTAGCTCTAGCAATAAACAGAGCTCACAGACTGAAATGAAGGATGGTATGCAAGAGTTGCTCACTACTGAATTTACTGACTAGCACGACAGACAAGTCATGTCAACTGATTCACAATTAAAAGAAAAAATGAAACACCTGCCAGTATTTCTCAGGGTGCGTTTTTAGGGATTATTACACCAGCAAATAGAAAAAAAAACTGGCTTGCATTTTGGAAGAAACCTTCTCATGAAAGAGTATATGAATAATTAGCTACTAATTCATTTCATCACCTGACCAAGATCAGGTTATTTTAAGCACCATAGCAGTGATTGGCTAAAATGACGATAAATCCTGATTAATCCCCGTTTTTAAAACAAGACTTGACCTGAAGAGATTCCCTGACTTTGACATCACAATCCAATTTCACCCCTTTCAGACAGGAGAGATTTTGTATCTATTCACCAACTACTGCCCTCAGGAATGGAGAAATCAAAGAAATCCTACGAGCAACAGCTCCGCTTTAAGAAAAAAAGAATCTCCAAAATGTAAAACTAATTTTCATTGAAACTCAAATATGCATTTACAAGCAAAAGAGATATGATTGGATTGTTTGCCATATGTCTAAGCATATCAATTGTTTCCTTATACAAGCTCTGCCCAATTAAGAATGTGCACCTACCTACTTGTACTTACCTTTTAATTTAGGCAACTTTAGTTTGTAGTTAGGAATACATTCCTGTGTCTTTTTTCCTCATTTTCCTCTCAATTTTCCCTACCATCTCAAGCAGAAAAGACTGTAAGAGTATTTGAAAATGAAATTCCCCCTAAGATATGAGAAGGGAAAAAGGCCCCACTGGAAACAAGCCTTCCACCAACAGTCCCTCTGTACCAAATAATTGAAATGCATGTGAACTCTCCAGCACAGTCTCCATGCAAAATGATACTAAACATGTATCTTATGCTACCTTCTGTTTCCTGCAAGCTTCAGTGCAGGAAAGGATGAGTTTATTATTGTTTCTAACAGTACTGCAAAAGGTCTTTCCAATATATGAATACATGGCTTTCACATTCTCCCAGTGTCGAAGAGGAGGACTAAAGATGTTACAACCTAAACAGACTAAATGAAACAGGCAAAATAGAAGGAATGGTGAAAAAAAGCCATTAGATTGGGTGGTTGTTCAGTCTCATCTCAGATTTTTGTGAAGGCCTGATTTCAATGGATGAAGAAAGCTGCAGTCCCAGAGAACTCCTTACGTCTGTATTTCAGTGCAGTGGAGCTATTTCAGTTCATCACCTTATCTTCCCCATCTGTCACAGTGTACAGAGGAACTGGCTGAAGAAGCATGACGTATATATAGATAATACCTACAGCTATAGGAGTCACTCCCTTACTTCTGTGGCTCATCCCTTCTATTTATTTGCGTCTTGCCAATACCAGGCAGTATGCACTTTATTTGCGATAAACTTGCAGAGCCATTGTAAGTTATCAAGTCATATAAAATCCCAAAATAGAAAGATGAAAGCGCTTAAACACAAGGATAACACACTGAATTTGATTACACTTCAGTTAACTACTGAAGAGAACAGAAATGGAAATAAACTTCTGAAGTTTAACAACTTTTGTTTACAAGGTGATAGAAGTGAAAAAGAACACGTGAAAGAATAAAGATTTTTTTTTTAAAAGGTACAAACTGAAGAAACTAGAAGTTTATAAATCAGCCTCTTTTGAAGAAATATTAAAGCAGCTTATTGACTTGAGAAATATCAACCAAAGCAAAGACAACATTGATAAATATTTTTGCGTTGCAATATACCAGTGCAATGTATGTTAAAATTAAATAAGGATTACAAACTACTCTATAAAAAAAAAGTTCCTTTATTCTAGATTTAGCATATTTGAAGTTTACTTTCACACACTTATACATGTGTTCGTATGTATAATGGATATGCATATGTGCATACATGCATGCATATTTTTGCAGTCTTCTCATTAAACAAGATTTTCCTACACCATGTCAACTTTCAGCATTTGAAATAGTTATGAGTAAAGTTTCCTTTGTAAATCAGTAGCTGGTCTTAGACCAGAACTTCCACTTGCTGCAAAATGATAGTACATGAAATATTCAAGTTTGGGGTTGATGGAAACATTCATCAAAACAACCAACCTGCTCAAATACTCTCTTTTGACTGAAGCTACAAAATTTTGACCCATGGATCTAAACAGTAAATCCTACTTCCCTCACTGTGTCCCAGTGCTTCCTACACACTAACAGTTAGTATGCAGTTTCAGGAAGAGCATCATTTACCTCATAGCCCAGCACAACCACTGGGAACCCAATGGACCTGCTGAGTTTCAAATTTTTGGCATCACTACAAGCGGCAGAGAAAGATTTCAGTTTACTGCCACTCTGTCAAATCCTGGACTCCTCTGTTCCTCTCAGTGACTCGCTAGATTTAATTTTCCATATGGAAAATGCTGCTACCATCATTCACGCCAGAAATATCAATCTCTGTACAGCAGCCAATGCTGAAACTTAGCTGTGATTTGGATCAAAGTATTAGGTTAAAGTTCCATGCTAACCAAGATAGGGCCAGCTATCGTTCCTTTATTATTTCCACTGCTTAATTGTCAGCTCATTCCACAGCTTTGTTCCAAAGTATGCTCTCCAAGACAAAGGCAGGGGCTGTGCACCCTCTAGGGACCTTTTCCTGCTGGGAGTTTGGATGAGATTGCATCAAGGTTGGTTTCCTCTGTCCTATTCATTCTCCTAGCATACATGCAGTAGGCTTTACACCTTCAAAATCATCCTGCAGTACCTGCCAGCCCATCAGGCATCTAACATGCATACTGTTTCATAGTATGAAGGCACAATGGTTCCATTCTCTCTTTAATTCATTCAAATTGAACTGAGAAAAAGACATCCCCACCCACTCACTCACATTTCAGAGACACTGGAACATCCCATCAGAGCTGCAGAAAACCAATAGTCAAGTCCTACAAAACTTGAGCAGTCAATCAGGTTTAAAAAAAAAAAAATAAATAAATAAATAAAAAAAGCTGGCTTTGTACTGTGAGACAGAGAGAACCACTCAGCCACAGGGCCAGGAATTGATCCCTCTTCACGTATCATAGTGTGCATATTGAGGAACATCACACAGTGGGGAGCAATGAAACCACCCTGCAGGACAGAAATTATGAATTGGCATAAGGAGATACACTAATCTGCCAGTCATTTTAGCTTCTCCAAGAGGCCTCAAAATGAACATAGGGAACCTGAACTTTCTCTTACATGCAACTCTCTTGATGTTCAGTCAAGACATTCCAGAAAAAATTGCCTCCTGGTGTTACATTTGCACAAATGAATTCAGGGCTTTGCTGGTGTTGATATTGTTAATTAAATACAAGTGACAATCTCATTTCGCCAGAAGTAGGAGATGAGCGAGTTCAAGCCATAAGTACTTACACTAAGTAGAATCTGCCTGCTATTTTCCTGACTAGACAAAAACAGCTTTTATTTGCTTAAGTTTCCAGCTTCTAGCAGTGCTCTGGCTGCAGTACCCATTCCATGTAGGTACATGGGCCAGACTGAATGCTCCTGCAGAGCACCACTCTTGAGCATCAGAATGAGTACTGTGTGTAACCACAGGCATCACATTTAAGGAGAAACTCTTTCCTTCCCTACTTGCCCTCTCGATCCCTTCCACTCTTCTCCCCATCCCACCCCCACATAAAAAAGTGGCCAGAGAGAACTAGTAAATATGGTAGGAAACGAAAAAAATCATAGTCTATAGGAAACAACTGAAAGAAATAGTGCAACCAGCTAAGAAAGCAAAAGGCCATCAGGGAAGGAAAATGTATGAAAGGTTATTGTAAGAGAAGGCAATTAGTTTTTCTGCATGTTCATCTCATGTAGGACAATACTTAATCAGCTTAATGAGCTTAGTTTGCAGTAAGGGAGATTGAGGTTAAGTATTAAGAGAAACTTTCTCATTGTATTGAAAGATAAGCACTGAAAGAAGTTGCCAGGGATCTGGAGCAGTCCACCTCTTTGCCAAAGGGTAGGCAGGGTTCAGTTCATCTAGATCTGCATTGCAACAGGCTAGAGGCCTTTCTGAAATCCTTCCTGGTCACTTACTTCTATGATCCTTATCTCCACCTCAGAGAAGAGGAAGGGCATCAATGGGATATGATTCTCCTCCCTTAGGCTCCAACACAAGGGGTGTCAGAGAAATAATGTCACAGAGCACACCATACTCCTGTTGTTCTGAGCCAGCATCTCCTGCTGCTGGAGCAATATGGAGGCACCTCAACTCCTAGGGCACCTTTCTTGTTTCTTTTAACCATTCATTCCTAAAAACTTTCACAACAGTCCAGTGACCAAAGAATGAGCCTCTGGCAATGATTATGAGTGGCCTGTGACTTTCCAAGCTGCAGTAATGCAGATAATAAAGCCACCGCTAAGTGGAAACAAAGCTTGTGAAAATGTTTCGTTGCACAAAAAGCACCCCAATTTCTAATCCCCAAAGAAAAAGAGCATTTTCTGATTCACTATAGAGTTTCCTATACAGCAAGCATTGTTTGCATGCAATGGAACAGTCATAAGAAGGTTATGCTGTCAACAAATGAAAATTCAGTACATTACCCACAGCTTACCTAAGGTAACTTTGTTCAGCACTACCCGCAGATTTACGTTCTCCCATTGAAATCTACAGTGACAGCACAGAGCCTCCCTCAGAGCGTAATGTTAAAAAAGGAGAAGTAAGGCTCTGTACCCAGTGCACATCCCTCTCTGCAGATCTGTGCCCACTTGTAGTTCATAAACAATAATGAACGTAATCCAAAGGTCACATCCTATATTGCTAGAAAAGTCACTGTTGGTCTCAGAGAGTTTACCAGGACTGAAGGGGGCAGGCAAAGAGTATGTACCAATGCAGCTGACGGGAAAGGGAGAAAGGGGAGGAAAGCGCATGGATTTGTTTCGTAATTATTATTTATTAAGTTGTAGTAATGAGGGCTATGTAAGCAAAGGCAACTGAATAATCTCAGGGATTCCCACATGAGGACATCATAAGGAGGATTAGACCTAGCCCAGCCAGCTCCCGTGTTATTGCCTTCAGTATGGGGTAGTGAGCTGACTTAATTTTACAGGTTTTTTTTTGTGGGTTTTTGTTTGTTTGTTTGTTTAGATCCCAAATTAACCAACATCCTTTTAAAGCTGCAAACTTACAGTTACCATGCATGTAATCACTCAGCCCACTTTCATCTATGAAGTTATTTACAATCTCATCTGAATGAGAACTTCAGATCAAGCTTTTTGTCATAAAAGAAAGCAGCTGAACAAACGAATGCTTAGTAATGGCTTTAGATCAAGAAGATGGAATTACTGGGCAGCACAGTGCATGGAGGATCTTTACCAGTGGATACCAAGCCACCCCTGCAGCTAGATTACAGGAAGCCAGCTATTTGTCTGGTGCTAGTTTTCCTCCCTTCCACTGCTGCACTGTGTTACTGTGTTACAGAACATGCACATATACAATGACAGACAAGAAAGCTGTCTTGATCCAAGTGTACTCTGAAACTGCAAATGGTAAATGGTTACCTGCAAGGCTACAAAGTGAACAAAAACTTGATAGAGCACAAGATCACAAAAAGAACTAACATCATGACCTAAAAGAAATTGGAGAGAATAAAACTATGAACAATGAGAGTCCAGCCAAGCTATTCTTAAATGCTCACTTTAAATACTATAAAAAGCACTGCGACACTGTGTGTATCAGAGATCCTTATTCTTCCTCTTGTATTCACAATGTGAATTGGCAGAAATGTCAGCATTAGAACAATGCAAGGTCAACATGAGTCATGGGGAGGATACTGTATTTCAGAACTGGCTTTTTTATAAAGCATCTACTCTAACTCCTCATCTGGTTTGTGAGTCACTGCTAAAAACAGCTGCAAGTGGACACACTTGTGTTTGCAGCCACATTCAGTGACAACAGAAGTGTCCTCAGCAGCACAGTTTTTGGAAGTCCTGCATTTATTTATCTGGATATTGAATATTTCATTAGGAAACAGGAATCCAGTACATTTCACACACTTTTATAACGCTGAGATAACTGTATACATGAAGGTCACTATCTTTCCTATATATTTTTCTATCAACAGCAGAAAATAGATGGACAGATAGATGACAGATAGATTGCAGAGCAAGCCAGAAGAATGGCTTGTACTAGCACCCTCCTGAACCCAAGGCCCATCTCACCCTGCTCTGACTTCCAACTGACCATATAGACACATTTTAACAAGGTATGATAGAACATTAACATACCCAAAATGACTCTCTGAGTCGCCAGAATGTCTGTGCTCCTGGGAGGGACAACTTCTGAGAAGGGTGGCCAAATGTCCATCAGGTCGGAGGGCAAGGTGGTGAGCTTATTGCTGGAGATGTCCAGGTAGGTGAGGTTCCTCAAGTACCTGCCAGCCTCGGCTGGAATGCTGGTCATCTTATTGTTATGCAAATCGAGAGTCCTCAAGTTGGGCATCTCTGTCAGAGACTCCCAAGGGAAAGTCGAAATCAGATTACCATCCAGCCGGAGCTCATGCAGTTGTTTCAGGTTGTAGAAGCTGCTGATATCAATATTGGCTACACAGTTGTAAGTTACCCACAGGTATCTGAGGTCTACTAGATAGTAAAAGGCTTCAGTGGGAATCCTTCGTATGACAGTTTTTTCTATACGAAGTTTCACGGTATCCACAGGAACGTTAACAGGGATCTCAAACATGTCGGGATCATTACAGAGCACAGACCTAGCACCAAAAAGAAAGAGAGAGATCTGCATTTCTTTATCAGAAAGTTGTTTTTCAGATTTAAGTGCCATTAACTTCTACAAAATTAACGTCAGAATAAAAAAAATAAATAACAGAATTTAAAAAGAATGTGAATTCTCTAAAGAAAAAGTGAATATAAATAGCAATATTTCTATGCGAAATTTAGATTTGCTTTATTCCAAAGCGCACAAGCACCACCTTCCATCCAATGTTATATAGTCAACCAAAAAGGAAAAGTCATTGTATAGGGAATCACACATTTATGTTCTCAAACGGGAGCTGTGTGACATTCTATTATAATGAAGAATATTGAATACTACTCTCTAGTTTTCTGTCATGACGAAGATTCAAAGCATTTATATATCTTTATTTACTTCTCAGAACAGACTGAAAATTGAAAACACCAGCATGTTTCTCAAAAGAAAAGATTGCTACCACTATTTCTGGTGTCTAAGTAGGAACAATCTGCCTTGTAGAGATTCTATGTAACTTCCTGTTCCTATTGATTTCAGTGAAATGAGATTCCTCTGCATTCTCAGGAATCAGTAAGTTTCCCTTCCCTTTGGATATACAGTTCGCATGCATTAGTTTAAAGAGTCCCCTCCTATTTAGAAACTTAGCTTTAATTTACTCCATTTTTTCCTCTAAATTCTTCAGTTTTGTTTTCTCCTCCTGTCATTTTATACTAGATATGCTGTGACAAGTAACTGAAACAGTATCTCTCAAAATTGACACAATAACATCCAATTAACCTAATTTTTATTACCAAAAAGTATGATTTCCCTGTGAATACAGGAAAGAAGATACTACTGTATTTATTTAAACCAGAATCATTTTACAGTAGATAAACAGTTTGAGGAAACAGAAAGATCATTACAGTAGTAGGAAAAGCAAGGGTCAGAAATTGCCTTCTACAGTGAGGCTGAAGATTTAAAGTAGCTATTGTTAAGCACAAAGCCATGAAAATAAAACAAAGACCATCTGCTGTGATTCAGGAACACTGCTAGCTATGTAATACTAACATAAATTATGCCATTATTTCAAAGTTACCATGATAAACTGTAATTTGCAGTGTATGTGAGGATGTTATTTCCAGTTTCTTCACTCCTTTTTTCTCTAAACCAAGTAGTATAAGAATTAATGAAACACATACCTTGTTCCAGTGCCATCACTTCTGCCATGGTAAACACAAGTGCATTGCGAAGGACAAAAACCCTGCGCTTCTGCAGAAACGCTCATTATGAGGTATATGTAAAAAAGCAGAGGCATGGCTTCCTCCCAGCACAACTGACACCAAAAAAACTGAAGACTTTATTCATACACATGCGTGTGCAGCATGCTACGAATGTGAACACAGACATCCATTTAGTAACAGCAGATTACCTCAGATTAGCTGAGATCTTGAGTTGCTTAACCTTCAAATGTATCCTGAAAGGGATCTGTTAAACCAGCTCATTCTTCATCATGTCACAACACCACACTGTGTCAAGTTCTACACAACGTGCTTCCAGGCTATTTTAATACGCGCTTACTGTATGGTCAGTATGTAGTAAAACATGTATTTGCTTCTTTTGAGGGGCAGTGTATGATTTACTGTCCATGCAGTGTTCCAAGATTCCGTGAAGAAAGCAACTACAGCAAGAAGACATTGTATGGCATTTACTTTATTACTGAAAAGTACAAATTAATAAGAAGCATAGACTCTAGAACTTTCAAAAAAACCTGTAAAGACAGGTTTTTACCAATGACACACAAATTTTAAACAACAGCTCCACACTGCAAAGCCACGCTTTGGATGAACGCATGCACAATAAAATCAAAAGAAAATGGAAGAAATGAACCAACTGTTGATGCAAATTGTACTCAAAATACTGTTAAATTAAATTTCACATGGTCAGACTTAAAATATACTTTCTAAAGTGTTTCTTTCCCACAATTCTGGAGGAACTTAAAATTACATCACATGTTCCACACAAATTAATAAAATTAACATTTAGCTTTCCCAGATGACTGCATCACTTAAAGTGGTACTCTGTCAGACCAACACTAGAGATCCTAGGAGAAAAAAGAACCCAAGCAACAGAGTAACTGTAGCTACACAAAGTCACAGTGGCTGAGACATGTCTGAAGGATCACTAAGATTTCAGATTGGAAATAAAAAAAAAAAGATATTTTCAAAATCTGAGAATCATCAAGAATGTATACTACCATCCATCAATAGTTCTATCTGCAGTCAACCCCTCCAACACAAATCCATTGCTGACATTGTCAAAATTCTTCTTCAAAAATTACACAATGGATGTCCGTGAGATCGACTTAGAAATAATGAGAAATCATCTTTACTGTTTTATGAGCCACCTGAGAGTCAACCTTCAGGGAGCATTTTGTCCCACCATCAGAATTTGCTGTGCAGGGGCAAGCGCTAGAAATGTACCACTACTAAAACAAAAGCTATCCATCCCACAGATTGATTTGATTCTGTGAGCCAAAACATCAAAAATACATGAAATATCATGAAAGTCTTTCAAAATCCTAAAAGCTGATAACAAGCTATATGGGGTTTAGCTAGATATTCTGATAACCTTACCATATTCATGGAAGCAAAACAAATGTCAGTACAGACACATGATATTGAATACACACATACAGGGAAAATCCAGGTCTGGAAACTTTTAATTGAAATTGAGAGAAACTCATTTGCAAGAGGAATTAAAGGTGCTATATCTGTTACTGAACCTAAGCACTTCCTACTTCAGTCTCTTCCTGCCCTGATGTCACCTTGTCCAACCCCACAAGTCACATGGAACACTTCAATGGCCTTTTTTGCTTGTGCCAGAAATATCAATCCAATAAGCCTCATTCTTGAAAACTGAAGTTGCAGTGCTTGTTTTTGTTATTTTTTTTTCTCTTTAACCTAAAAAATACTTCAGCGATTAACAGGAAACAATTGACTGGAAGAGGCAGATTGTTATTACAAAAAATAAACTAACTGTAACCAGATTTAATTTGTTTCCACAAAATCTATGCAGAAAAAGTAAACCAGTTCTAGGACGTCAGTGCACTTTGAGAAACACTCATGGGCAAGGCACTGTTTATAGTTATTTCTTGTCTCGTCTGACATCGCACCATTGCCAAGATTGCTCTCCGAAACCTGCGAAGGACAAGAAAGTGAAAGCAGAAATATCACTAGCTGGAGAACCACATACAAACACAAACTGGGTAAGCTCTTTTAAGTATTACAACTGCTTTCAACTTTAGTAAAAGTTGCTTAGTAAAAAAATTGCATGTCTGGAATTCAAAAGGACCCGAATCTCTTACATTTCCATGTACTGGAATAACTCAATCAAGTGTTTCTCCCATAACAAGAGTCTCAGCAGCTTTTGGTAATTGAAGACTGGATGTGTAGCTACGACAAAAGCAAAGTTTGGAGAACGGGGTGAAAAGGTGATGGACTTTCACAGACTCAGCAGGATCAGGGCAGACAAGCCAGACAGAGATCACAGCCTCTTTGTAGCTTGGTAGTAAAGCAAGGAAGGATTCCTGTTTGCAAAATCCAATTCCCATTCAGAGGCAATGGGTTGGCTAGAGCATTTTATATGCTTCCTCAATATAGAAGAATAGGCTTAACTAACTTACTTTAGTGGATAGTGTAACTCCCTCCTAATCAATCACAATATGGAACATCTCAACCAAGCAAGGAATTCCAAAGTTACACTTCACTAAGATGATGTGTAAGACATCTTGGCCACAGTCACCAAAACTAGTCTGCTGCTGATGAACTCAAATTCCACAATAAGTCCCTCTGAGAAATGACAAAAGGCTTCTCAAAATGAACTTACACAATCTTCACTAATTTGCTTTCAAAAATCTGTATCAATTTAACACATTCTGATGTTGATCAAAGCAATTTCGTTTAGATTTTGCTGCCAAAAACGTTATCTTTGGTAAATCCAGAACAGTTTACCCCCCAGTCTCCTCACAATTCAGTTTCTCCTAATCTACAGTTGATCATTACGTAGACAGTACCGAAGAACACTTACTTTTTGTTTGCAATTACATAAATGCAGGGATTATAGAATGTGGAGGATTTTGCAAACAAAGGAGCTATGATGGCCATTGCAGGAGAAATTTTCTTCGGATCTCCAAAGGAAGACCATAAACACACAATGGAATAAGGAGACCATGCCACCAGGAACATTACAATCATCACAACAGACATCTGTAAAACAAGGGCAACACAAACATAACCTGAAGATTAACCTAAATCAAAGTACATACATCTGTGTGATAATAAGAGATATCCAGAACTAAATAACGACATGTAAATAAAAACATCTGATCATTCTCGATAACTTACAGCAAAATCTCATTTTCAGGATTTAATAATGCACCATACTGTATTTTGGCACACTGTTATTTTGTTACCATTTTCCTTTATGATTAGCACTAAGCATTATTTTAAATTCAATCATCAAAAATTTAAATGGCCATAGAAGATTTCACAACTGAATTATGGCCACTACCTCAACTCTTAAAAAAAAAAAAAATGCACTGCATATCAACAAGTCTTCTCCAAAACACGCCTTAGAGTATCTTTATCACTGTCTTTATTACCACACATATCTCCAACATCCACCAAACATGGCTATAGGAAAATAAAATGCAATATTTAAAAATGATCAGGTACTCAATATCACTTTATATCATAGAAAGTTACCAGCTTTTGTATAAATCACATTATTTTAAGCATTTCCTAGCTACTTCCATTCTATGTCCAAGTGTAAACAACTTGGAATCTACTTTCTAGCGAAAATATTATAAACTGGGTAAAATGCTCTGTGAGAGCAACAGGCTTCCTTTCAAAATAATCTTGAGATACACATCAAGAAAAAGAGTTCAGAATTTTTTATTTATTTATTTATTTTTTTTTTTTTGCTATTCTGAAGAGAGTGGAAGGAATCCAGTGAAAACAGGTCACCTTGGGATCCTGTTACAGACAACAAACATGAACAGAAAGAACAAGGAAATTCAGCATCTTGCAGATTAAATTCTTCTAGAAATTGATATTTCTCATTCACATCCAGGAGAAAACATTAAGCCACCAGCAGGCCAAACAGCAACAGCTTGAGAGTAGAAGGAGGGCAGGAGCGGAATCAACTAGGACTGACTTTTCTGGCTTTTGTCTGGGATGTGAATCAGTAATAGAAACCAGAATGGAAGCTTCAAATTAATCAGGAAAAGCAAAACAAATCACCCCAAAACTAAATGAAACTGCTGGGCTCTTTGAATGCTCTTTCTCTAGTGTACGGTTCTCTAGTGTTGTTCACCTATGCCCATATTCTGTCCTTCTGTTTCTCATTTTGGCTCTCACTGGAAATTATCAACAAATCTGTGAGGGCTGTTTCAGAGCACAACCAAGCAAGCTGCACCCTGTCCACAGAAGGTTTCTATTCAATACTAACACGATGTCTGTAAGAGAATAATTTCATAACAGTGATTCTTACATAAAAGAATACTTCTGTTTAGAAGTTGTCAATGCACAGAAAGCTTAAAAGATGCCAAACTGTGGAAAAATTAAAAAAAAAAAATAATAATCAAGTAACCCGTTTTAAAGGATTATGCTTAATCACAAGGCTTCGTTTTTTATTATATTTTTTTAAAATACAACTCATAGTCAATTGTGAAATATGAAAAACATACAAACCTGAGTCTAAATCTATAACTGAATCTTCAGTTTAAAGCATTCTGAATTATTCAGAAACATAAAGTGTTCATAATTAAGGGTTGGGGTTTTCAGCAATGAGAACATTCTCTAAGGAATGTTAAGCTTGCGTTGATAACTAATTCAAATATGCATTCTTTTCAGTCTACTCCTAATTTCTGTATGTTTTCTTCTTGTGCCCAACCATAAACCATATCTTCATCCAAAAATCAAAGGAGCCAGTGCA